>NW_006238917.1:12102917-12134390 GCF_000375325.1 Capsella rubella | reverse complement strand
GAGATGAAATAAAGAAAAATAAATATATATATATATATATATATACAACATACACACTATTTTGGTCTTTTAACCCACTCTCCTCTACCCTACATCATCTTCTATCTCACAATTCTTCTATCTCACAAACAGTAAAATCAACTCAAATCTCTAATTTTAAATAGTAAATGTAGTATATTGCCTATTTTGTTTCAAAAATGTACTAAATGACAAACTTTCCCTTTATATTATTGTTTTAGGTTATTCGGTTTGGGTTGACAAAATCCTGGCTAGAGTTTAGATTTTGTAATAAACCAAACTTATATCTTGTTTTGGTTTGACAGAATAGTGGTTAGGGTTTAGATTTTCTAATTACAGAATCTATGGAATAAGAACAAAGTCATGTAGGAGCTAGACTGGAGGGATTCTAGAGATCAAATTACATTAAGACCCTCATATCTATACACCCTTATATGAAGAAGCAAGTGTGTATCATTGTTTTGTAAAGATTTGCAATCGATTTGGGAACCCATAAATAAAAATAAAAACTTTACGAAAGACTTACCGTAGAGGAGAAGAAACGTTGAGATTTGCCGGCGGACGTAACTCTAGAACCAACACTGGGAAGACTCTGTTTCTGCTTCTGCTATCATCTCTCCCTTCTTATTTGTCACGCTTGTATTAGAAAGAAAAGTGATGAATTTGAACTTGGGGAAGGTGGAGACGAATGAAGATAGACTTTGAAGTTTCTAACCGTTGTGCATGTTTAACGGCTCTATCACGCAAAGCCATTTTTGAAACGGGAAAAATGTCAAAATAATCCCGAACTTTCAAAGTCATTTTAAACACAAAGTTAATGTTTAATGATTTGTCAAATAGTCATAATTCAATTAAATGATTGCAGTAATCCACTTAATATTATTTTAATCATTAAAGTGTGAGAAAAAATATGAAGAGTTATAACTGCAATATTTATCTCCAATGGATTTTAATAGGATTACAAAAATTAGAATTTTTTTGTAATGTAAACTGGCTCAAATATAAATATATTGTGACCAGATCGTTACAATGTACTCGGATGAATCAAACTTTTACTCGTATAAAAATATTTAATACCATTCAAACAGTATTCAGAAATTGGAACAGATAAGCAAAACTATCAATATTGTTGTTATCTAGTGGCAAGCACTTAGAATTTATGAACAAAACAAGGGTATTTCAATCACTCAAATAACTTATTATGCAGCTTTAATAGTACTTAACGAATCACTCATTAAGAGCTAAAAAAATAAACTCGCGCCAAAGAACTTAACAACTTTGAGAAGAAGAATATAATTTATATTAACTTTTAATTCAATCAAGGGTGTGTTACAATGAGGAATAAGATGAGCTTTTATATACTCAATAAAAAACAGTCCCAAAGCCTAAAATATTAAAACAAATAGCAAAATATAAAGGATATGGCCGTTGGAGCTTTGATGACAAAATCGGCTAAAATAAGGAAAGTCTCTTCTCTTGTATCTTGAAAGCATGGGGAGGACTGGAGGAATGTGCGACTTAGTGGAACCTTCTGGGATGTCTAGAGAGTTTTCTAAACACAGCCTCTTTAGTAGCAAAATAGCCATTGAGGTTTCAACATTCTTAGTGTGAATGCATCTAGAAAAGGAAAGTTGGGGTACCAGAGGATTTGGCGAATCCTCTGGATTCTGGTGGATGGTGAGGTGTCTTGGAGAGTCTCTGAATTATATAGAAGTTCTACATGTCGCCAAACATAAGTCTCCATGGAACCTATTAAGGAAAGTTCCATTTTCGGTAACATATGGCCCTCGTATAAGGCCAAATGAGTAAGTGTTAATCAAACTCAAACCAGGGGTGGTTTGGCTTGATCTTTATGCTCCATATGCTTAATTTTCTGGTTAATTATGAAGCTGAGATGAAATGGACGAGTGGATTCTCTAAACTGCAGCTTAGTGTTAGATTTGAGGAACAAGAATGAGAGAGAGATTAGGGGAGAAGAGTAATAGTAACCAAGAATAGAAAAGAGGAAGAATTACTCTTCTTACTTAATTAGGGTTTACAGCCACACATATATGTAGGTGGGATAAGCTTACAAAGGAAGCTAATAATATAAATAATGCTAATATATTTCTCCCTTAACCTCACCCGTATGTATAGTATAGACCAATGTAGAGACGAGCCTAATAGTCTATACTATCCTAACTTAGTCTATATAGAATAGACCAATATAAAGTAGAACATAATAGTCTATTCTATCTTGACATACTCAATACTCCCCCTCAAGCAATAACCTAAAATGAATTTTAAAAAATTGGGGAGTAAAAAAGAAAAAACATTATGAATTTTTGAAAAAAAATTCTAAACGACTATATATTTAAGAGATCTCCATACAAAGAAATATATATGCTAAAACCCTGCAATCCTCAAAGTGTTATAAAACATGTTTTAAAACATGTGATTAATCTATTAAGGAAACATCCCCTTTGGTCATACGTCCCCCTTGGTCATACATTCCTCTTGGTCATACATTCCTCTTTGCCATACATTCCTCTTGGTCATACATCCCCCTTTCAATCTTGTAGCACTATAAATAGATGATCTTAACTACTCCTTATGTAAGCTTGAGTAAAAAGATAATAAGAAGAGATCTTTCTCTATTCCCTCTAGTTCTTGTTTTCCTCTTTGTTCTTCTCTAGTTCTTGATTGAAAGAGAGACATAGTTTACAACACGTTATCAGCACGATGTCTTTACCGCCGGAGCTTTTACGAGGTAAGTAAAATTTATATTGTTTTATTTTATGTTTTGTAGAACATAAATATTAGACATCGTAAGACTATGCCTTTTTCCGGATTGATCGTTATAAGTGGTAGGCTTTGCCTCCTTTACGATCAAATATATAACTACGTTATTTCCGAATTGATCGTTTGATACAATGGTAGGCTATGCCTCCTTCATGATCAAATTAAAGTTATATCATTTTCTGGAAAGATCGTTATACATAATAGGCTTTGCCTCCTATACGATTAAGAATAAAAAGAAGAAGGCTATGGTTTCTAATATAATTTTATGTATTTATATGTTTGTTTATTAGTAAATTTAATACATATATGTGTTAAATGAGATTTAAAGACAATGAAATACGTCTTTAAAACTTAAAATATAATTTTGCTATGAGAATATATGAAACATGTCTAGATATTGTTAGACAATTCTAAAGTAATTGGAAGGTTTAGATGAGCTAGTCTCTCGACTTCCAAAGCATCAGATTCATAATTATCGATGCCTAGGGTTCTCCAAAGTTTCAAAGAAATTTATGGAGTTTCAAAGATATTTTGTCTTAATAGTCTATTATATTGAGACTAAAAATATTTGTGGTATCAAATATTCAACCACAATTGGAGACATGCATGTATATGATTTTATCATGCAAAATAAAGATGGTAAGATAATAATAAACATGAAATGCGTTAAGCATAGCATAACCGGTCAAACCATCCCGGTCTAAAAATGATATAAAGTATCAGTATCATTAGTTTTCCTTTATAAAAAGGATAAAGAAGAGTATTTAAGCATAGGAAGCCTCTGGTCATATTTTCGAGGTAACATTTAAATTGCGTTTATTCAAATTCATTTAAATTTCTTTCGGTATTTATTTGTGGAGTGGAAGGTTGTATACCTCCTGCTTAATTATGTGGTAGGCTATGCCTCTAGAATCATATAGTGTTGGCCCAGTCACCATTATTTTGATTTATCAAGCTCATTGTATATAATTGATGGTCAATTTCTTTAGTCCCCAAAATTAAACCATGTACAACCGATTTAAAAATTCAGATTCGGTTTAAGGTGAATAGACTTGAAATGTCATCACCTAGAGAGGGGTAAGATGATAATACACATGACCAGAATTGGTATGTTGTTGGTGGGATTTAGTACGAGATGAATGGACTCCTAGAGTTATTATCTCGAGGGGGAGAGTTAAAGAGTCCCACATCGACAATAAGTCGATAAACTTTGGTAAATATTGACACTCATAACGAGATAATTTTGGTGAAGTCATGTCCCATATTGATCAATTATATATGTCAAAGTGATAAAGTGAAACATCTATGATGTTCACTCTCGAAATGAGCATTAATGAATTGTTCATAGAGCAAATCCAAGAGATTGCAAAACGATTCATGGGTGATTAAATCTCTATGTTTTGACATGGAACATGCAGTTCTGCGTGTAGTAATGATTATACATGAGGCCAACCATTTGTAAGAGATATTTCTCGCATGTTATGTATTCATGGTTGGAGATAAAGTATTTATCATTTGAAATTTTATGGGTGTGTGATATATATGTTGTAATTGCTCCTCCACACCACTTAAACGATATCATCCAAGAAGGATGAAATATATACATGAGAGAGATGAGTTTCTGCTCTAATAATATTGAACCATCTTATGAGATATGTGGATATTAAAAGATTTGCATATTATCATGTTGATAATAAAGTTCCCTACTATAATGGGAAAATCGTTGAATAGTTTGGAGTTTGGAATAAATGAATAAGAACTTACAAGTTCAAAAGATCACCATTCAGAATATAATGCAAATCAAATCCAAAAAGTTGAAGGATGAGATTTCATAATAAATTATCCTTAGATATGAACTTGAAGTTCAAAGAAATCTCATATCTTAACTGAAAATGCTCCAGTAAAAAAAAAATATATATATATATATCACTACAAGAAAAACGCTTATTTCCTACGGACGATTTCCTGAAAAATGGTAGGAAACAGCTTTTTCTTTCGTTGTTCCTACGCGAATAATGGTAGGAAATCACCAAAGGTATTTTTGACCGTTTTCTTACCAAACACGCGAAGGAAATGTTTTCCTTCTCATTTCCTACCAAACTATTTCCCTTTCATTTCCTACGAAACTTCATTTCATTCAAATTTCCTACGAATTATTTCCCTCTAATTTCTTACAAATATTCCTTCTCTTTTCCTTCAAAAATGACCTTCCAAAATTCCGTCAAATAGTTTTGGTAGGAAATACTAAATATTCTAATTAAATAATTTGTTACGAATTTATTCACTTTTATATCGATTAAAAATTTATAAATTGACAAAAAAAAAATTAAAATATTGCAAATAACATTACTTATATATATAAAATTCTCAAATGTTGATACAAACCAAATGTAAAAACAAACATAAAAATCATACAAATGTTCAAGTTGTTAAAAGTAGGAGAAATAAATTACTCTTGGGTTTCATCGTCGTCATCTTCTAGGAGTGTTGGAGTCAAACTCGGATCGGCCGAAGTCGTACGTGGTCTCGGATCCCTCGGATAAGTAGGTGGACGCAAATCTGGAAACCGTCCGAGGAGAAGCTTGTTGCACTCCATGAGATACTGGATTTGAGCGTCTTTCTCTACTTCTCGTGCCTTCAACGTTTGAATCTCTTCTCGAAGCTAAGGAATTTGACGTGGAGTACCTGAGGAAGACGATCATCCTTCATCCAAGGTGTTGCAGAAATTCTTGGCGCGCTTGAGGCTGGAAATCAATGTTACAAATCAGTTAAGGAAGGAGTTAAAGATAAACACATTGCAAACATATAATAAGTATGTCCGTTGGTTACTTTGTCATCTACAATCTTTAAAACCACTTGATTTATCAATCAATACTCGATCCACTAGTTTAAATAACATTGGAGGTGCTGATATAAAATATCTAAGGTTGTTATATTGATCAGAGTAAACAAGAACAAGAGTAAAATATCAACGGGAATTATTAAGTGTAAAACAAGAGTAAAATATCAAGTCCATATACTACTACTCATTTATTTATAGATTTGAACAGATGTAAGATAAGATGCACACACACACATGATTGAAACCATCTCACACGTATAATTGCTACTCTATAATTGTTAATTAAGGAGAATAATTAATTAAGGAGGATAATGGCTACTCTTTCATTATCGTCTACATAACTCACATGTAAGGACAAAAATTGATAGTTTATTTGACTTTTCCATATAAATAATGTAGGGATCGTGAAGAAATCGAGCACTAAGTACATTATTTAAGAAAGATGGACATGCTGAATACAGAATCGAACAGTAAGGTTCATGACCCCCAAAAATTCAGAAATCAACCAAAGTAAAATCCCTAACATTCTACCACAACTGAGAATAGAGATTAACTTACTGATAATTGCAGAGGTGGTACAGGAGGCCATGAGAACTCTTCTCTCATCCTTTGACTAGATTGGTTCCGATTTGCCATGTCTATAGATGATTGTGTGCAGTGATTTTGGACCAGATTTCAGGTAGATTGAAATAAGAAGGGGAGAAAGTTATAACTAGGTTTGAAAGCGACCCTAAATATAAAGAAGAAGAGGAGAGTAAGAGGGTGAGAAGAGGATGGAACCTTCGATTCGATCGGTCGTTGAAGTCGAGACCTTGAGAATTAGCAGATTGAACTGACTTGCAAGAGAATGTCTCGATGCAGAGAAGAGAATAGAATCGGAGTGAAAGTTGAAGCGGAGTGAAGGTTGAATGTCTAAAGCGATTTCAGACGGCGGAGTGAGGTCAAAGAGATAGTGTTAGGGATAGAGTGTTAGGTTGTTTTGATTTCTCTTGTTGGATCAGATAAAATTATTAAGGCCCATCATTTTTTGTTAAAATCTGAAGGCCCAATACAATTGTGTTAAATTCTTAAGGCCCAAATTATTTATTTATTTATTTATTATGTGCCAACTATTTTGCTAAGTAAAATAACAAATATCTTTGTCATTATAGATTTTTGTAGAATATATAAAAAAATTAAAATATTTAAATTTCTGTTTCACAGTTTTAAATATGATAGATGAATGTGATAGAAAATAATTTTTAAAGTCTTATACAATTTACACAAATAAATGAATAAATACATTATAATTATATGCTCATTACAAAATAAGAAAGAAATTAGTACTTTCTTTACTAGTTGCACCGAATAAGTAACCTACGAAGTTCCTACAAAACAATTCCTTCAGATTTCCTACGAAAATATTTCCCTCCATATTTCTACCGTTTTCCTACCAATTTTCAACTTACACTGCATTATTCACAACTTCCACTGCATTATTCACAACTTGCACTGCACTGCATTATTCACAAATTGCACCGAATTAGTAACCTACGCAGTTCCTACAAAATAGTTCCTTCCGATTTCCTACAAATATATTTCCCTCCATATATTTACCGTTTTCCTACTAATATTCCTTCGACTTTGTTGTCGAAGGAATTTAGTAGGAAAATTTCCTACCAATTTCTCTCCGCACATTTTCCTTCTACTTTCCTCCTCGGTTCCTTCACCATTTCCTACAAAACTATTATTTAGAAGAATCTCATAGGAAATGTTCCTACCACTTTCTGACACATTTGCTCGTAGTTAAATTCCCTTCTGTTTTCCTACCACTTTCCGTTTTTGTCATAAATGAGAAGTTTTTTGGAAGGAAATATTTCCTACTAATATTTTTGTAGGAATTTTCGAAGGAAATAGCCTTGTTTTCTTGTAGTGTATATATATGTCTTTGAAGAATGACATACTAAGTCTATGACACGTAAGAAATGTGACAGACTTCTTTGGTTCCTAAGATAAATATAGTCCTCAAAAAGAAAAAGGAGCAAATTATTGAGGAGAGGATTGAAATCTTAAGAGAGGAGCAAGTAAACTCTTAAAGAGGAGTAGAGAAATTAGATTCCTTAAAAGGAGCAATGGACTCTCAAAGAAAAGTAGAGAGACGAAATGATATGGATAATAAAGAATAAGGTATCTAAATAAATTCATTCAGAATAATAAAGAGATCTCGATAAACCATATCATTACGGGAAACATGGAACCAAAGACATTATAAATGTCGACAAGAAGAAAAACAATTAGCGCGCAATATGATTAATGAGGATCATGAATCTCCGCTTTGTGAGCGTATAGATATATATATATTGGCCAATATTTGATGATTTCCACTTTGATGAAAGTGAATTCCCCGCGTTAGGTGGAGGATTGAGAGAATCACACCAAAAGATAACACATGGTGTTCAAAAACTTTGGCGTATCTCAATTTTCCTACGAATCAACGGGAATTGAAGTACAAAAAGGAAAAATCGCACACTTTTAAAGTTTGGAAAACTAGTTATATGATGTATTCACATATATAATAAGTGTGACAAAATCCTATATCCCCGCTGCTAACGCTCCATCAAGGATAAATGTTCCTGAAGAACATGTTGATGTAAATAAGAGCAAATGAACCGGTTCAACTAAAGCACGGGAGGCCATTAGGATCGAAAGATAAAAATCCTCGAAAGAAAAAGGAATTGGGAGTAAAGGTTCAAGAAGAACCATATAATGAAAAATGTTTAGAAGACATATATGAAAAAGTTCTAGATGAGCCAGATTAAGAAATTTGTTCGGAAGACGAACATAATACAGAAAAATACGAGATTTCCATTAACTTTGTCCACGATGAGAAAGTATGGGCTAGAAACAAAATAGATGATATAGATAGAATATTCTCTTTTTCTGTATCTAAAGAGATCGATCATGAAAATAACGATCCAGACCCAAGGTCCGTGTCAGAGTGCCAGAAAAGGCCTGATTGGGAGAAATGGCAAACAGCCATGAGAAATGAAATTGTCTCCCTTAATAAAAGAAATGTTTTCGGACCAATAATCATTACACCTAAAGATGTAATACCAGTAGGATGCAAATGGGTCTTTGTAAGAAAGAGAAATGAGAAAACGAGGTCACAAGGTATAAAGCTAGACTCGTGGCACAAGGTTTTTCTCAAAGACCAGGGATTGACAACGAAGAAACATATTCTCCAGTCATGGATGCAATCACGTTCAGGTACTTAATGAGTCTAGCGGCGTCTATAAATTTAGAAATGTACCTGATGGACGTTGTGACTGCATACCTATATGGATCACTTGATAGTGACATATACATGAAAATACCGGAAGGATTAAAGATCCCAGAAAGATCAAAGATGTCGTAAGCATCTAAGAAAATTTATTCGGTCAAACTACAGCGATCACTTTATGGACTAAAGCAGTCTGGACGCATGTGGTATAATCGCTTGAGTGAATACTTGTTGAGTAAAGGATACATCAACAATGCGATATGTCCGTGTGTATTTATAAAGAAATCTTTGATAGGATCTGTGAACATTGCTGTATATGTTGATGACCTAAATATAATTAGAACTCAAAAGGAGATTGATGAGGCAAGAGCTCACATGAAAGAAGAATTTGAAATGAAAGATCTTGGAAAGACCAAATTTTGTCTAGGACTCCAGATCGAGCATTTCCAAGACGGAATATTTGTGCATCAATCAAATTACACTAAAAGGGTGTTAAAACGTTTTAATATGGACAAAGCAAATCCTTTGAGTACTCCAATGGTCAATAGATCACTTGATGTTACCAAGGATCCTTTCGGCCTTGTCAGAATGGCGAAAAAATATTAGGTCCTGAAGTACCATATATGAGCGCCATTGGCGGACTAATGTATCTTGCAAATTGTACTTGACCAGATATAGCTTTTGTTACTAATCTACTTGCAAGATACAGCTCAGCCCCAACGCGCAGACATTGGAATGGGATAAAACATCTCTTACGCTATCTCCAAGGTACGATAGACTTAGGATTATTTTATCCGAGAAATTCTACGCTTGGGCTAGTTGGTTATGTAGACGCATGATACTTATCAGACCCGCATAAATCTCGATCGCAAACCGGATATGTTTTCATATTTGGTGGAACAGCAATTTCGTGGCGTTCTCAGAAGCAGACGTTAGTCGGCACTTCTTCAAATTATGCTGAAATTATTGGACTTCACGAAGCAAGTAGAGAATGTGTGTGGCTTAGATCGATGACTCATTACATACAAGAAGCATGCAGAATAATAACCAAAGCGGAGCCAACAAAAATATTTGAAGATAATGCTGCTTGTGTCGCTCAAATCAAAGAAGGATATATCAAGAGTGATAGGACAAATCATATTACTGCACTCTTTTTCCCTTAACGTGGTTTTTATCCCTAACGGGTTTTTCCATGATAAGGTTTTTAACGAGGCAGTATACTGCATATATACAGTAATGATTAATCAAGTGGGAGCGTTACTGCACTCTTTTTCCCTTAACGTGGTTTTTATCCCTAACGGGTTTTTCCATGATAAGGTTTTTAACGAGGCAGTATATTGCATATATACAGTAATGATTAATCAAGGGGGAGTGTTATAAAACATGTTTTAAAATATGTGATTAATCTATTAAGGAAACATCCCCTTTGGTCATACATCCCCCTTGGTCATACATTCCTCTTGGTCATACATTTCTCTTGGCCATACATTCCTCTTGGTCATACATCCCCCTTGCAATCTTGTAGCACTATAAATAGATGATTTTAACTACTCCTTATGTAAGCTTGAGTAAAAAGATAATAAGAAGAGATCTTTCTCTATTCCCTCTAGTTCTTGTTTTCCTCTTTGTTCTTCTCTTGGTTTGATCTTCTTACTTAGAGAGAGACATAGTTTACAACACAAAACTATTTTTTAGAATTGCTATTACTATAAGAGATGATAAAAAGATTTGACAAAATAGTTCTGATCTCAAACCAAATTGGTTAGTTGATTCGGGGAGAAAATAGATTATGCGGTCGAATACGCTATGTCACCACTATGACAGACGTATAAACAATACAAGTAAAGAAATGGTGGTTACTATAAAACATTATAATCGTGTTTTGATGCTATGTGTTCCCTCAATATATTTTTTGTTTAGTGTTTTGTTCTTCTTTTTATTTACTTTTGAATAATGCCCAAAAAAAATATTTGAGAGGGAAAAGTTGCACCAACTAACAAATATACCAAACTTGTACAATGATTAATTTATCAAGTAAAGTAAAATTTGTAACGGCTCATCAAATATACAAAAAGATTACAAGAGTTTATAAATCAACTATACGTTGTAGTAGTTCATAACACAAATCAAAAAAATTTAAAGATTTGTCAACTAGTCTTCTTTTTTTTTTTTTTTTGTCATCATGAATCAAACGATCGGCTCAAACGAGCCAATGTGACAGACAGTTATTGACATACTTGACTAATTGCGGAATGGACCGAGCTTGTCGAGCCAAATAATCCGCTTTAACATTCAAACTTCTAGGAACTAGTGATAAAGAAAAGGACGAGAATTCTTCCCTATCAATAGTGATATCATCCATGTAGACAGAGAAAGCCGTCCAGTCAGTAGGAGAAGACACCATCTTCACCAAGTCTGAACAGTCGGTAACGAACTCTACATCTCTGGAATTGTGGTCAATCATACAACGCGTTGCCCACACCAGTGCTTCTACTTCCGCATGGAGGGGAGAAAGACTTCTGCGGAGATTCTTTGCACCCATCGTTGGCGAAGGCTCCTGAGCATGCTCGCAAAACCATCCCAAACCTGCGAATGAGTCAGAGTCCTTCCAAGAACCATCGACAAAGCAACGATAACCAGTAAACCTATTAGTTAAGGAAACCATTCTGATCCCCTGTTGAAGTTAAACGAAGAATATAATCCATATTTGCGTATACAGACTCAGTGGGGAAGGTTATAGCCCCCACCGGGATGTAGACTATAGCCCAAGACTGACAAGCCGATGGACATGCAAAGAGGACATGGTTTACCGTCTCCATCTGATCCCCGCATCGAACACAAGTAGTATCACAATTAATCCCCCTCCGCTGCAAATTAGCCGTAACTGAAATGCATCCTGTCAAAACCTGCCACATAAAATTGTTGTAATTTTGGTGGACACCGCGCTTTCCAAACCCTTGCTAAAAGTGGATTAATGTCCGGTTCACATATACTCAAAATTGGTAATTATGGATCATTTTATTTTATTTGTCAAATAGTCATAATTGAATTAAATGGGTGCAGTAATCCATTTTATTTTATTTTAATAATTAAAATTTGGAAACAAATTATGAAAAGGTAGAAATGTAATAATTTCTCCAATGGATTTTAATAGGCTTACAAAAAAAATCATAAAGAATTTCCTAATGTAAATTGGTTCAAATACAAATTGGTTGTGTCCACATCGTTACAATGTATTCAAAGGGATCACAGTTTTACTCGTTAAAAAATATTTTACACCATTCAAAGATAAAATCAGAAATTAGAACACATAAGCAAAACTAACAAGTATCGGATGAGGCAATAATAAAGTGCAGAAAGTAAACGAGACACAAAGTTTGTTAACGAGGTTTGGGTTTTCCTACTCCCCAGGACCAAGTCTAGATTTTGATTTCACTAGAACAAGAAAGCAAATATAACCAATTTTCAAATGCGTAACTCAAGCAAAACCCTCTTGAACTACCGCTCTGAACTATAACATGAAATCTTAAGGATAAATCTCTATCCTTAACTAAACTCCCCCTGAGTCTAGATTTAACCTAGATAACCTAATCTTGGGCTAAACTCCCCCTGAGCCTAGACTTCAATAAACCAAGTCTCTGGAGCAACCTTCACACAGAGTCCACTGAATGGGTATAACTATTCAAAAATAAATTATAGATCAAAGTTTAAGTAATTTTTCAAATAGTCATAATTTAATTAAATGGTTGCATTAATCCATTAATTATTATTTTAATAGTTAAAATTCGGAAAACAATTGTGAAAAGTTAGAACTGTAATAATTTCTTCAATAGGATCGGACCCATGCTACAGAGCCGGGGGGGGGGGGGATTTCCTTTTTTTGTTTTTAATGTAAATGAAATTATGAAAAATAGATTGTTGACGTTGCTGTTAGATGTTTTAGTTTTTTTTAAAAAAAATAGATGTAAAAAGTAGATCTAAAAAGTAGTTTGGGATTGAAGAAGTATATTGGATTATATAGTTTTTAGACATGTATAAAGTAACAAATGTGGTGTAATAATTTCACTACTATTTATGAAATTGTGATTTTTGATTCACGTACGCTACAGCGCATGGAATATTTACATATACATACGATTTATAACATATTAGATTGTCTTATATTTTTAGTTTATTGCGGTGTAGTCAATTATGATGAATCATATACTGTGTATCTATGTAATTAGTTTGGATAAAATAGTATAAAATAAAATTGAGTAAATGATAATATATTGAGTTTTAATACAATAAAAAATTTCAGCACGAAAGAATATTTGTCGATTTTTTTTTCCGTAAACAATAGAATATTTGTCGATATATAATTAAATTTGACCCTTTTTTAGTCGAAGTATGAATATACATAAAAATTATAAAACATTTGCATACATTAAGATTATATACTCATAATATTTGTTTTGACGGACCAACTAGAAACGGATTGATTCGTAAAGAAATTATTCATAACTCGCTTTAATATATTTTCATGAATTTAACAAAATAACCCATGAAATATTCGTATTTTACATAATTTGATACATAATATAGCTTATCCGTAAAAATTATTCGTATGAAATTTGATTTAATTAATATTTGAATAGTATATTTTGTTAACAAGAATTTGTATAAACCACCACATTTTGTTTCTTTAATCATCTAAATTAGGACTTGTAATTCACTAAAAGTAAATATTTCCATATAACTTATAATCATATTCATGTAAGATTTTGTATTACAAAGATTTGGTTGTAAGACTTAAGTGGTGTGTATCATGTTGTAACGCGTTGTAAAATTATTAATGAATTTTAATATATGTTTTGACTCGTTGTAAAATTATTAATTTAAATATATGTTCTCGCATGTTGTAAAATTATTAATTATTTTATATATTTATAATATATGAACCTTTTAAAAGATTTAAAAATTAGAATATCTTGATTATACTAAATAAAACTTTTAAATTTGGATGCCTAATAAACCAAGCTTAGTGCTCACCCATGGACAGCCCATAAAATATTCTGAAAACCCTTAAAAATTCTTTAAAAACCCTTGTAAATCTTTTAAAAATCATCCAAAACCTTTAGAACTTTAGTAAACCTTTTAAAACTTTGTAAATCATTTTCTAACATTTATATACACTTGTAAATCCTATTAAACCCCTAATAACCATGGTAAATCCTTTAAAACTATTTTTAAATCTTTGTAAATATCTTTAAAATTCCTTGTATATCCTTTTAAAACCATTTTTAAATCCTTAAATCCTTGTAAATGCCTTTAAAAACACTTGTAAATCCTTTTAAAAAACCTCTAAAAATCCTTGTAAATTTCTGAAAATCATTTGAAAATCTTTTAAAAATCCTTGAAAATCCTTTAATAACTGTTATAAACTTATAAATTTTTAAAAAACCATTCAAAAACCTTTGTAAGCTTGTAAAACCATTTAAAAACCATTACAAGTCTCTTAAAAAACATTTAAAAGTTCTTGTAAATCCCTTTAAAAACCCTTGTAAATCCTTTAAAAGACCCTTTAAAAATCCTTGTAAACCCTTTAAAAAAACATTGGCGGTAAAAGTTCGGGAAAATTTTTGTCGGAAAAGTTTGGCGGGAAATTTTGGTGGGAAAGTTTTTAGTGGAAAATTTTTGGAAAGAATATTCCATCCAAAGAAAGGAGTATTCTTTCAACTAGGGTTAAAATGGCAGTTAAAATTTAAGAGAGGATAAAAATGAAAATGACAAAAAGATCGGGCAGTTTTGCAAAAGGGTATCATAAAAAGGTTATTAGTAATAATTTCTCTTTATGTTTTGTTCTATATTTTTTATTAGCGTCAATAATCTATATATATAACTAGGGAGAGTCCCACGCGATGCGTGGGTTAAATTTAAAATTATAAATTATGCAATTTTTATGGTTACATATACATTAAAAATGACAAACTACTTTTAAAATAAATGTAAAATGTTACATAAGACCAAATGTTTTGTAAAAAATGATGATTATAAGAGATAGAAAAGTGATATATGAATAATGAAGGGAGATTTGCACTACTAACCTTTATTATGATACCCTTTTCTACAAGTACCCTCTCTAGGTATTCATTTCAAAAATACCCTCTTCAATGTAGAAAATGACTAAATTACCCTCCTTTATTATAACCCATGATGAAAAAAGGAATATTATTTCCAACAAAAAGAATATTCCTTCTGAAAAAGTTCCCGCCAAATTTTCCCGACAAAAATTTTCCCGCCAAAAAATTCCGACACAAAATTTTCCCGCCAAAAAAACTTTCCCGCCAAAATTTTTCCGCAATTTCTTAAAAAAACCTTGTAAATATTTATAAATCCCTTAAAAAATCCTTTAAAAACCCTTGTAAATCTTTTAAAAGTCATCCAAAACCATTCAAAACTTGAGTAAACCTTTTAAAACCATTGTAAATCATTTTATAACATTTATAAACACTTGTAAATCCCTTTAAACCACTTATAATCGTGATAAATCATTTAATAAAAGCTTTTGTAAACTTCTAAAACCCGTTAAAAACCCTTGTAAATCCTTAAAACCCAGATTAAAGAACTTGTAATACCTTTAAAAACTTTTGTAAACCCTTCAAAAACCTTTGTAAACTTCTAAAACCCTTTAAAACTTCTTGTAAATCCTATAAAACTATTTTTAAATCTTTGTATGCCTTTAAATATACTTTTAAATCCTTTTAAAACACTTGTAAATCCTTTTAAAAAAAACCTTTAAAAATCCTTGTAAATTTTTAAAATCCTTTAAAAATTCTTGTAAATCCTTTTAAAACTGTTATAAACTTATAAAAACTTTTAAAAACCTTTGTAGGCTTCTAAAACTCTTTAAAAACCATTACAAATCTTTTAAAAACCATTTAAAAACTCTTGTAAATCCCTTTAAAACCCCTTGTAAACCCTTTAAAAGACCCTTTAAAAAATCTTGTAAACCTTTTAAAAAAATTTGGCGGGAAAATTTTGAAATAATAATTTTTTTTGCGCGAAAATTTTCTCGGAAAAATTTTTGGCGGGAAATTTTCTGGGGGGGAAATTTTTGGAAGGAATATTCCTTCCTTTGAGAAAGAATATTCTTTTAAATAGGGGTAAAATAGCCATTAAAAATTAAGAGAGGGCAAAAATGAAAATGGTAAAAAAAAAAGAGGGTATTTTAAAAGAGGGTATCATAAAAAGGTTATTGGTATCAATTTGTCAATAATGAATGTATTTATAATTAGAGAATTTTTGATAAATACCCTTTTTGGTATACCCCTTTTCGAATATACCCTTTTTATCTATCCAGTTTTAAAAAACCATTTTTAAATATGAAAAATTCCAAAGAGTTATATGGTTTATAAGGTACTTCTAGATAATAACTAATACTGAGAGATTCAATCCAAATAATTTATAAGGTTTTAAATCGTTTTTTCAAGGTTTTTAAAAGGTTTGCAGGGTTTTCAAAAGGTTATTAAAAGTTTTTCATAAGGTATTTATGATATATATAAAAGAAAAATATTACACTTATATAAAGGTAATTCGTGTATATATTTATAAGATTATACACATATATGGATAAATTTGAATATTTTGGTGGCTTTTTGATAAAGTTTGAAAGAAAGGGTATTTTTGAAAAGTGGTACTTGCAATGGGGCATTTTTGAAATTCCTTATAATTATGTCACTTTCTTTTGTGTTATAAGCATAATGGCTAATTCTAAGACAATATAAGATAATTTTCTTACTTTTTTTTTGTTCGCCAGACATCTTTAATACATAAATATTTTAAATTAATATTGTATAAGTTGGAAGAAATGTTACAAAGCGAAGTTGAATGGAAGAAGTAGAAAGTCATTTTGAAGATAAATTTAAATTGGAAATGTTTGACATATTACAAAACAAAACTGAATAGTAAGAAATATGAAGTCTAAATGTTAAATCCATGACACACAAGTTGTGAATTTTTATTGTTATCCTTTAATACAATTTAAATTTTGTTAAAACTAAAGATGTCAATTGGACCAATTAAAGGAGAGTTAAATTCTTATATATATTATGACAAATGGGTTGTTAAATAAATTTACTTTTATTTAAAACAAATGAATGAAATATCCTTTGTAAAAAACAAATAGGAAGGAAGACACTACAAATAAATTTACAAAAAAAACACTATATAGTTGATGTTCTCCACCAGAAAAATATTATAATATCTTAATTCTCCATCACAAAAATAATTAAATAAAAATATCTTACTATCCTAGGTTAATATCATTTCATAACCATAATAATACTTTGATATGCTCCACCACTCATTTATTAAAATGCTCTAACATAGCTAAATTCACTAAAACACATATATAATTAAATCATTTAATTTAATTGATTATAAGTGTTGATAATTTGAAATGCTTCACTATTTTCACTATTGAATTCTTGCATTAAATAAATATGTAAATAAGATTAAGATTTTAATTAAGAAGATGTCTAGTGGCCTAGAAAACAAAAAACTTAAATTCAAACTTGACATAATAATATATATTGTACTGAAATTTAGTTAACTCATTTCTAAAATAAAAAGATTTAGTATCCAATGTTATAAATTTTTATATTGAAACATATAACAAAATCCACTCAATTATATAATTTTTTTTTTAAAACTCTTCACATACTGAAATTGTGAAATCAAAATAGTATATAATCATTTCTAATAATGTAATAATCCAATTAAAAACTAAAATAATAGAAAATAAGACAACTAAATTATGTATAAATATATATATATATGAATTGAATGGACATCTTATGAATGTAACAACATATGTATTAAATTTAAATTAGGTTTGAAAACCTAAAAAGTTGACAATAAGTTTTTTTAAAAATATATTATTATACATTTAAAAATATAAGAAAAAAGAATAAATAAATTGGAAAAAAGTAAGATGTCGTTAAACCAAATATATAATCAAGTTCTTACATTGATATCTTAATTGAGTTTTTAACCCATGCAAACATTTAAAAAAAAACAAAGAATTTAGTTAGGACATGAAATATGGTGGAGGATGTGAGAATGGTTATTTATAGGATAAAAAGTGATCCAAGTTACATTTGTAAAATAATTAAATTAGATGAGTTATAAGTGTAATTTATAGTGTGTTAATATATATATGAATTGAATGGACATCTTATGAATGTAAGAACATATGTAATAAATTTAAATTAGGTTTGAAAACCTACAAAGTTGACAATAATTTTCATAAAAAATATATTATTATACATATGTATTATACATTTAAAAATATAAGAAAAAAGAATAAATAAATTGGAAAAATTTAAGATGTCGTTAAACCAAATATATAATCAAGTTCTTAGAATGATATCTTAATTGAGTTTTTTAACCCATGCAAACATTTAAAAAAAACAAAGAATTTATTTAGGACATGAAATATGGTGGAGGATGTGAGAATAGTTATTTACAGGATAAAAAGTGATCCAAGTTACATTTGTAAAATAATTAAATTAGATGAGTTATAATTGTAATTTATAGTGTGTTAAATGGAAATTGAATGGAGAAAACAAATAGTAAAGTTTTAATTTATGTAATTTCAGTTACAATTTAGTAGTGAAGTATAGATTTAACTTATGAATTAATGAATATGATTAAATTTTTTACATTTTTTGTTTATTTTAAAATAAATATTATATTTTTAAAAATTAAATACCAAATGGACCAATAAGGAGGGAGGAAAAATTTACTTTTATAAATATGATTTCAGACAATATAGTTTTCATATACATAATTAAAATATTAGAAAAATAAGACAACTAAAAAGTATGAAATTAAAAATGTTATTTTATTTATCAAATGTACCAAAACATAAGAAAGGGTAAAATAGATGTCATATCATATCTTATGAATGCTATGTTATACTAAATTAGTAAAATGTTTGTTATTTATATGTAATAAATTAACTTATAAAATAGATGTTGAAATATTTGATTTTTAAAAAGCTGAAATATGGTGGAGGATGTGAGAATGGTTATTTATATGATAAAAAGTGATTCAAGTTACATTTGTAAAATAATTAAATTAGATGAGTTATAATTGTAATTTATAGTGTGGTAAATGAAAATTGAATGGAGAAAAAAATAGTCAAGTTTTAATTTATGTAATTTCAGTTATAATTTAGTAGTGAATTATAGATTTAAATTATGAATTAATGAATATGATTAAATATTTTACACTTTTGTTTGTTTAAAAATAAATGTTATATTTTAAAATAAAATAAATACCAGATGGACCAATAAGGAGGGAGGAAAACTTTACTTTTATATATATGATTTCAGACAATATAGTTTTCATATATATATATATATATAATTAAAATATTAGAAAAATAAGACAACTAAAAAGTATGAAATTAAATATGCTATTTCATTTATCGAATGGACCAAAACATAAGAAAGAGTAAAATATATGTCATACCAGATTTTATGAATGCTATGTTATACTAAATTAGTAAAATGTTTGTTATTTATATGTAATAAATTAACTTATAAAATAGATATTGAAATATTTGATTTTTTTTTTAAATGACACATGTCATAAGGAGAGATGACACGTGTCAGCTCCTTAGAGCATTAGTTTGGAGGAACCCTACTTTATTATATAAGATAGGAGACTTCTCTCTCCCATTAGAGTGTCCACGTCAGCATTTATTCTAAAATTTGTAAAACTTGTACTATTGGGCTTATATTATTTTGGGTGAATAATGTTTATAATTGGCCACAAAGTTTTGGCCCTCAAATACCTCAAATTCGGGCCTAAAATTACAAACTAAGGCCTTCTAAATTTCCCTGGACTCCATTTCTTTAATAGGTTTTCCTTCTTTGTCGCTTTCGTTTCTTTGTCGTTTCTTCTTCTTCTCCCGTCGTTCCCTGTTCAGTTTCTCAGAAGCTCAAAACCTCTATGATTGAATCATCGCTTATGCGATTAAGCGTTACAGATCACTCCCAAAAAGGTTCATCAAATCCTCTCTGCAATTTCGTCACTTAACTCTAACATTTAATCTTAGCTGAGTACCATTCTCTGACTTCCTAGATAAATACGTTACTCTTCAGTTTTTATTAGCCCCACTTATGCTTTATAAATACGCCCCTCATCAGTATACCATAGAATTCCCCTGTTAAGTTCACTCCCTATAAATTACCTTCACGCTGAACGGCTGCAACCTTACAATTCCCAAAACTCAAAGTCTGAACACATCATACCTTTCACAAAATGGCTGCCATTGATGTTGTTGCGATTCCTGCCACCAGTGATTACTCCACCTTTGATGATTTACGACTTGGACGTTCTTCTCAACAAGTAGTTGGCCGACTCCTACGCTTTTGGGATGCACGAAATATTTTAAAAAATGGAGAATTCATGGGTATAGTTGCTCTATTGCTTGATGAAAAGGTAATATTTTCAAATCCTACTAAATCATTTCCATGTGTTTAATTTGGTCATCAAAACCATCTGTTTGCCTTTTAAAAAATAACCCAATCTAACATGTTTAGGAAAAATATTCCAAAAAACTTTGTTTTCAGTTATCTGGTTTTCTTATACATTTGAATTCTCCCTTATTAATCGTTACTTAAATATATAGTCAAGTGCATGTTCCACTATATTTTTGATTAAAAGGCTGTTTATGACTGAAACGTTTACCCATTTTCTACATATGTATTATATTTTACTTTTATGATTGAAACGTTTACAAATTTTCTTTGCAGTGCTCTGTAATTCACTGTTTCATCCCAGCTGCACGTGCCAGCCAGTTTCGGAATGTTTTACAAGAAGGTGTAATCTTTTCTGTTGCTGGGTTTGAAGTGGGAAGGTGCACTAACCTTTACAAGATTACAGATCACCCATTTGTCATCCGTTTCTTACCATCAACAACCATTGCTGAAGTGGCCCATGTAGTGCCTAAATTGGGTTAATTTAAAACCTCTTCTATCAATATTAATCTTTAACGCGCAGGATTTTAATTTAAAACCTCTTCTATCAATATTAATCCGTGAGCACAACTATAATCATTCAAATTTTAAAAGATAAAAGCTATATAATTAAACACTAAACTAAATTTTTTAAGCGATATACAACATATATATTGTTGACGATAGTGTTTTCTTGACAAATAAATGTTTTAATATTATTACATGATAACAAAAATTACTTGAATAGATTTGCGAGAAGAGTAAATGGCATCAACAACCAGCTCATGATCCTAATTGTAGATATCCTTTATGATTTGATGTTGATACAAATATAACACCTCTATATATAACACAAATTTACCGAGCCTCATATACATCATTAAGTGTAAAGATACATATATAATATCATGTCGCTAGGATAGGTTTACCGAACTTGCTTTATCCATCGGAAAAAGTGTAATGTGGTAAAAGAGAACTCTCGACCAAGTCATGGATTTGTCTATCTTATCTCATTTCTATAACTAACGGTTATGCCCGAATTTGAATCTAGTAGTATGTCTTGAGTTTCTTCATTTCACACAATAAATGAGATCTCAAATATTTCAAAATTTAGTCATCTACATTATCTTTTTAAGTTATATTCATTTATATTCAATCGCTTTTAACTACTAATTCTTTTGTGATCTTCTATAATACACTCGTTACCTCTCGACATCTAGTTTATTTCTACCTTCTATTAACTCTAGTATACTATATATTGAAGTATGAATTGCTTTTTAAGACATATCATAACAATTTCTTCCTTAATAATAGTCCATTTTGGGTTAAAAGCATTTGATTCAAATCATGGGATATAAAACTTGTTTTTCTTTTAGATTATGTTAGAAAGGTATAATACTACTTGAGAATAAATAAACTTTCTTTTTGAGATATGCTACACAAATTACATATCAGTTTACGGCTTACATATCACTTTCTCTATATTTTATTGTAAAACTCATGAATAATGTGATAATTAATTATTTATTATTTTAGAATATGGATAATAATGTTTTTATAATTTATATATTCTTAATAGAATTTCACGGAATAAAGTGTGACATTTCAAATATTTTCGTCTTAGAGTATTTTAAATTGAGTTTAGTAATCTTTTGTTTTTAGTTTAAATTTAATAAATAAAAAATATGTAAAAGTAAAAATATGTAATATATTTTTTAGAACTAATGTTTCTCTTTAAAATTTATTTTTCCTCTTTGAATTATTCTACCATACTTTTAAAATTTACTTAAATTTTAAAACACATTACCAAATTTAAAATTCCAAAGTATGATTATTTAAAAGTTTGTTGTTGTTTAGAGTTTGAATCATACTATTATTACTAATAAAATTCTCATAGTATTGGTTTTAGTATTTTAAATTTAATTTATTTTACATATTTTTATTTTTAATTATTTATTTATTACCATGAAAATAAATTATATGTTAACATTATGTAAATTTCTTTTTTCTTTATCTTTAATTTTTATTAATTATAAATAACATATTATGCACTAAATGAACATAGGTTATGGAAGAGGCCAAAAACCCAATTTGGATGTAAAAGTGTTGGGGCTTAACTTACAAATTAACAGACCAAAAGAAAATGAAATGATGAACAAAATATATGGGTTTAGATGATTTGTTGGGCTTTACACAAAAATTAGAAAAAATGCCGATGTGCAATTCAAATGCTGCTGATAGGCTAAAAAAGCAATTCAAAAGATAGACATAATACCACATTACCTCTTCTGATATTGTTTCAATGGTAGATTGGTTAATGGTACCGATCTACCATTTAAAAAATATCAAAGATCTAGAGTCAAAGTATAACATGTTACTGACACCAAACATATATTCACTACATGATACTTATATCTAACATTTAAACAACTGCCCAGGAATAGAACATTGAACTTCAGATATGAAATGGCAAAATGAATTAACAATATATAGATGGAAGTATATACCCTCATACGGTCAGAGAGGACAGATAGGTTAGAAGATCTGAGAGAGAGAGAGAGACGTACCATGATGACTTCGACTTCGACGACGACGGAAGAGCGAACGGCGAATAGTTTGATAAAAGATGAGGTTAATGTTTACTGGGCCACTATAATTTATAACCTTATAACGTTACTCAAGCCCATTAAGCCAAACTCGAGAAGAACTTGTTTCTAAGCTCAATAATAAAAACTCGTGAATAAATTGTTTTTTAAGCCCATGATGGAACAATATTGTAACTTTTTAATACTGTAGCTGGTAAACTACGATGACATATACGTTTATATGACAAACAAACAAAAATTACAGTGCATATAGTGCTACAATTTCTCAATAATATATACATTTGATCATATGTGTTTAAGTTCATATCCTATCATCCTTGAAAAGTTGGATTTTTGACTTAACTATTATGGGAGTGATCTTCTTAGGATCGAACGATCCTTCACTACTTGATTAATTGTTTTTTTTTTTTGTATGCAGTAACATTAACATATACAGAATATCTTACACGTTAATATAACATACAGTATATGGGTTAAGGCCGAGTAATACACAATAACGACAATAGTTATATATGCAAATATGGATTATCTTCAGGTTTTATCGACTTCAGATGCGCAGTTTGATTTTTACCCTTGGTTATTATGGTACATATGGAAAGGTAGGAATGGTAAAATGTTTGAGAATGTGGATAAGTGTCCGTTGGATGTCACTAAAAGAGCACAAGATGAGGCAAAGGCTGTAGATGCAAGGTTTTTGTCTGATGCAGTGGCTGACTAATACAGGACGTGATTCAGGATGTTGATGTTTTATGTGTGTGCTTGGGTTCTAGAAGACTTAAGAAGACATGATTGGAGAATGAATGAAAAGTAAAATTAACTATTCTAAGCTTGGAGAATTGGAGTTTGACAAGGAAAAGGAAAAGAGCAAAAAGGAAAAAGGCTTTTCCTCATGAGATTTGGAAAAGTTCTCTTATGTGATTTGGGAATCATGGTGGCTATATATAGAGGTGCTAGGCACGTCCTAGAGAAGGCAAGAGAGCTGAAGCATAAAGAATAATCTTTGAGAGCTTTCTGGTTTTGTGTGCGACATAGTTTCACGGTTTGTGTGCGGCTTAGTTTCGCGGTTTGGTGCTTGTGTGATCAAGCTTCTTTGTACGTCGGTGTGACGTGTGTGTGAAGGTTGCTCCAGAGACTTGGAGTATTGAAGTTTAGGCTCAGGGGGAGTTTAGCCCAAGATTAGGTTATCTTGGTTAAATCTAGACTCAGGGGGAGTTTAGTTAAGGATAGAGATTTATCCTTAAGGTTTCATGTTATAGTTCAGAGCGGTAGTTCAAGAGGGGTGTGCTTGATTTACGCGTTTGCAAATTGGTTGTATTTGCTTTCTTGTTCTAGTGAAATCGAAATCTGGACTTGGTCCCGGGGAGTAGGAAAAACCGAACCTCGTTAACAAACTTTGTGTCTCATTTATTTTCTGCACTATATTATTGCCTCATCCGCACTTACAAAGGCTTGGCGGGAGGCACAAGTTGAAGACCAAGATGTCGTAGTGGAGGCCCGGGGTAATGGTCACCGGACAATCGGCAGAGTTCTGCCTCTTGTGCCAATCTCTTTCGGTTATAGATGTTTTATTGATGGTTCTTGGAAAGACACAGATAAGTTTACGGGTATAGGATGGTGTTGTCAGCAAGCTCATGATGGTTCCAGTTTTATGAAGGCTTCTAACCTCCGACGAAGCCTCACTCCTCTTCATTCAGAAGTGGAGGCTTTGGTGTGGGCCATGAGATGTATGATTGGCCACGACTTCAGAGATGTTGTTTTCTTGACGGACTGTTCCGATTTGGTGAAGATGGTGTCTTCTCCTTCAGAGTGGCCGGCTTTCTCTGTTTACCTGAACGATATCCAAGCTGATAAGGAAGAATTCTCAACCTTTTCCCTTTCTCTCATCCCAAGGAGTGCGAATAGTGTTGCGGATAATCTGGCTCGTCAAGTACGAGTCTTACCGTATGCTGCTAAGTTTGTAAACAACTGTCCCATTCATTGGCTTTCTTAAAGTCAATCTTTTCGTTTGTTGTCAAAAGAAAAAAAAAAAAGACAATAGTTATATATCACAAATCATTAAAGTACAGTTTTTATTATTTGTGTGTGTGTTTTCTAAAGGCAAAAAGCAGCCAATTTATTTTTATAAAAGGAAAGGAAGAACTGTGTACTGAATCATTTTCAAGAAACAAAAAAACATATCTAAAACCATAACTCAAAAGTCCCTCAACCTTAAACCCACAGCGACTTCAGCTCCTTTCGCTTCAATGTCTCAGTCCATCCCTCGCGCTTCAAGGTACGCACTCTTTTTTTTTTTTTACCTTTTTCAAAGGAATTTCACTCATTTGCCTTATCCTTAATTTGTACATGTTTACAGAATATCCATGTTTTTGAGCCGTTCGAGTCTGCCTAGTGTTTTAATCAGAAACTTTTTTCCATCTCTTCTGTCGAGACTCTCAATCTCTCTCTTTTTTTATTTTTGTTGTTGCTAAGCATCCCGTCAATCATTCCACCATTGGAGACACAAATTTTTATTTTTAAAGATCAAGTTTTGAACTTTAAACTTTTAAAAAATTAATAATAGAAAAATGATGAGCACCCTTTTCTTGTAGCTATGGAAGAATCTCTATATATATATATATATATAATAAGAGAGTTCCCTCTCCATCTAGGCTATCCACATCAGCATCCACCTCATTAATGTTTTTTTGAAAATTAAGTATATTTAAAATATTTATTTATTGCATATTTATGTACTCATAATTAATAAAAAATTAATTAAATAGAAAATAATTAAACTAAGAAAAAAGAATTAAACTAAATAAATAAAAATTAAAAACTCTATAAGAAATATTGTTAAAATGTTATTAGTAACTAGATTTTACCCCGTGGTACACCACGAGACCAGTATTTTATGCGTTTTTGTTATATAGAAATGTAATTGTTTTTGTTTACATATACAAATTGACCAAACGGGGTTATGATTGATCTTACCCCGTTTTTCTATAGTATTTAGAGTTCGTAAAATATTGTTATTTATCTTGTTTTAATAAAAATTTAAAATAAAATAAATATTTTTAAATATTTTATAAAAACTAAAATTGATATAAATATCATCTAATGTTAATGTGGGTATAATAGGATAATATGCTAGTTGGCTAAAGTATATGAGATTTTTCTTATAATAAAAATTAATTAAATAGGGTTTTAACCCGTAAACACTACAAGCCACACTTTTTTCTTTATTATAACTTAATTTTTTTTTTTTTAACTGAAATTCTTTTTTGAGAATTTTTGAGAAATACCCCTTTTGGTGTACCCCTTTTTAAAAATACCCCAATTATCTATCCATTTTCAAAAATACCCCTTTTTAAATATAAAAAATTATAAAGTTTTATATAGTTTATAAGGTATTTCTATATAATAACTACTACTGGGAGATTTGATACAAATATTTTAAAATGTTTTAAATAGTTTTAAATCGTTTTTATAAGTTTTATAAGGTTTTTAAAAGGTTTTTAAAAGGGTTTATACGGTTTTTGTAAGGTTTTTATAATCTATTTTTACGCTATTTATGAAAGGTATATAAAGTTTTATACACATATAAAGGTAATTTGTGTATATATATACTATTAAAAGGGAAGCATTTTTTTATAAGTGTAGCCAAACATAATTTAAAAGAAAATTTACATCTTATGTAATTCTAAACCTTTAACCAAACAGAATTAATGACAGATTTTGAAAGGAAAAAATATATTTTAAAATAAATAAAAAATCAAAATTAATAACTGACTAATATTTTTGGAAATCATAATAATTTTTTTACCATAAAATGTGGCATATTAAATTCGAAATAGTGTATTTGTAAACATATTTTAGATTTTCCTAATATATTTCACTTAATTTAAACTAATATATTTCAAAATATTATAATATTTTAATTTTTGAAACGTTTAAAATAAAATGATATTTATCTATACTATTAAAAGGAAAACATTTTGAATAAAGTAAGCATATAGTATACAATTAAAAGGTGTAGAACATATGCATTTAGTTATAACAATAAACAAGAATACGGATAGTTATGGTAATTTTAAAAAATCCATAATTTTAGGAAACATAATAAAAAATCAAAACTAATAACTGACTAATATTTTTGGAAAAAATAACTGACTAATATTTTTGGAAATCATAATAAAAAATTTACCATAAAATGTGGCATATTAAATTCGAATAGTGTATTTGTAAACATATTTTAGATTTTCCTAATATATTTTACCTAATTTAAGCTAATATATTTCAAAATATTATAATATTTTAATTTTTGAAACGTTTAAAATGATATTTATCTATATTATTAAAAGGAAAACATTTTGAATAAACTAAACATATAGTATACAATTAAAAGGTGTAGAATATATGCATTTAGTTATAACAATAAACAAGAATAAGGATAGTTAAGGTAATTTTAGAAAATCCATAATTTTAGGAAACATAATATTTTTTTTTTTAAAATAACAGTGATCCCTAAAATCAAGTATACTAAAAAATAGCTAAAAAAATCTTCAAATTAAGAAAATATTTATTATTACGAAAATATAGGTATGAAATCCTCATTAAATATTACGAAATATAGCTCATACAATTTCAAGTTTAATACATACTTATTGTCTTATTTCAAATTCCAAAAATAAATAATGTAAAATTCTAAATTATGGAGCAATCTTCTCAAATTGAATCCAAACACTTTTAATTCTTATTCTAAATTATAGAGCAATCTTATTTCAGATTTCATATTTTAATCATTGATTGTATTTTAAATTATTTTATATGAAAAGAAGATTCACATTATTATAATTTTTATATGTGAAATACAAAACCTTTTTGAAGTAGATTAAAGTTTTTTAAAAATGTATTAGATGAAATTTCTATAGTCTTATTTGTTCTAAATACAAGGACATGAAATTACATAAAGAACGCTGAAAAAGTTCATTTAAAAAAATAAAAATAAAAACAGTATCCAAACTATTTCAAATAAAATACATAACGAGAACTTTGGATATCGAAACAGATTATATAATTTGGATACCAATAATTTCAATTTTAAAGCTATTTCTGATAATTATATATTTTTCCGGGTCAACATCGGTTTTGTGGCTTATTTTGTGGCTTATTCAAATAAAACAAAATATTATAATCTTAAAAATTACTAATATAAATAACATAATTATCAAAAAAAAATATTCATGGTTAAAATTACTTATCATTAAGAATATTTAAAACAAAACAAATTTTAATTTGGATAAATAAATCTAATTTGAATTTTTACTGATAATTTAAATTTGGATAAAGAAATTTAATTTCATACTTTTACTGATTATATAATTTACTGGTCAAACGTCGGGTTTACGGGTTAGCTGCAATTTTTTTAAAAGGAAAAAATATAACTATATGTTAATTTAATATTAATTATTAAAATCTAAATTAAGTTTTAATCATTGAAGCGAACAATATAAGTTTATGTTATATATTGGGATATGAAATAACGTGTATGGGAAGAAAACGGGTAATTCAGAAAATAAAAACCATTATCTAAACTGTTATTGGTAAAATACGCGACGAAAATATAGGGTAAAAGGAATTTGGGATAACGGGAACTCAAGTAGGACATATACGAACATATTATTTACTAATATAGACTATATGAAATAACATATATGGTAAGGTACGGGTAATTCAGTAAATAAAATTCAATATCTAAACTGTATTCCTAATAAAAGAGGGGTCGGAAATTTAGCGTAATACATGAATTCAAACAGAACATATGCAAATATATCATTTACTAATCTGGAGAATGCGAAATGTATATATTTGTGAGTTAAAGATATTTTAATCGGTTGCGGAGTATGAATAGCAGACGTGTTAACCCGCTTGAATTTTTATCATCCGGGTTAGGAATTTTTTTTTATTTTTAGTTGTTTTTATCCGGTCTAAAATAGACAACCACTTTTCTTTTACTATAAGGGGGAATTTCAAAAATACTCATTTTCCAATAACACTTTTTAAAAATACCCCTCTTTCTAATTTTATCAAAAAGTCACTATAAAATTTGAAATTTATCAAAAAAATATGTATAAGCTTATATTTATAGAAACAAATTATCTTTATATGTGTGTAAATTTATAAATATATATTTCATAAATACATTTTAAAACCTTTTAAAATCATTTAAAAACCTTATAAAAACTTTGTAAATCTTTTAAAAGCCTTATAAAAACCTTATAAAACCTTATAAATGCCGTTTAGAACCTTTTAAAACCTTATAAATATTTGGATTTAGTCACGCAGTGGTAAAGATGATCTTGATGTACCTTATCAACCATATAAAAGTTTATAATTTTTCATATTTGAAAAGGGGTATTTTTGAAAATAGATAGAAAAGAGGGGTATTTTTAAAAAGGGGTACACCAAAAGGGGTATTTCTCAAAAATTCTCTATAACTTTTTAATATAGTTGTTTTTAGGGGTAACAAAACCAAATCTTATCGTTACTTTTGTTTAAACTAAATTGAAAACAAATCAAATACTGAACTGGTACGAGTTTGGATTATGAATGTTAATAACATTCTTAAGAAATGTCTTTTACAAATATAACTCTATATATACATAATATATTGCAAACATGATAGCAAATTTAGTTTTTGAAATCAATCCCGCACGTACGTGCGGGTCCAAATCTAGTATATTTATAAGCTTACACACATATTTGGATAAATTTCAACATTTTTAGTTACTTTTTTGATAAAATTTGAAAAGGAGATATTTTTAAAAAGAGGTATATGAAAAGGGGTTTTTTTGTATATTTAAAGTTTGTTTTCAAGGTCTTTAATAAATGCTACAACTGTTTTAGTTGTATTAAAATTTTAATTTTAAAATAACTAATATATAAATTTATAGTATCTATGTACGTTACTTGTTACTATGTTAAATAGATACTGTTATTTAAATTTAACAATTTAGGTAAAACTAAACTAAATGTATTAAGAGAATTAATTTAATATACGACCATTACAGTTAAAAGAAATATTTATTCTACATGTACATACGGCAGTTACAATTAAAAAAGAAATATTTGTTATACATGATGTACATGAGTTCAATAAATAACTAGAGGATAACCCGTGCTACCGCACGGTATAAAATATGTGGTAAATAATAATTTAAAATAATCGAGTTTTATAAGATATTGTTGTTTTTTTCTAATAGTATTAATATATGAGATGGTGTTCACTTATATATATGGTTTAGTCGGTAAATTTTAAATATATATAATATATTGTATCTTGTTTCAAAATTGAAAAATTGAGTGTTAATGAACATAAACAAATAAATATACGGAGTATACGTGGTTGCCGTATTTTTTTAAAATACAGTACGGGATGATATACTTGTAGGTAACATAAACTAAATTAAAATTTATAACTGTAGCATTTTGTAAAATATTAAAATATTTATTTACCTTCATTTTCAAATAGGAAATTTGGTAGGTGTACATATGATCTTGGGTATATATGCTTGATTCGTCCAATATTACCATTTTTAGCCCAATATCAATAATAAGTTGAACACTAATATTCCTAATCCGCTTTTACTCCGGTATATTGAAATGGGGATGTAACCAGTGTTGCAGCCTCATGTAAATAAAATTTGAAATCTATATTTTTTTTTTTGGGGTAGGATTTCAAATCTATATTTTGACATACATACCCGTCATTCATAATATTTGCTAGATTATATATTCATGATATTTTCCAAAAAATATAAAAATAGCAATATATTTATAATACTAAATATCGAAATAGTTTAAAATAGCAAAATGTTTAGATTATAGAGAGAAAATATTGTAGATAGTTTTATGGCTTTACCTAAATTATTAGTGTTAGACAATCCGATAAAATCTTTGTTATCAGTATTGACAACATATTCATATCTATCCTATGATATCTGAATTTGAATTTAATATTGCAAATATATGGAATCTCATCTATAGAAAGACTGCAATAATTCCTAAGAATATTTAAATTTAAATATTTGTTAAGTTTGTATGGTTAACACTTTAGATCATGCCAATTAAATAATTGCACCAAAACAATCATTACATCCACAAATGATCCGATCTGAGCATAAAATAAAACAAATGATCAACTCATGCATAAGCGTTCCCATGTTTAACAAAAAAAACTGTGTTTGCATATTAATTCGTTTAATTTTTAAAATATAAGGAAATTAAAGAAATTATAATCCATCCACTAACTAAATTTCATTATCAATATATCACAATAACCATTTTATGATTGACTCACCATTGAAGGAAACACATATAAACAAACAACACTAACCTGTCGTTGACGGCAAGCTCAATATCGTCAATCCAAAAAACAACTCTAGTGACCAAACGATCTTTCGGACTTCTAGCAATTAC
>NW_006238917.1:12090886-12102817 GCF_000375325.1 Capsella rubella | reverse complement strand
AAAAATCAGTCAGAAACTTATTGTTGATTCTAATCATAATAAAATGATACAATAGACATGGGAAAATAAAATGTATACAGCAGAAAATAACCTAGTTAGCAGAAAACATTCTCCAACTATGAAGAATTTTGACTTAGATACGTCATTAGTTTTTAAAAGGTTTGAGATATTTAAGTGGTGTAAAAAAAGAAGGAAGAACCATAGACATTTGTTTGTGATGTGATGTTTTAGGTTGCGATGAATTCAGCATGATTCAGAACCGAAGAAAGGATTAAATTTATAGAGTTCAATATGATTAAGAAAATATATTGTTAACAATATTGGTTGATTTAAGGAATACAAAATCTCCAAAATCATGGTATTTTTACCTTGTGTAAATGATAGACGAAAATGATTTGTAGAATATTCTATATATACAATAGTCAATAGAGGATAATAGTAAATAGATAATCAAACTAAATTATATAAATTTACGATTGTGATTGGTTTTATATAAATTAACGGCTGAGATTTAACATTCTATATATAATTTCCTATTTTGTAGGTATACGTTATAAAGTTTAGATAATATTTTAGGTAAGATTCTTAAAGATTATCAAACCGGTAATCCACAATATCTCGTAAAATCATCTATAGTAAAGATTTGATCTTACGAACCACGTTTATTAAATAAATTTTAAATGAACGATTTAGATTAAATGTATACAATTAACGGTTGTGATTAAATAATTAAACCCGATTTTAAGATCCATTAATTTGACGAGATCCGCGTGTTAACCCAATTAGGAATGAAAATTATTTCATTTTGAAACTATAGTGTAAATTCATTGTGTACTTCAGCTTTAATAGTGTAGATAATACAAACTATTACATCTCACATATATGAGGGTTTTACGAGTTTCGGACCAGATTGAGCTGGTTTAGCCCGATTGACATACCTATATATGGGCAACGTGTACATTACCAAATATATGGGGCACCACTATCAGAGATATAATATTTTGATAAACTTTTTTTTTTTCTTTTTTGATAAACTTATTAGGCGACACATACATTGACATAGTTTTTTCTTGTGATAAAGTTAACATCATGACAACTTACATGACATGTATTCAAACATAGCTTAAACCTGCTAGTTTTCCCTTGAAAAAAAAAAAAAAACTTAAACCTGCTAAAAATTGCAAAAATGTAAATACTTATTTTTCAGAAGGAAGTGGAAGAACTGGTGGAGTTGGAGCATGGCAATGATTAGATACTTGGTCACGATTTGATTGAACAAACAATTATCTTTTAAAATATACCAATTATGAATTAATGCCAAGAATTATGTAGTTAGTTATAGAAATATTACCAAATTGGTTCCACTGGCAAATTTTATCTTGTACTATAATAAGTTTTTGTTTCCTAAATGTTCTTGATTATAAATACGATTTCATTATTATTAAATATAAAAAATTAATGATTGAAATTATCAAGTTTGTTTATATATATATGGATATGGCCTTTGTATATAATCATAAACTAGAGGATAACGCGTGCGGAATATGTGGTAAATAATAATTTTAATATAACCGAGTTTTATAAGGTATTGTTGTTTTTTTCTAGTAGTATTAATATATGAGATGGTGTTCACTTATATATATGGTTTAGTCGGTAAATTTTAAATATATATAATATATTGTATCTTGTTTCAAAATCGAAAAATTGAGTGTTAATGGACATAAACAAATAAATATACAGAGTATACGTGGTTGCCGTATTTTTTTAAAATACAATACGGGATGATATACTTGTAGGTAACATAAACTAAATTAAAATTTATAATTGTAGCATTTTACAAAATATTAAAATCTATACTATTAAAACAGAAGGACAAGCTGTGACCAAACAGACCCAATTTTTTTAAAAAAATGTCATGAAATTAAAACATGTTGCCAAACAGAATAAAAGACAGCAATTTTTTATTTAAAAAATAAATAATAAAAAACAGAAACTATCTATATTTATGGGTCATAATAATTTTGTTGCCAAAAAAAAGTGGACAATTAAATTCGAAAATCTCCATAGTAACATATTTAAAATTTTGAGATATTTTAAAACAGCAATTTAATACTTAATAAAATCTAATTTATAGTATTTTTTATTTGGTTTAATGATTTTATTCAAGTGTTTATGTTATTTGTATTTTGTATAACTCTTATGATATGATATATATTTATTTTGCCTTACAAAAATCATCATATTTTTTTTAAATTGATATTTTTGGAAAAATAAAAAGAAAAATAAATATGTTATATATTTTACAATAGTATAAAATATGGAGTAATATTCAACAAAATTGATATTATCTTAAAAAGATTTAAAAATGAAAAAGTCTTAAATAAATAATTAAAATGTTTAAATAAAAAATTCTTTAAAAATCAATAACAATTTTTTTTTTCAAAAATCAATAGCAACTGTTGGCTAAACAAAATGGCCACAAGCAAGAGGGAGGGTGGGAAAAGCCGAGGAAGGTGACCGCAAAAAGATCTCTAGATTTTCACAGTGAGGATAACAATGGGAGTTTTCAATATCATGTGGAAGAAGGGAGTGCTGGAAAGCAGACTTACCGTCGTTATGACAAACATCAAGCTGCTGCTGTTTGGGGTAATAAGAGGAGTTTTCCTGGGACTTGGGCTGTAACTAGTGGGGAATTGGGGAGAGGACCAGCTAGGAACGATGGTGAGGGGTCACACTTTCAAGTTCATAGCCCCCAGATGGGCAGAGGAGGTCCAGGGCCACTCTGGCCAAAGCCATTGTATCAAGTGAAGCAGGTGTCTAGTGTGGATAAATCTAAGAATAATCTATATTATTAAAAGGGAAACATTTTTTATAAAGTGATCATAATATATATAATTAAAAAGATAATTAACAAATGATAATTTTAAAAATAAACCTATCTAGGTTTTAAAATAAACTAATTAAAGGAAAAAATTTTAAAAAACCGCTGTTAAAATATTACTTTAAAAACGGCGATTGTGGTCAGATCTAGGTTTTGATGGATTAGTGTGGGTTTCTTCCTCAGGTCCTTGGATCTCGGTTCAGAGGGATTAGTGTGGTTTGGTGTTGTGGGTTTCAAGCTTGTGGCTTGGGATAAGTGTGGGGTTTGGATATTAGTGGTTCAATGGGCATGGTAGTGGAGATGGCAGCAAGTGTTCGTGGAATTTTTGGGACTGCAAAGGTTCGTATGGGGTTTCTGGTCATTGGTTTTTGGCAGTTTCGATCTGGTCCGAGATTGGATTTTGGATCATAGTGTGATTGGGTTATTCTTACGGCTGTGGGGGGATGTGGTTCTTTGCTCCACGTTGAGCTTAAGTTCAAATTGGGAAAAGAGGGCAGTGGGGGGATGTGGGGGGGGATGTGGTTCTTTGCTCCACGGTGATTGGAATCTTTAATGTTGGTGTTTGGTTTGATAATGGAAACGAGTGGATTCAGTGGGTGTTTAAGTGTGGAAAGAGGTTGCGCAACCGTAATTGGTTTTTGAATATATTAAGATATCATGATTTGGGAAGATTACGGGAGATGGTGTTGTTTGGTCAAGCTTTTGGGTTGCAAAGTAAAGATCTTCTAGGCTGGAGAGTAATATCTTTGAGAATCATGAAGCGATATTATATTTCAAATTACCGATTCAGAATCACAAATCACATCTCTTATATCAATAAGGAGAGTTTAAAAAAGTCAATTGTTTGTTGTTTATGGGAAGTTTTGTGGATTCGTTATTTATGGTATTCAATCGAAGAAGGCTCAGAGATTATTTTTTCGTCGGTATATATTCAAGAGGGGAGAGCCAAGGGTCTCTTTCATCTCTACTTTTGTTTCTACTTGTCGGTTTTTGCTATTCTTCTCTTCTCAGCTACGTTTCTACATCTTTCAAAAACGGTGTCAGGTTTGGTTTTGGGTTTGTATTATGGCTCTGTTGGCTTTGAATAAAGGAAAGGCGGCGATGGTTCGCACCGAGACAGTGAAGATCTCTGGTTCGGTTCTGTCACAACGGATTCAACAGTTCTCTCTCACCTTAATTGGGAGGCTGATGAACCCAAGTATCCAGAGGATGGACTCTCTGGTGGCGAATATGCCTAAGATTTGGAAGTTGGAAGATAAGGTAGTTGGGGCTGATTTGGGACAGGGGACGTTCCAGTTTAATTTTGAATCCGAGGAGGAGCTTGAGGGGGTTTTGCAGAATGTGACGTATCATTTTGATGGATGGATGATATCATTGGTTCATTGGGAGCCTATTACATCTAGTACTTACCCATCATCTATTAATATTTGGGTTAAAGCTTCTGGGATTCCGATGCATCTGTGGGAAGAAGCAACTTTACAAGCTATTGGGAAGAAGTTGGGTATAATCCGAGAGATTGATGAAGATACTTGTAGTATCTATGTCACTGTTAATGGGTTTAATCCCATTATGTTTCAATTGGTGGTGCCTTTTGATACAGGTGATGAAATAGTGGTTTCCTTAGAGTATGAGAAGCTTAATGGTTTCTGCGATCATTGCTTCAGGTTAACGCATGAGGCGGGGGGTTGTCCAGAGTTAAGAAGGGTTCCTGGGAATAGGGTGATTGATGACCATGCAGGCAGGAGGGGGCCTCCTAGACAGCAACTGTTGGCTAAACAAAATGGCCACAAGCAAGAGGGAGGGTGGGAAAAGCCGAGGAAGGTGACCGCAAAAAGATCTCTAGATTTTCACAGTGAGGATAACAATGGGAGTTTTCAATATCATGTGGAAGAAGGGAGTGCTGGAAAGCAGACTTACCTTCGTTATGAAAAACAGCAAGCTGCTGCTGTTTGGGGTAATAAGAGGAGTTTTCCTGGGACTTGGGCTGTAACTAGTGGGGAATTGGGGAGAGGACCAGCTAGGAACGATGGTGAGGGGTCACACTTTCAAGTTCATAGCCCCCAGATGGGCAGAGGAGGTCCAGGGCCACTCTGGCCAAAGCCATTGTATCAAGTGAAGCAGGTGTCTAGTGTGGATAAATCTAAGAATAATGCTACTGCACCTGTGTTGGGCAAAAATCAGGAGGATCTGGGAACAGAAGTTGTACCAGAAATGGAGAGTAAGGAGTTATCAGCTGGTCTTGATTTTACAGAGAGTATAAATGACTTATTAGAGGATGGGGAATACCAGGAAGAGGATCAAGTAATGGATGACGAAGAAGCTACAGCTAACTTGACTCATGTTCATGTGGAAGATAATATTCATGGAAAAGGTATGTCTCGTAGCTCTAGTCATTTATGTATTGAAGTGGGTAAAGTTAGTAAGGCTATGATGGAGGTTGATTTGGGCAGTAAAAATGTATTATTAGAGAAAACTTATGGTGTTCATGGCAGTAAAGGTGTTAAGGCAAATAAGAGAAATGCTTTACTTATGGCCTCTCCCGGAAAACGTTTGTTAGCTAAGGCTTTACTTTCTAAAACTGTAGGTGATGTTAACAAGCAAAAGGCTGTAGGAAGACAACACCACAAAGCTAAGGAGTGAGTCGTCTCGGGTGGAGAGAATCGTGCGTTGAAGAAAGGGACGGTGGCGCTCCCGAAACCACTGGTTCAAACGTGAAAATTATAAGTTGGAATTGTCAGGGCATAGGGGCTGACCTGACGGAGAACTATTTAAAGGATGTGTGGCAGAAGAATAAACTGGACCTTCTATTTTTGTCGGAGACAAAAAAATATTTTTCTTATTTACAAAAATTTCAAGTTAGTTTTGGTTATAATAAATTGTATACAGTTGAACCACGCGGTTACAACGGCGGTTTAGCTTTATTTTACAATGATGAAATAAAATTGGAGGTTCTTTATGAGAGTAATCGAATTATTGATGTGAAAGCGTTTTTGGGACAACAAGCTGTGTTTATGACATTTGAATATGGAGATCCTGTCGTCAGTCTCCGGGGTTTGGTGTGGGATAAATTAATGGAATTAGGATCTAACAGAAATGCTCCATGGTTTATGGTCGGTGATTTTAATGAGCTTATTGGGAATCATGAAAAATTAGGTGGCAATTTGAGGCATGCGTCTTCGTTTGTTTTATTTAACTCAATGATCCGTGATTGCGGGATACTAGAGTTTCCGTGTTATGGTGATCAATTATCTTGGAAAGGATATAGAAGGAATAATCAAGTTGTAAGATGTAGGTTGGATCGGGCTTTAGGAAATGAAGATTGGCATAGTCTTCTCCCTTATTCCAGAGTAGATTATCTGGCTATGATTGGATCTTATCATAGACCCATTTTAATCAATTGTGAAAAATATTTAGAAACTTCTAGACGACAATTCCGGTTTGATAAGAGATGGATTGGTAAGGATGGTCTCTCAGGGGCAGTTGAAACGGGGTGGAACCGAACAAAAAATTTTAGAATTCCAGTGTTTGTGGATAAGATTAAAAATTGCAGAATTTCTATTTCATGGTGGAGAAAAAATAATATTCCCACTGGTCAGGTTCTAATATCCTCTTTGAAGTCGGCTTTAGAAGAGGCAAAAAACGATGATTCAATTCCTCAGGTGGAAATCAGAAATATTGAAAATAAATTAAAGGAGACATATCGTGATGAGGAGATATATTGGCAACAAAAAAGTAGAAAATTTTGGTTAAAAGTAGGGGATAAAAATACAAATTTTTTCCATGCATCAACAAAACAAAGAAGGGCACGGAATAGGATTTTAGGACTATTTGGTCCAGATGACGCATGAGTGGAGACAAATAGGGGTATGGAAAACATTGCCACTGATTATTTTATGGATCTTTTTAAGAAATCTAATATGAGTGGTATTTCAGAGATGGTACAAGAGGTAAATCCATTCATTACAGAGAACATTAATAGTGATTTAACCAAGGAGATCACAGAGGAGGAGATTAGGAGAGCTCTATTTTCTATGCACCCAAAAAAAACTCCAGGACCAGACGGGATGACCGCTTTGTTTTATCAAAGATTATGGCATTCTTTAAAAGGGGATTTGGTTGCTCTGGTTAAAGATTTCTTCCGTACCGGAAAATTTGATAGGAGATTGAAAGAAACAAATATTTGTTTAATTCCAAAAGTAGATAAACCACAACGGATGGCAGAATTTATGCCAATAAGTCTTTGTAATGTGAGTTACAAGATTATTTCTAAGATTCTCTGTCTAAGGCTAAAAAAAGTTTTACCTAGGTTAATTTCGGAAACACAGTCGGCCTTTGTTTCGGGTAGATTAATTACTGATAATATTTTAATCGCGCAGGAAATGTTTCATGGGTTAAAAACTAATTCATCATGTAAATCGGATTTCCTGGCTATTAAGACAGATATGAGCAAGGCATACGATATGATCGAATGGGATTTTCTGAGGCGGTTTTTATCCAGCTAGGTTTTGATGCAAGATGGACTTCGTGGATTATGTGGAGTGTGCGGTTGGTTTCATATCAAGTGTTATTAAATGGTCAACCCCGAGGAAGAATTACTCCTCAACGAGGCTTAAGACAAGGAGATCCATTATCACTATATTTGTTCATTCTCTGTACCGAGGTTTTGATTGCTAATATTAAAAAAGCAGAAACAGAGAATAAGTTGACTGGTATAAAGTTAGCACGAGAGGTGTCCGGCTATCTCTCATTTACTTTTCGCTGACGATAGTTTATTCTTTTGTAAAGCGGAGGAGGATCAATGTGAAACAGTCATGGATATAATTAGGAACTATGGAAAAGCTTCAGGGCAAGAAGTAAATCTTAATAAATCATCTGTTTTGTTTGGGGAAAAAGTATCAACACAAGTCAAAGACAAGTTGAAAACAGTAATTGGTATAGATAAGGAAGGAGGTATGGGTTCCTATTTGGGAATCCCAGAAAGCTTAGGTGGCTCAAAAAGAAATTTTTTTAATTATGTTCGAGAAAAACTTGATGATCGGGTGAATGGTTGGTCAGCTAAGTTTTTATCGAAAGGAGGAAAAGAGATACAGATCAAGTCTGTGGCGCTGGCACTTCCTACATATGTCATGTCTTGCTTTAAACTTCCTCAAGATTTAACAACGAAGTTAACGAGTGCCATCTCAAAGTTTTGGTGGAGCGGTAATGGTAGAGATCGCGGTTTACATTGGATAGCATGGGATAAAATGTGTATGCCAAAAAATAATGGTGGCTTGGGCTTTCGTAATTTGGATAAATTTAATGATGCGATGTTGGCCAAACAATATTGGCGGTTAATACGTAATCCAAATTCTCTGGTTACACGGGTGTTGCAAGGGAGATACTTTAGAAATAAACATCCCTTAATGGCAAAGAAACCATACTCTCCATCTTTTGGATGGAGAAGTATTTTTTTCGACAAAGAGTTTGGTAGAAAAGGGGGCTCGTTGGTCTATAGGGTCAGGATTTGACATTTCGGTGTGGAAAGATCCTTGGATGCCTGATATTAATCCACAACCAGCTTCTGGACGAGGAAGTTTGCTTCACCCAAATCTAAAGGTTAATCACTTAATTAATCCAACGAGTAAGGAGTGGCATTTACCCATCCTGAATGAGTTTTTGCATCCGGAGGATATTCGTATCATTAAAGGTATATCTATAAGCCGGATAGATTGATTTGGCATTATACAAAATCAGGAAAGTATACGGTCAAATCTGGGTACTGGCTAGCACAAAATTTGAGTGGAGAGGCTGAAGAGAATCCAAGTTATACTGCTTTAAAAGCGTATGCATGGCATATTCGTGCTCCCCCAAAATCAAACATTTTATTTGGCAAGTTGCCACTGGTACACTTCCGGTCATGGATTGCTTAGCTTCTCGCAAGATTCAGTGTGACACGGTATGTAAAAAATGTGGTTCTGAAATCAAGACAATTAATCATGCGCTTTTTGAATGTACGCATTCGAGGCGAATTTGGGATTTGTCTACAATTCCAATGCTCCGAGGAGGTTTTCCTTATAACTCGAGATTTGCGAATCTAGACTTCATTTTTTGGAGTGTGATTCCTTGTTTGCGGGAGAAGGAGAAAAAGCATTTATTTCCATGGATTTTGTGGTTTATATGGAAGGATAGAAATAAAAAGGTTTTCCAAAGAATTCAGTCAGAACCGGTTGACATTATAAATCAAGCGTTAAGTGAACAATTATTATGTGAAAAGGCACAAGCTATTCCGACTGAATCAGTTACACCATTAGAACCTATACCTACTCCTTCGCTAATCCTTCGTTGTCGAATTGATTCGTGGAAGTCAGGGAATACGTTTACAGGCTTGGGGTGGTGGTGTTTCAGAGGAGAGGAACAAACATATCTACTAGGCGCTAAGTGTTTTAGCGGATGTCCTTCACCACTTCATTCAGAATTGGAAGCGCTAATATGGGCTATGGAGAGTATTCTTATAAGAAGGATTGACTGTCATAGATTTGAATCAGATTGTGCCGAGCTTATCACAATGGTACAAGACCCGCAAGAGTGGCCAGCATTCTCCAACCTCTTAAACGATTTTCTTCTGTTACGTGTATCATTTCCGTCATTTCTTTTAACTAAGACTAGGTAATGTCCCGCGCATATGCGCGGGTTGTTGTATATTTATTTAATTATTTTAATTTATTTATTACTTATAAAAATAGATTAAATAAATTTTAATGCTTATGACATTTTTATATGTTATTTATTTAAATCATACAATAGAAGCATACATCCATATCTTTTGAATTTATTCGTTGATTAATTGTTCAATTAATCAATTTTGATAGTAATTTTCTTTAGTACTTTTAAATATTTTTTGATAAAACAATAATATTGTTAATGGTAAATAGGAATGATATTGGTAGAATTTAAAAAATACCACTTTTTAAATTTACCCCCTTTTCAAACTTTATCAAAACAACCACTAAAAATGTTGAAATTTATCCAAATATGTGTGTAAACTTATAAATCATATTTATAAAAGTAAGGTTTCACTCTCTCCTTATTGGTGGAAAAACATTTAAGCCATTCATTTTAAAAAAACATATATATATATATAAGTAAATGTTAATGACAATCATTCAATACAAAATTTAATTACACCATAAGTTATAAACAAATGGCAAAGAAAATGAAAGGAGTTAATTATATATATATAAATGTAAGGTTTCACTCTCTCTTTATTGCTCCATTTGATATATATATATATATATATATATATATATATATATATATATATATATATAGATATACATATATATATAAATTTAATATTTATTTACCAAAAAACACATTTAATCATATACATCAATTCATACTTTGAATCCACACTTTACTACTAAAATGCAACTGAAAATTATATAAATTTTCAAAGACTATTGGTTTTCTTTATTGAATTTCAATTAAACACACTATAAATTATAATAATGACTCATCTAATTTAATTATTTAAAAATGTAATTTACATCACTTCTTATCCTATAAATAGCCATTCTCACATCCTCCTCTATCATATCTCATATCTTCATTATTTTCTTTGTTTTTAAAAAAAGTTCTTGCATGGGGTGAAAACTCAATTAAGATGTCATTGTAAGAGTTTGATCAAATATTTAATTTAAACTTTTGTTTTTAATTTTATTTATTTTTTGTTTATAAGTATTTTTCACTTATAAAGGGGTATTTTTGAAAATGAATAGAAAAGAGGGGTATTTTTAAAAAGATGTACACCAAAAGGGGTATTTCTCAAAAATTCTCTAAAAACAATTTGATATTCAATTTTCTATCTATTATATATACTAAAAGGATGAAAAATATAATTAAACCTAGATATATAACTTAAATTAAGAGGAATATAAAAAGACTTTAAAAAATAAGATTATTTTTTGGGAATTTCTAAGGTTTCACTCTCTCCTTATTGGTCCATTTAGCATTTATTTTTTAATTATAATATTTATTTCTAATTAAACCAAATTTTAAACACATTTAATCATATACTTTAATTCATACTTGAAATCCACACTTTAATACTAAATTGTAACTGAAATTAAGTAACTTGTGAATTGACTATTTCTTTCCTCCATTCAATTTTAATTAACACACTATAAATTATAACTCTAATTTAATTATTTTAGAAATATAAATTACATCATATTTTATCCTATAAATACCCATTCTTACATCCTCCTCCACCATATTTGATACCCTCAATATTTTCTTTGCTTTATTTTTAATGTTCTTGCATGGGTTGAAAGATCAATTAAGATATCATTGTAAGAGCTTGATAATATATTTGGTTTAAAATTTTGTTTTCAATTCTATTTTTTCTTTGTTTTATGTACTTTTTCATTTCTTTATTGTTTTCTTATACTGTTAAATGTATAATACATATGTATAATAATTTTTTATGGCTATTAGAAAATTACTTTATCGATGAGATTCAAAAATATTGATTTCCGACCATTACACCATAAGAAAATCAAGTAAAAAAACAATTTTCATTCTTTTACTTTAGATGTTTGTTTCTTTCTCACATATTCATGTATATTTATTTTATTTTCAAAAGTATGTAATTATTGTAACAAAATAAAAAAAAATTTATATAATTATCATACCAATTTGTAATACATTGAAATAAATAAAATTTTGTACACAAACAAAGGTAATGTGTATGTATATTTATAAGCTTACACACATATTGGATAAATTTCAACATTTTTAGTGATTGTTTTGATAAATTTTGAAAAAGGGATAAATTTTAAAAAGTGGTATTTGAAAAAAATGTATTTTTAAAATTCTCTCAATATCATTTCTATTTTTATCATTAACAATATTATTATTTTTTATCAAAAAATACTCAAAAGTACTGAAGAAAATTACTGTAACACCTTGCCCCGTGGGAACACTCCGCCATGTGGCACACCCCGCCACATGGCATCCGTACAGCGCTGCAGCGCATCGACCCTAACCTCTCTCCTATGGGTCTAAACTGC
>NW_006238917.1:12088924-12090786 GCF_000375325.1 Capsella rubella | reverse complement strand
TTTTAAATGTAATAAAGATATGGAAAATAAATCTTTTTAATTGATTAAATTTAAAGCCATGTTTTTGACGCTTTGAGAAAAATGAGAAAACAAAGAAGGAAAAAAAAGAAGTGACTTTTAATGCTTTAAAAAAAAATAAAAGCAAAAAATGTTGATTGGTAAATTAATTACTGTTAAGGCTTTAAAACCATTTTAAAACCTTAAAAGTCATCACCAATCGCCCTCATAATTGAAAACAAAAGTTTTAACCAAATATATAATCAAGCTCTTACAATGATATCTTAATTGAGCTTTCAACCCATGCAAGAACATTAAAAATTAAACAAAGAAAATATTGAGAATATCAGATATGGTGGAGGCGGATGTAAAAATGAGTATTTATAGGATAAAATATGATGTAAGTTACAATTCTAAAATAATTAAATCAGAGGAGTTATAATTATATTTTATAGTGTGTTAATTGAAGTTAAATGGAGGAAACAAATAGTCAATTGAAAGGTTATATAATTTAAGTTACAATTTAATAGTAAAGTGTAGATTTCAAGTATGAATTAAAGTATATGACTAAATGTGTTAGATATTTGGTTTAATTAAAAATAAATATTATAATTTAAAAATAAATGCTAAATGGACCAATAAGGAGAGAGTGAAACCTTAAAAATTCCCAAGAAATAATTTTATTTTTAATCTCTTTTTATATTCCTCTTAATTTAAGTTATATTTCTAGGTTTAATTATATTTTTCATCCCTGTAGTATATATAATAGATAGAAAATGGAATATCAAATTGTTTTTTAAATAGGAAATTAAGTATAAAATTCAAAGTTAAAACAAATTATAATGTTCTTTGTATTATTACATGTTGAATCACAAACTAAATATAAGGATCATTATTCTTAAAAGAATGTCTTACAAATTGGTTTGATAATTATATAACAAAAAGTTTATTTTGTTAAAAATAGGGGGAATTTCAAAAATACCCCTTTTCATATACCTCTTTTTAAAAATACCCCATTTTCAAACTTTATAAGAAAACCCACTAAAAATGTTGAAATTTCCAAATATGTGTGTAAGCTTATAAATATATACACAAATTACTTTTATATGTGTATAAAACTTTATATACCTTTCATAAATAGCGTAAAATAAATTATAAAACCCTTATAAAAACCGTATAAACCCTTTTAAAAACCTTTTAAAAACCTTATAAACCTTATAAAAACGATTTAAAAGTATTTAACAGTTTAAAATATATGTATCGAATCTCCCAGTAGTAGTTATTATATAGAAGTATCTTATAAACTATATAAAACTTTATAATTTTTTATATTTAAAAAGTGGTATTTTTGAAAATGGATAGAAAAGGGGGTATTTTTAGAAAGGGTTACACCAAAAGGGGTATTTCTCAAAAATTCTCTTAAAAAATTACATACTTTTGAAAATAAATTAAATATACATGAATATGTGAGAAAGAAACAAACATCCAAAGTAAAAGAATGAAGATGGTTTCTTTAGCTTGATTTTCTTATAACCATAAAATATTATTATACATATGTATTACATTTAAAAATATAAAAAACAATAAAGACATAAAGAAATGCATAAAAACAAAAAATAAATAAAATTGAAAACAAAATTTTAAACTAAATAATTAATCAAACTCTTACAATGATATTTTAAATGAGTTTTCACCCCATGCAAGAACTTTTAAAAAAACAAAGAGAATAATGAAGATATGAGATATGGTAGAGAAGGATGTGAGAATGGCTATTTATATGATAAGAAATGATGTAAGTTATATTTTTAAAATAATTAAATTAGAGGAGTTATAATTATAATTTATAGTGTGTTTAACTGGAATTC
>NW_006238917.1:12079775-12088824 GCF_000375325.1 Capsella rubella | reverse complement strand
CATTTGATTATAACTTATAGTGTAATTAAATTTCGTATTGAATGATTGTCATAAACATTTATTTATTTATTTATTTTGTTGAACGATATATGATTAAGTCCTTTCATTCTCTTTGCCATTTGATTATAACTTATAGTGTAATTAAATTTTGTATTGAATTATAGTCATAAACATTTATTTATTTATTTAAAAAAAAAAAATTAAAGCCCTAAATATTTTTCCACCAATAAGGAGAGAGTGGAACCTTACTTTTATATATATGATTTCCCGTTACTGTAATTCAAAAGCAGATTGTCTTGCTCGTTTTTCCAGATCTCTTGATTCGGAAGTTACTTTTGTAAACAACTTTCCTCCCGTTTGGACTGCAATAATTCCTAAGAACATTTAAATTTAAATATTTGTTAAGTTTGTATGGTTAACACTTTAGATCATGCCAATTAAATAATTGCACCAAAACAATCATTACATCCACAAATGATCCGATCTGAGCATAATATAAAACAAATGATCAACTCATGCATAAGCGTTCCCATGTTTAACAAAAAAACTGTATTTGCATATTAATACGTTTAATTTTCAAAATATAAGGAAATTAAAGAAATTATAATCCATCCACTAACTAAATTTCATTATCAATATATCACAATAATATTAACCATTTTATGATTGACTCACCATTGAAGGAAACACATATAAACAAACAACACTAACCTGTTGTTGACGGCAAGCTCAATATCGTCAATCCAAAAAACAACTCTAGTGACGAAACGATCTTTCCGACTTCTAGCAATTACAAAGTACAAAAATTAGATTATAGGTCTAGATGAACGAACACTAACAAAACTAATTAAAAAATCAGTCAGAAACTTATTGTTGATTCTAATCATAATAAAATGATACAATAGACGTGGGAAAATAAAATGTATACAGTAGAAAATAACCCGATTAGCAGAAAACATTCTCCAACTATGAAGAATTTTGACTTAGATATGCCATGAGTTTTTAAAAGGTTTGAGATATTTGAGTGATGTAAAAGAAGGAGGAAGAACCATAGACATTTGTCTGTTTGAGATGTTTTAGGTTGCGATGAATTCAGCATGATTCAGAACCGAAGAAAGGATTAAATTTATAGAGTTCAATATAATTAAGAAAATATATTGTTAACAATCTTTATATTAGTAAAGAGAGAAGTACAAAATAAGATTCCGGGTCGGGTTATTTAAAGAAATTGACCCGAAATTTTGAAATTGGATCTATTCTAATCGGATACTTAATGGGTCTGGATAAATCTATGAATGACAAGCATATTGATACGTCGTATATTCAAAACATGTAACAATATTTAATGTCGTAGTGAGGCATATTCAATTTTTATTTATATGATTCTTTTACTATTTGTTTTTGGTAATATAGATTCCAATCAGAACAAACAAATATCAAAAAGGTAGCAAAAATATTCACAAAGCGTGAAAGGGGAAAATTCTATCCTTAATTAAATGTTTCCAGATTAATGATAATAGGGTCCAACTAAAAAAAATTTCTCAAAACGTAACCATTTAAAAAAATATTAAGCACTACTTACTTTTTTAATATTTTAATATTGAAACATTTAAAATATGAAAAATATGAAAAAATTATAGAATAAAATATTAGAAACGGGTCATAATATTGAAATCTTTAAAATATGAAAATATGAACAATTATAGAATAAAATATTAGAAATGGGTCATAATATTTTTTGTAACGGTTCAGAACATGATACACACCACTTAATACCAAATATTACATAAATTATATGCAACATTATTCATTAGTACAGGTTTTAAAGAACTAAACTAAATCAAATATTAACAATGGTACATACAAAATCTTATTAACAAAATATACTATTCAAATATTGATTAAATCGAATTTATAATACGAATAAGTTTTACTGATAAACTATATTATATAGGGGGGTTTCAAAAGTACTCTTTTCCAATACCACTTTTTAAAAATAGCTCTCTTTCTAATTTTATCAAAAAGTCACTATAAAATTTGAAATTTATCAAAAATATATATGTAAACTTATATTTATATACACAAATTATCTTTATATGTGTGTAAATTTATATATATATATATATTTCATAAATATCGTAGAAATACATTTTAAAAACCTTTTAAAAATCATTTAAAAACCTTATAAAAACCGTGTAAACCTTTTAAAAACCTCATAAAATGCTGTTTAGAACATTTTAAAACCTTATAAATATTTGGATTTAGTCTCCTTATCTCGATGTACCATATTAACCATATAAAAGTTTATAATTTTTCATATTTGAAAAGAAGTATTTTTGAAAATGGATAGAAAAGAGGTGTAATTTTAAAAAGGGGTACACCAAAAGGGATATTTCTCAAAAATTCTATATTATGTATCAAATTATATAAATCACATGTATTTCACGAGTTATTTTTTTAAACTCACAATTATTAAATAGAGTGAGTAATTAATAATATTTTTACGAATGCAAACCGTTACAGATTGGTTATTCAAAACATATATCGTTACATAAATATGTATGATTCACCATAATTAACTTCATCTATTTAACACAGCTTCATGCACTAACCATTCTCGCTGCTACTGTCTTTGGATAATATTCAATAAAAAATTATTAGAAAAATTAGTTACAAAATAGCAAAATTATAATATAAAAATAATATTTTTGTAAGGAAAAAAATTCTTAAAATACATTTGTATCACTTTGTAAATTAAAATATATTAGCAATAACCCAATAAATTTCCTCCGCGCTGTAGCGCGGATCCGATTATAGTATTGATTGATTTAAGGAATACAAAATCTCCAAAATCAAGGTAATTTTACCTTGTGTAAATGATAGACGAAAATGATTTGTAAAATATTCTATATATACAATAGTCAATCGAGGATAATAGTAAATAGATAATCAAACTAAATTATATAAATTTACGATTGTGATTGGTTTTATATAAATTAACAGCTGAGATTTAACATTTTATATATAATTTCCTAATTTGTAGGCATACGTTACAAAGTTTAGATAATATTTTAGGTAAGATTCTTAAAGATTATCAAACCGATAATCTACAATATCTCGTAAAATCATCTATAGTAAAGATTTGATCTTGCGAACCACGTTAACTAAAAATATATTTCAAATGAACAATTTAGATTAAATGTATACAATTAACGGTTGTGATTAAATAATTAAACCCGATTTTAAGATCCATTAATTTGAGGAGATCCGCGTGTTAACCCAACTAGGAATGAAAATTAGTTCATTTTGAAACTATAGTGCAAAACAAATGGTTACTTCAGCTTTAATAGTATAAATTATAGGGAAAAAAGCTTAAAAATACCTTATTTATTTTTTATTTGGACGTTTAATACTTGATATTTTTAGGTTGGAAGAATAATACTCAAAATAAAAAAAACGTGCAATTTAATACTTAAAATATTAAATATTGTCATTTCTCTACCTACGATTTCTCAACAAAAAATATATTCCAATTTTACCCTTATTCAATTCTATTTATTATTAATGCATAAAAGACTATATTTTATTTTATTGTAATATTTCTTTATATATTTAATTTAAAATATATATTGCATACTTCAATATTTATTTTTAGATATGAAATATATAATTCAAAATATATATTCCGTTGGATCTCTTAAAAGTTTTGGATAAAAATAGAATACAATTTTTGGATATAAAATATACAATTCAAAATATATCTTTCATTGGATCTCTTAAAAAGTTTTCGATAAAAATGAAATATGAAATATACATATCATTTTTGGATATGAAATATATAATTCAATATATATATATATCTTTCATTATATTTATTAAAAAATATATTTGGATAAAAATGAAATATATATTTTGGATATGAAACATATAATTCAAAATAAACCTTTCATTGAATCACTTAATATTGTTTGGATAAAAATGAAAAATGAAATATATATTTTTAATTAAATCTATAAATTAATGATACAATGAAATATTACTAGCAAATATTGTTTTCCAATAAAATTGTCATTAATTTCATGTAATTTAGCATTAATAATAAATATAAATGAAAATGGTAAAATTGGAATTTTTTTTTGTTGACAGATCGTAGGTAGAAAAATGTTAATATTTAATAGTTTAGGTTTTCAATTGCACGTTTTTATTATTTTGAATATTATTCTTCTAACCAGAAAATATCAAGTATTAAACATCCAAATAAAAAATAGATGAGGTATTTTTAAGTTTTTTTCCCTTAAATTATATGAAAATATTCTAAAATTTGAGAGTAACATTAGGGAACAATAATATAATCAATCGTATAAACTTTGACATTGCAATTTTTATGAGGTTCGAATATGGTATAAATATATGGTTAGTAGTTATTGCTCTGCTTATTTATAAGAACAATTATATATTATTGTTACGTATATGTTTTGTTAGTAGTTAATACTCAGCGACTTTGTAGGAATAATGAAAAGATTATGCAATCGTAATTAACATGTAACATTGAACATTTATTATTTAAATTTACAAAACAAAAAACCAAAATCTTAATAATATACCCCTAAAATCATGCGAAATAGTTAACATAATATATTAAAATTTAAAAGATTCTACACACGAATCATGCGACGTAGTTAACACACAAATTATGTTAACGCAGTTAATAAGTTTCCTTAATAGAGAAGATCTCGAGCATATACTTATATCGTGAAATTAATTTAATATCAGTGAAGTTTGGAATTGGGGAGGTATTACAAAAAAAAAACTTAGAAACATCTTTTAATACAATTGTTTGTAGTTATCAAAAGGAAGCGTGTGATGGTGTACCTCGTATTGGGCTCACGAGTATATGCTAGCCGAAAGCCCAATAGCTTCTCGAGTGTGTCCATGTGGATTTCGAAGGTTGTGTTGAACGCATGATCCAACAATTTAATCGGGTTGTAATTATAAGATGTTAAACCGACCCGGTAGTATAATTGTCTCTATTAACTTTAATGAAAATTGATTGTTTAGTTAAAGGTGAAGGGTTGTTTTAGTCATAAAAATTTAAACAAAAGTGGCTAAAAAATTGTACTTAAAAAATGTTATAATAAATAATCATATTTTCAATAATTTAATGTGTTAATAAGAAATGGAAGTAAAATATTAAATGCATGGCAGAGTAAAAAAAATATATGACTATATATCTTCTATCTTAACATTTTTGAAGTACATTTTGTACTAAAATCTATTTTGACTTATCATCTTCTATTTTTAATATTTGCAAAATTGAAGCTCTGCCATTTGAATAAATAACAAAACTTAAAAGTAAATTTTGTAATTAAGTCATAAGCAAATCACAAAATTGGTTTGATTTTACATAAATATGATTTTATTTTCTGCGGGTTGTATATATTTAAAATCTTTTTCGGGTTAAGTTAAAATATAATTTTTTATTTACAACAAAATCGTCTCGCGATGTACTGCGGGTTTACCACATACATAAAAATTCATAAAATGATATTAATTTAAATGAAATAAACACGTATTAAACTAAACTATATAAACCAACTACGAAAATGATCAACCAAAGAAATATATTAAATTATGAATATGTGGTGTACCACGGGGTAAATCCTAGTATAAACCTTATAAACAAGAAAAATTTAAGTGAAATATCAGTTCCAAAGAATGATATACTACGAACCATTTTTATTTATTATTAAAATTTCAGTTAAGTAAAAAAAACGATTACCAAACTCAACTTAAAAAAATAATAACTAAAAAATATATTGTAATAGTTGCATTTTTTGTGAAATCATAAAAACTTGAATATATAAAAAAATTTGCACTTTTCTTGGTGCAAAAAAACTTGAAAATTATAGAACATTATATTCCATCTTCTATAAACGTAATATAATCAATTGGTTATATTAATCTTATGATATATAAACAATATATATTGGTTATTGATAACCCTATATTTTTATGCTCTTAAGCATATGTAATGGCTCGAAGTTCGTCCTAACGTCACATTGTATGGTGACTATCTCTTTACCAGTTGATGTTTATTTGTGGAATGCGTTTTCTCTCATGGGTTTCCTCGTGTTAGTTTGCTTCAACATTTATCCTGGTTCTCTATCAAGCTTTATTAAGCTTGTGTCTCTATGTTTGGTTTTTGTTGGCTTATGTGCTTTAATTTCCAACCTTGCTATTCAAAGGTGTCTGAATATGCTCTATCCTCTTGTATCTTTCTAATTTAAATGAAAAAAATTTGGTGCACAAAAAAAAAGCATATGTTTTGTGCATTATTTGCATGTCTAGGTCTCTACTTCTTAGGGTTTCTAGTCCCTTTGCATTATATTTCGCATCTAGGATCTTTAGCATAGGGATTTGCATATCATCTGCATTTTAGAGCAAAAACAGGTACACTCGGACACTGCAAGGCATTGACCCGATCGAGTGTGTCCAGCCCGACCAAGCGAGCACGATCCGAGCACCCGGACTCACAAGAGGAAGCTAAACACGGACTAGCCGAGAGAGGACCCGAAAGAGCCCAACAAGCACCCGACCGAGCTCTCTTTAAACCAACTTTGTAATTCGTCTTTTTGTGTTTTAGGGCTTCCTGCCCTTAGTATAAATAGACCCCTTGGGTCATTAATCTAAAAACGAGTTTTCATTAGGGTTTTTCTCTGTAGCCACCAAACATTTCCAGAAACTTGTAATCTTTATATCTTTTGATCTATTGAGAATTTGGAGTTGTTTCTTTACAATATCTTGCTCCTTAGATCATTATCTATCTAGTTATGAAAGATTCATTGGTTTGTGTTTTTCATGATGAACTCCAGATCTGAATAGTTTTTCTAGGGTTTAGAGGATGGGTTAGGTGATGAGGAATCTTAGTTTCTAGGGTTGCTTAAGTATAGATTTAGGTAGATACCTTCTGGATTAGGAGATCTTAATGCTATCTTAGCATTAACCATGTGGGATTAGATCTTAGACATTCCAGCACTCAAAAAGTGTTTAAATGGAATGTCTGATCAACTAATACCAGAGATCTATTTGCTTACCCAAGATATTAGTTGTTAAGGAGTAGATTGACATTAATGAGCTTGTTCTTTATGCCTATTTATAGTATTTTCATCAATGAAAGTTGAGATTAGGAAGTGCTATAGATCTGATAATCTTTGCCAAGAGATTGGACTGATTAGGTTAAGTGGTTCTTTGTCTAGGAATAGATATATCTGAGCATGTTAAGCATCCCAAAGATACTAAGAGGATTCATCACCCCATTAGCCCATCCTTAAGACCCTTTGTTTATCTGATTGATTATCTGCTTTTACTTATTGCTTTCAATATTGCTTCTTTAGTTTACTTTTATGCAATAGAGTTCTTTAAACCAAACCTTGAGTTACTTGGCTTGACTTGATTAGATCTGCTATATCTTGATTGTTTACAATACATCCATCTGGATTGATACCTCTTATGCTACATCGCATTGGGGAATTGAACTCCAAGGGTACAAAAATACCTGTTTCAGTTATATAAAAGCTCTGCATACTAAAATGCTAATATTTTTTACTCAATGTATATGTTTTATTCTAATTTTTATTACCACCAAAACATGCTCCATAAATGCTACTTATAATCTCTCTTTTATTATTGTTTTCTCTTCTCACGTTCGAAGTCCAATATTCTAAAAAATGTGATTTACCAAAAACGAGGAAATAAAATTTTGAAATACATTAAAATCTCAAATTTTTCATATTAAAAGATAAACTGAAACTCAAATTTTAAAATCTATCTTGGAGGACCGCCAGATCAAAATATGGTGAAGACGAAGTAAAGCATAATGCCTACAGCAAAGGATAAAAACAAATCGAAAATGGTGCTGGTATCCTTCTTTGTTGGATTGAGCTCTCTTCATGTTTGAATATCCCGTCCAAGTTAATCCGTTGATTACAGTGGCATTGTCCGATTAAATAAGGCTTATTTAAAGCAAACAAAAAAAAAGAAATATTGGATCCCATCAAGTAAAATGAAATTAAAAAAAGTAAGCAAACTATCTAAAATTTACAAATTTAGATCATCTCTTAAATAAATAAAAAACATTTGTTTGCATTATATGAGCTTGGCAAGACATGTCATAAGTGCATGCTCAATTGCAAAACATTTCAACAAAAAAAAAAACTATGCTATGGGTTAATATTGAAAAATTCTAGATTCTCTATTGATAAGACCCAAATTCAAATAGATAAAAACGACCTAACAAACAGAGCACGACAGCACACTCCAGCTTTAATAAATTAATTTTTTAGTCAAATTTAAAAATATGACAATAAAAATTAGGGAAAACAAAATAAAGGAGTAACAAATGGTTTATCGTTATACTTTCCTTTTAAGTTAAAGATTTTAATCTAACAATATTAATACTTGCGTCCAAACAAAACCAAAAATATGAATTAAAATACGAGTAATGCATATAACAACAGCGCCACGCAAATGATTAACTAAAAGTATACGATTATAATATATGAACTAGAGGATGGCCCGTGCTTTCGCACGGATGATGTTTTTTAAACTAAAGATATAATTGGATTTGTATTAATATTTGGTATTCAATAGTATAGGATAAACATAATAGTCTTGTATATTTTAATTTTAATTCTATAGAGTTATATCGCGTGTTGATTTGTATATTTTAACTGTATAGAAAGTAAATAATATATACAATAATAATTAGGTCTGGTTTTAATATAAGTACGTATATATTATATTTTCCCTAAAACCGTTAAATTTATCAATCACGGACATTACCTCAACGGTGTATAAGAAAATGCAATCTTTTAATATAATTTACAAAAATTGTATATCGGTTGAAAGATAACATAAGTGATATATAACAATTTCATAAATTTGGATAATCTATTTATGAATACCTTATGAATAAAATTTAACTATTGGCAAAAGTATATGATAAACTAATCTGCTAAAATGTTAACAAAAAAGGAAAATATGATAAATA
>NW_006238917.1:12078883-12079154 GCF_000375325.1 Capsella rubella | reverse complement strand
AGACATAATATATTGAGATTCTTCACCTAATAAATTTCCTTAGATAAAAATTATAATATCTATAAAATCTTTTAGATATTTGAAAATTTAGATTAACGATCAAGATTTAATCTACAAATAAACGATTGCGATAAAATCTTAAATGCATATATATATATATACCATGTAATTTAGAGGAAAATTTTTTAAAAGGAATATTAACCATTTTATTTAACTTTTTTACATATATGATGATAAGAAGTAAGGACGTAAATAAACCTTACCGTAATGC
>NW_006238917.1:12064541-12077987 GCF_000375325.1 Capsella rubella | reverse complement strand
TTAAAATTTCGATCAAGATCTTTATAAAATATTTGAAATTAAGAAAATCTTGCCAATTAAGCTAAATTTTAGGCATTGTATCTTACAAATAAAGTTAAATATCAAACGTAATAATTATTTTTCCTTTAATATTGAAAACCAATTTTTTTTTTTATCAACTGAAAAATAAACGATGCAGATTAAATCTCTAAACCCGATAAACATATCCGTTTAGTTAGTTAGATCCGCGTGTTAACCCAATTAGAAATGATAATTATTTCATTTTGAAACTATAGTGTAAATTCATTGTGTACTTCAGCTTTAATAGTATAGATATGGAAAATATCAAAATATAACCAAACAAATACGACACAAAAATGTACATAAAATCATTAATCTTAAAAATATAACACCAATTAAAAACAATCATAGAAGAATTCATATAATAAGACAGGGTTTTTCTCAACTTCTCCTGAGAAGATGACACCTGGCTGGCTATTTATCTGACTCATGTGCTTACTAAAAGTCAGTACCATCGTTTTCTATCTTCACATCCATTATGGGATAAATTCATTTTCTAAAATACAGGTCCAAGTCACTAAACCTAACAAAAAAACTCTTACACCGTCTTCTTCCTCCCTTCTTCATCGAAACCAGCTGCTTCCATTAACAGTCATCTTATTTTCGTTCCATTACTTGTGGAAATCTCTCTTTTTCCTCTTCAAATCATGTTTGTTTTAAGCCCTAATTTATTATGAGTAACAACTCTATATCTACCCATCCTTCTTTCGATCATGGAATATTTACAAATCCCCAAAATATAGTCAATATTGATTTACTCTCCTCCTCCACCATTAATTCAGTTCAAATGTTCAGAGGTCATCTCCATGATAAAGGTATGAAATTCTGTGATTTCATTAGTTTGGCTGTCTCTTCACTCCTATATTTTCATGGGTGATAAAGGTAGTGTTCATGTTTAACAAAATAAGAACTATATATATATATAATTATTTGATAATTATTTGTGATTCAGAAATTTGATTATTTGTGAGGCAAACATCAGAAGATTTTATTTATATATTTTAAATGTAAGGAGTTATTAAAGGGATTAAGATTCAAATTTTATAAAAAGCATTTAAATGATTAAGATTCAATATTATTGACCATCTTAAATTTCTTTATTCACAAATTTTTGGGGCATTTAAATGTAAGAAGATATTTAAATGATTAAGATTCAATAATATTGACCCATTAAGATTTGATTATAATACAATCCCTGATTTTCTTCCCTTATGTGTAAGAAAAATACATTTAATTTTAAATCAGAAACGTTGAAAAAACGAAAAAAAAAAATTCTTAAACGTCTATGAATTAAAATTTTTCCTCTTTCCATATAAGATTTGTCTCCTTCATGTCCCAGCCATTTCTCACCTTCTCTCTCACACCATGGGCAAAACTAAATCACTTCCTCCCTATTTTACTCTAGATTCAATCTCCAACAAAACTCAATCCACTAGGATTGTTGTTCGTATTATCCATATTTGGGAAGTTCGTGATTTTCGAAGAGACAATATTTTACTAAGTCTTGAATATCTCCTTCTTGATGAAAATGTAAAATTACTTTTCACCTTTTACTATTTTGTTCATTCTTACATTCATTTCAACCTTTCTTTCAGGATTGTTCACTAATAAATTAATTTACCATATCATTATCATGGATTTATCACTTTCAATATATCTTAACCATTTCATAAACAAAGAGTTTCAAACAAATAAATTTAAAACTTTCATATATCCTACAGTATAAAGAATGTAATTCTTCTATCTATACGACTCACTACTCTCAAAATCGATCCCACTACAAAAACTAATTTTCTTCGTTTATTACCTAGGACTTTATTTTAAAACAAAAAAAGAAAACTTGTCATAAAGACTTAATAGTGTAAAAAAATTGTAATGTAACTGCCAAAAAATAATACAGTTTTCTTCCCGTGAGAGTTTAGGAAACTCATATTAATAGAGAAATCAATTTAAATCAGGAATCCATTTAAAAAAAATTCAAACACCCAAATTTTGCTCCCTTGGTAAATTAATGTATGCAATAAATTAAGGCATACTATGTGGAAAAACAATTACAATTACTATTTCCATCCTTTATGTCTCAGCTTCCCACCATAGTAGAAAACATAGCTATACACACTCATTTACATCGATTGTCTTTTTTTTTCCATATGAATGATTCATTGATAACATACGGATGAGTGATACAACACGGCAAAGAACAGAATCTTTCCGAAACAAACTGGCAGGCACAAACAAAACCTTTAGACACAAAGGTCCAAAAGGACAGACATAGCAGGAAACCTTAATGAAAAGAGTGAAAGAAAAATAAAAAGCTCACAAACAACACAACTGAAGCTCTTCACCAAAAATAATCCGATGAACATTTCTTTAGAACAATTTAGAGCTGGATGGCAGTTTGGACTGATCACCGATGATACAAATTGAACTCACCAAAACCACGACCCCAGCAGAATCGAACTCAAATAAACAAGAGGATCAAAGCACATATCCTTACCATCACTACCAATCCAAAACCAAGGGATACGAGAAGGCGACGGGACAAGGAGAGACCTTGAGATTCGGAGGGGAATATTTCAAAGAGAACCACCATTACTTGCACACGGACATTCGTAGACCCAGCCAAAGTCACCTACAGACTAAAACCTGGTTACGTCAACGCAAGAGAAGGAATGGAGACCGAGTCCCCACAATTTCTAGAACTCAGACTTTAACCCAAACCAGGGAATGAGAAGGAGCTAGTAGGTTCCATTGTAGAGAACTACCATCGGAGAGAAGAACCACAAGACGAAACCTTCACCAACTCACACCATTAGTGACCAAAAGGAAAGATGACCGAAAGGCAGCATTAGGAGCAAAAAATGCCAACCCTAATCATGAAACTAAGGCTTCACTCCTCAACCAAACTAAGACATATAAGATAGGGCAAAATTAATCTAGAGGTTTATAACGGAACACGCAACAAACCAGCTTTTACTCACAAAGAGAACATAATTGATGATAAAGATATAAAATTTATCCACCTAACTGACAAAAAAAATTCCATAACCAAAACAGAACAACTACTAAGGCCACCATCAAGCAAACATGGGATATACCAAACACGCTTGACCTTGATGAGATTGAGATCAATTGCTGAACAAGGACTCAATCACAAATTAAATACCCAAACGAAGAAACCTCTCAGATAAAAACCACCGAGCATAGAAACAGATCCAGATCTAGAGGCCTCTTTGACCTAGGAGCTTCGGTTAGCCTCATGCCGCACTCTGTAGCCAAAAGACTAGGTTTCAACAAATACAAATCCTGCAATATATCGCTCATCTTGGCAGATAGATCAGTCCGTCTCCCACATGGATTGCTAGAAGACATTCCAGTCAAAATCGGAAAAGTTGAGGTACCTACGGATTTTGTAGTCCTTGAAATGGATGAGGAACCTAAAGATCCTTTGATACTTGGGAGACCATTCCTAGCCACAGCTGGTGCTATGATCGATGTTCGTAATGGAAAGATTAACCTGAATCTTGGGAAGGACATAACTATGAATTTTGACATAAAGAGCACAATGAGAAACCCAACCATCAATGGGCAGGCCTTCATAATGGAGGAAACGGATCCACTAAACAGTGAATTTATGGAAGAGTTGACGGAAGAAGATAATTTGAAGACTGCTCTCACGAAAGGCAATACTGACAATTTCTTGTATAAAGAGACATCAAGCTATAGTGATGGCTTAGATCTTTACAAAGTTGCTGACCACGCGGAACCATTTGAAGAGCTACCCAGAGCGGGAAGATTAGATAAAACGATCTACAAGGTCGAGTCATCCGAGTTGTTAATGGAGAATCAGACCCGACCAAACCAAGACCCGTTCGAGCCACCTCAACCAAATCAGACCCGACCAAACCAAGACCCGATCGAGTCACCTCAACCAAATCAGACCCGTCCAAGTAACAACCCGGTCGAGCCTGTAAGCTCGATCCAGCCATTGGTAAGCCCGAGCAGATTACGTTTGATCCGATCGGATGACTGGTCTGAGCTCAAGGCACCAAAAGTTGAACTCAAACCTCTTCCCGCTGGGCTCAGGTATGCCTTCCTCGGTCCTAACTCTACATACCCTGTTATAGTTAATGCTAGCCTGAGTAACAATGAATTAGACTTGCTAGTACAAGAGCTTAAGAAGTATAGGAGGGCCATAGGATATTCTTTAGATGACATCAAAGGAATTTCCCCCAGTTTGTGCATGCATAGGATCAGTTTAGAAAATGAATCTTATACCAGCATATAACCTCAGAGAAGGTTGAACCCTAATCTAAAGGAAGTTGTCAAGAAGGAAATTCTGAAACTTCTTAATGCTGGGGTGATTTATCCTATTTCCGATAGCACTTGGGTCTCTCCTGTCCATTGCGTTCCTAAGAAGGGAGGGATAACGGTTATAAAAAATGATAAGGATGAGTTAATCCCTACTAGAACCATAACAGGACACATAATGTGCATAGATTATAGGAAGTTGAACGCCGCCTCTAGAAAAGACCACTTCCCCTTGCCATTTATTGATCAACTGTTAGAAAAACTTGCAAACCATCCCTACTATTGTTTCCTCGATGGGTATAGCGGGTTCTTTCAAATCCCTATCCACCCAAATGACCAAGAAAAAACAACTTCCACCTGTCCCTATGGCACTTTTGCTTATAGGCGCATGCCCTTTGGTCTATGTAATGCACCCGCAACTTTCCAAAGATGCATGACCTCTATATTTTCGGATCTAATAGATGAGACGGTGGAGGTATTCATGGATGGTTTTTCTGTGTATGACTCCTCGTTCTCCTCGTGTTTGTTGAATCTTTGCAAGGTTTTATCAAGGTGTGAGGAAACAAGCTTAGTCCTCAACTGGGAGAAATGCCATTTTATGGTTAAAGAAGGAATAGTGTTAGGACATAAGATCTCTGAACGAGGGATAGAAGTCGACAAGGCAAAGATCTAAGTTATGGTTCAGCTGCAGCCACCTAAAACAGTGAAGGACATAAGAAGCTTCCTAGGACATGGTGAGTTCTATAGAAGATTCATTAAAGATTTCTCGAAGATTGCAAGGCCTCTCACTATGATTCTCTGCAAAGAGCAGGAATTCATTTTTGATGACGATTGCCTAAGAGCCTTTGAGGAGTTGAAGAACGCATTGGTATCAACTCCAATTGTACAAGCCCCAGACTGGAGTCAACCTTTTGAGATCATGTGTGACGCCTCCGACTATGCAGTAGGAGCAGTGTTAGGGCAAAAGATTGATAAGAAGGTCCATGTAATCTACTATGCTAGCAAAACATTGGACGAAACCCAAACACGGTATGCAATAACAGAAAAATAACTTTTAGCGGTTGTCTTCGCCTTTGAGAAGTTCAGAAGCTACCTCGTCGGATCTAAAGTAACGGTTTTCACCGATCATGCGGCCCTTCGACACATCTACTCCAAAAAGGACACCAAACCAAGGCTTTTGAGGTGGATTTGTTTACTCCAAGAGTTTGATATGGAAATAGTTGACAAGAAGGGTATATAAAATGGGGTAGCAGACCACTTGTCTAGAATGAGGATTGACTACACCATCCCAATAGATGACTCTATGCCTGAAGAAAAGCTTTTGGGGATTGAATTATGGAAAGAAGCAGCAGAAACGGTCGCGTCAGAGTTAGAGTTCCAGTGTAGTCTGATCGGATCAGAATATGTGCCCTGGTATGCTGACATTGTTAACTATAAAGTTTGTGGTGAAATCCCAGAAGATATGGACCCTTATAGAAAGAGGAAATTCTTACGGGAAGCCAATCACTACTTTTGGGACGAGTCCTACCTTTACAAGAGAGGATCAGATTCTTTATTTAGGCGATGTATAGCGGAGGAGGAGGTACAAGGAGTGCTTATGCATTGTCATGGGTCCGCTTATGGAGGTCACTTTGCCACCTTCAAAACCGCTCAAAAGGTCCTACATGCAGGACTGTGGTGGCCAAATCTATTCAAATACGCTCACGAGTTCATCACAAAGTGCGATGCTTGCCAACGAATGGGAAACATTGGAAAACGAAAAGAGATGCCCCAAAACCCAATACTAGAAGTTGAAGTTTTCGACGTATGGAGAATAGATTTCATGGGACCGTTCAACCCTCCTTCCAATGGTAACACCTACATCTTAGTGGCAGTGGATTATGTCTCCAAATGGGTATAAGCTCTTGCATGCCCAACCAATGATCACAAGGTCGTCATCGAGCTGTTCAAGAGCATAATCTTCCCTAGGTACGGCATTCCTAGAGCAGTGATTAGCGATGGAGGAACCCACTTCATAAATAAAGTCTTCGATGGGATGTTAAGGAAGTATGGAGTAAAACATAAAGTGTCCACCGCATACCACCCTCAAACCAGTGGCCAGGTCGAAGTCTCTAACAAACAGATAAAGAATATCTTATCTAGAATCGTGGGAACTTCAAGGCGAGATTGGTCTATGAAGCTAGATGAAACCCTTTGGGCATACAGAACAGCTTACAAAACACCGATAGGAAGGACTCCATTCCAATTGGTATACGGTAAAGCTTGTCATCTCCCCTGTGGAAGTTGAAAACAAAGCTCTATGGGCAACAAAGCTCCTCAACCTCGACATTGAATCAGCTCAAGAAAAGAGAAGCCTTGATCTGCATAAGCTAGAAGAAATAAGTCTTGATGCTTATGAAAGTGCAAAAATCTACAAGGAGCGAACAAAAGCCTTCCACGACAAAAGGATAATAAAGAAGGAACTCAAAGCTGGTGATCAAACACTAGTCTTTAACTCCAGACTGAAACTGTTTCCCGCGAAATTGAAATCAAGGTGGTCTGGACCGTTTACAGTAAAAGAAGTCAGACCTTATGGTGCAATAACCCTGCTAGACAAAGAAGGGACAGAGTTCACAGTGAATGGTCAGCGAATCAAGAGTTATCTAGCAAATGAGGAAATTGCAGAGAGGTGCTTAGTAACTCTCCAAGATCCACCATCAGTCTGAAGATTTAAAAGTCAAGTTGAACGACTATAAACAAGCTCAATTGGGAGGAAGTCCCAATAGCACCACTGTAAATACCATTCCAGCATTCTATCATTTGATCCAAGGAGAAGTCTGTTCAGAACCAGAAGGGAACCGGGAGCTGACACGAGCACCTCACCCGAACGCACACCCGATCGGGCCGGCTCTTCATGCCCGGTCGGGTCAGCCTATCACCTCGCAGTCGACTCTGAAAATGTCCAAACCGAGCATGTAGCAGCAGGCCTCGACGTCATGAGCTCGTGGTTTGGAGCACCCAAGAGGTAATTCTATTACCCTCAACTTTGTAAATAAAGCCTTGCATTTTTATAATTTCTTTTTGATCCTAAGCCTTCCTTCAGATTTTTATTACACAAGGGACTGTGTAATTTAAGTTTGGGGGAGAGCTTAGGATAGCATTTGACATGTTTTCTATTTTCTTATTTCGAATTTTTAGCATCTAGTCTTGCATTCATCTATGTGCATCAAAAACCCCTAAAAATTTGAAAAATTTCAGAAAATCCTTTAAAAACAGAGTGTTCATATAGTTGCATTTGCATATTAGTCTTGCTTTAAGGTTGTTGCATTTAGGATCATTGCATTAGCATAAGGTATTATGATGATTATAACCAAAGAACTTGCTGTTTCAGTAAATTTAACACCAATGCCCTCGTTCATAGTTGTTTAATGCTTTCATTTGAGCTTGAAATGAGACCGCACCATTCTTTGATCGCATGATTTGAATTCTAGTCTAAACTGAAGCTTGCTTTGATATGATGCCATCCTTTACTTATAAGAACCTTAACTTGAATTGATAATTATCTGGTTGTGATTTGTTTTAAACTCATGGATACCTTGTATACATACTTGGATCTTCTTTCCCTCTTTTTACCACTCTCTTGTTGATCCAAGTAGCTGGTCATAACCTTGACCAGTTAACCACAACCTGAAAACCTTAACCTTTCCTTCAAGCCTTTGTTTTAATTCAGAGTGGAAGGCCTATTTTTTGGGATTGAGCTTTAAGAGAACGTGTTAGGTTTAAGCCGACGGGAATAGGGTCTTGAGTAGTTCTGATTTGCATCTTTCGGATCAGATAGGACTAGGATGGATTCTACTTGGGTTTTGGGATTTGTTGGAATGGTGAAAAGAAAAGAAAAGAAAAGAATAAGGGAATGAGTTGAGTCTTTAGGAGAGTAAAAGTTTCAGAAAAGTTCAAGGTTCTAGTGAAAGATAAGTGGGGAATGCATAGTGTAGAAAATAAATGGTTCTGGTTTTTAAAAGAAAGAGAGAAAAGTGTGAAGATAGCAAAATGCTTCTATGTCTTAAGTATTAAGAAGAAAGAGAACCATAGTGTTTATAAAGAAAACCCCCTTATCCACTAGTTTATCGTAAGAAACTCTTCTTAGACTTAGAACAAAATGGGATATTGGGATGGAAAGAGTTAAAGGGTAGAATAGGATCATATGGGTTTAGATGATTAGGATATCACTTGGGTACTTTGGGTAGTCAAGATGTTATTCCTGTATGCATTCGTTGGTACCTTTAGCATTCTCCCAAAAGCTCAATCTTGTTCTTAGAGAGATCCCATCACTTAAACGATTAAACCCTCACCAAAAAGAGACTCTCTTTATCTCTTGAACCTTTTACTTGCCTAGCAAAATGAGTTTAAATTCAAATTCACATCCAAATTCACTGTTGCTACTTAATGAATGTTAAAAAGGATGGCTGACTTGATTGCTTGTCTAGGTTATGAGATTGATGACATCTTGTGTTAAAATAGGAATGGCTAATGTCTTCAGAGTACAGCCTTTGAATTGCATTCTAGAATTACGAACTAGGACATTTATGTTAAACTCTTTTGCAGCAAGTTTTGGTTATGAGTTCCCACCTTCAAACCTCTCTCCCTACTTTGAATTTGCTTGAGGCCAAGCAAAGAATAATTTTGGGGGAGTTGATAACCCTATATTTTTATACTCTTAAGCATATGTTTTGTGCATTATTTGCATGTCTAGGTCTCTACTTCTTAGGGTTTCTAGTCCCTTTGCATTATATTTCGCATCTAAGATCTTTAGCATAGGGATTTGCATATCATCTGCATTTTAGCGCAAAAACAGGTACACTCGGACACTGCAAGGCATGGACCCGATCGAGTGTGTCCAGCCCGACCAAGCGAGCACGATCGAGCACCCGGACTCACAAGAGGAAGCTGAACACGGACGAGCCGAGAGAGGACCCGAACGAGCCCAACAAGCACCCGACCGAGTTCTCTTTAAACCGACTTTGTAATTTGTCTTTTTGTGTGTTTAGGGCTTCTTGCCCATAGTATAAATAGACCCCTTGGGTCATTAAGCTAAAAACGAGTTTTCATTAGGGTTTTTCTCTGTAGCCACCAAACATTTCCAGAAACTTGTAATCTTTATATCTTTTGATCTATTGAGAATTTGGAGTTGTTTCTTTACAATATCTTGCTCCTTAGATCATTATCTATCTAGTTATGAAAGATTCAAAGATTTCTGGGTTTGTTTTCTTCATGATGAACTCCAGATCTGAGTAGTTTTTCTAGGGTTTAGAGGATGGGTTAGGTGATAAGGAATCTTAGTTTCTAGGGTTGCTTAAGTATAGATTTAGGTAGATACCTTATGGATTAGGAGATCTTAATGCTATCTTAGCATTAACCATGTGGGATTAGATCTTAGACATTCCAGCACTCAAAAAGTGTTCAAATGGAATGTCTGATCAACTAATGCCAGAGATCTATTTGCTTACCCAAGAGATTGGTTGTTAAGGAGTAGATTGACATTAATGAGCTTGTTCTTTATGCCTATTTATAGTATGTTTCATCAATGAAAGTTGAGATTAGGAAGTGCTATAGATCTGATAATCTTTGCCAAGAGATTGGACTGATTAGGTTAAGTGGTTCATTGTCTAGGAATATATCTATCTCAGCATGTTAAGCATCCCAAAGATACTAAGAGGATTCATCACCCCATTAGCCCATACTTAAGACCCTTTGTTTATCTGATTGATTATCTGCTTTTACTTATTGCTTTCAATATTGCTTCTTTAGTTTACTTTTATGCAATAGAGTTTTTTAAACCAAACCTTGAATTACTTGGCTTGACTTGATTAGATCTGCTATATCTTGATTGTTTACAATACATCCATCTGGATCGATACCTCTTATGCTACATCGCATTGGGGAATTGAACTCCAAGGGTACAAAAATACATGTTTCAGTTATATAAAAGCTCTCCATACTAAAAGGCTAATATTTTTTATTCAATGTATATGTTTTATATTAGTTTTTATTACCACCAATACATGCTCCATAAATGCTACTTATAATCTCCCTTTTATTATTGTTTTCTCTTCTCACGTTCGAAGTCCAATATTCTAAAAAATGTGATTTACCAAAAACGAGGAAATAAAATTTTGAAATACATTAAAATCTCAAATTTTTCATATTAAAAGATAAACTGAAACTCAAATTTTAAAATCTATCTTGGAGGACCGCCAGATCAAAATATGGTGAAGACGAAGTAAAGCATAATGCCTACAACAAAGGATAAAAACAAATCGAAAATGGTGTCGGTATCCTTCTTTGTTGGATTAAGCTCTCTTCATGCTTGAATATCCCGTCCAAGTTAATCCGTTGATTACAGTGGCATTGTCCGATTCAATAAGGCTTATTTAAAGCAAACAAAAAAAATAGAAATATTGGATCCCATCAAGTAAAAGGAAATTAAAAAAAGTAAACAAACTATCTAAAATTTACTAATTTAGATCGTCTCTTAAATAAATAAAAACATTTGTTTGCATTATATGAGCTTGGCAAGACATGTCATAAGTGCATGCTCAATTGCAAAAAATTTTAACCAAAAAAAAAAAACTATGCTATGGGTTAATATTGAAAAATTCTAGATTCTCTATTGATAAGACCCAAATTCAAATAGATAAAAACGACCTAACAAACAGAGCACGACAGCACACTCCAGCTTTAATAAATCAATTTTTTAGTTAAATTTAAAAATATGACAAAAAAAAATTAGGGAAAACAAAATAAAAGAGTAACACATGGTCTATCGTTATACTTTCCTTTTAAGTTAAAGCTTTTAATCTAACAATATTAATACTTGCGTCCAAACAAAACCAAAAATATGAATTAAAATACAAGTAATGCATATAACAACAGCGCCACACAAATGATTAACTAAAAGTATACGATTATAATATATGAATATGGAAAATATCAAAATATAACCAAACAAATACGACACAAAAATGTACATAAAATCATTAATCTTAAAAATATAACACCAATTAAAAACAATCATAGAATAATTCATATAATAAGACAGGGTTTTTCTCAACTTCTCCTAAGAAGATGACACCTGGCTGGCTATTTATCTGACTCATGTGCTTACTAAAAGTCAGTACCATCGTTTTCTATCTTCACATCCATTATGGGATAAATTCATTTTCTAAAATACAGGTCCAAGTCACTAAACCTAACAAAAAAACTCTTCCACCGTCTTCTTCCTCCCTTCTTCATCGAAACCAGCTGCTTCCATTAACAGTCATCTTGTTTCGTTCCATTACTTGTGGAAATCTCTCTTTTTCCTCTTCAAATCATGTTTGTTTTAAGCCCTAATTTATTATGAGTAACAACTCTATATATACCCATCCTTCTTTCGATCATGGAATATTTACAAATCCCCAAAATATAGTCAATATTGATTTACTCTCCTCCTCCACCATTAATTCAGTTCAAATGTTCAGAGGTCATCTCCATGATAAAGGTATGAAATTCTGTGATTTCATTAGTTTGGCTGCCTCTTCACTCCTATATTTTCATGGGTGATAAATATAGTGTTCATGTTTAACAAAATAAGAACTATATATATAATTATTTGATAATTATTTGTGATTCAGAAATTTGATTATTTGTGAGGCAAACATCAGAAGATTTTATTTATATATTTTAAATGTAAGGAGTTATTAAAGGGATTAAGATTCAAATTGCTGATGAAGTATACCCATATTTTGAAAGCTCATACAAGGAGCCAAAATACCTCACCAACAACCATATTAGCTCCAAAGAATAATCCAGTTCATGATATGAATATGATGATGCTCGAAAAACTACCTAGAGATTCAAATGAGTGCTTAAGTTCAGATAGTATTGAAATGGATGACAACACGACTAAGACAGATCAACTATTATATGCAGTAGATATTTTGAACTCTCTAAAAATTTTGGGATTACAAGATCACTCTCTTACGATTAAAGTAGGATCCCCAGTTATGCTACTGGCAAATATGAATAAAAAAGAGGGGCTCTACAATGGTATCAGACTAATTTTTACTCACATGGGGAATACAGTGATTGAGGTGGTTATCCCACGTATTATTATTTCTCCAGCTGATTCCAAATGGCCATTCAAATTAAAACGGCGACAGTTCCCAGTCCAGCTAAGCTACGCAATGACAATCAATAAAAGCCAGAGTCAAAGTCTGACAAAGCGAACTGGTTGTTATTTTTGTGGAAAGAATGTGCATATCAAAGCGTATTGCTACAGCTTCAGAGAAAGAGTAAGAAGACTCACACATCAAGGAAAGTTTTCTTGGAATGGATTCCGTAATAAAATATGGGTAACATAGGCGTAAGTTCTTCAATTTTTTTTTCATACAACTACAGGGCAGATTCAGTCTCTCTCTTCCTCATACGCCGACATCAACAGTTTATCAATGAGGGAAAAAATAATACAGGATGAAATGAATAGAAGAGTTACGAGGAAGAAGAAGGAGAATATGGACACTGGTAGGAGAGAGTGTATTTGTTTTAGTTACAACGGTAAATAAGATATTATGAAAAAAATATGAATGTTATTTTAGAACAATATTTTCCCTATATCATGCAAAAAAAAGAAACTGACTTCATTTGATATCTATACTATTAATTGGGGATCATTATTTGTCTTTGTAGCCAAACAAACTTGAAAAAAAAATATTACAAAATATACAATTTCAAACCTATAGCCAAACACACTAAAAGACAGCAAAAAAATAAATTAAATAAATAAAAAATAAAAAACAAAAACTATCTGTATTTATGGAAATTATTTAATTTTGTTACCATAAAAAATGGACAATTAAATTTGAAATTAAACATATGCAAACAGATTTAATATTAGTTATATATTTTAGAATATTTTTTGAAAATAATAATTTATATTTAAGAAAAATATAGATGAAAAAATATGTTTATTATAAAAATACATATCATAAAATGTGTGAAATATACAACATAATTAATTATATCATCAAATTTTAAAAAAATAATCTTAAAAAGTAG
>NW_006238917.1:12063330-12064441 GCF_000375325.1 Capsella rubella | reverse complement strand
AATTAAAAATTTGTTGGCTAAAATCATGCGAAAATTATATATCACATGAAATCTCTTATTTTCACATAAAATCTTCATATTAAAAAAAACAATATCGAAAATATCGCACAAAAATTAAAAGAGTTTGAAATATATTGATTACATATGAGATATTTCCGTTTTTCCTTTTAAAAAACCAATAATCCAATTTTTTAAAAAATTATTCAGAAATACAGAATTAACTCAATCACCCTAATAACTAGCACTTAACATAACCAATCAAAAATTAGAAAAATATTTGATTCGATTATTATTTTTCCTAACTATAATGCAATTTCAAATCCATAAACTATCCAAAAATAAAAAATAAAAGTTTAATTACATCGTAATTATTTGATCGTTATAAATTCAAGATTTCATATATTTTGGTACCTCATTAACTACTAAATTAAAACTACATAATAAGTGGATATATCAAATTAAAATAAGGGGGAATTTCAAAAATACCCCTTTTCATATACCTCTTTTTAAAAACACCCCATTTTCAAACTTTATCAAAAAACCCACTAAAAATGTTGAAATTTATCCAAATATGTGTGTAAGCTTATAAATATATACACAAATTACTTTATATGTGTATAAAACTTTATATACCTTTCATAAATAGCGTAAAAATAAATTATAAAAACCTTATAAAAACCTTATAAAAACCGTATAAATCCTTTTAAAACCTTTTAAAAAACTTATAAAACTTATAAAAACGATTTAAAACTATTTAAAACATTTTAAAATATTTGTATCGAATATCCCATTAGTAGTTATTATATAGAAGTACCTTATAAACTATATAAAACTTTATAATTTTGTATATTTAAAAAGGGGTATTTTTGAAAATGGATAGATAAAGGGGGTATTTTTAAAAAGGGGTACACCAAAAGGGGTATTTCTAAAAAATTCTCTTAAAATAATTGTTATGTTTTATTAGCAAATTTTAAATAATAAATGGATTATATTTTTATGATTTAATTTCTACGTCTTCTAAGTAAGTTTCGAAAAGAAAAAACAATCAAGTAGTTAAGAACAAAATCCTTAACTATCTAACTGAAACCAAACTAAATGTCAAACATGTATG
>NW_006238917.1:12062870-12063230 GCF_000375325.1 Capsella rubella | reverse complement strand
ATAATTATATTCAAAATAATATAAAGTCTTAAAATAATTAATTCAACAAAAAGGGCTGATTTCATTTTTTTGAATATATATGTCACTAATAAAAATTGTAATTGTATAAAATAAAATATATTTTTCAACCGTATTATAAATAAATATCATATCTAGCCAAAATAATAAAAATTGAATTATTTTATTGCATTAAACACATTACTTTATTTTTAATCAAATCGATACATGATTTTGTGATCACTTTCTGCAAAATGATTTTAATCTTATGCAACAAGAGTAAAAATATTATACAAGATGGGAACGGGATGTAAAGAGATCCGAACGGAATGTAAGCATATATTTTCATACAAAAGTCTTAGA
>NW_006238917.1:12045565-12062770 GCF_000375325.1 Capsella rubella | reverse complement strand
GCATAAAAATGTTCAAAGTGAAAATTTAAAAAAACTTAAAGTATGTTCGATAATAGTTAAAATATTTAAAACAAAGAAACATCCCCCGGGCTGCAGGAATTCGATATATAATAATAAGAATAAAGAAGTCAATTATTTTTGTAATTCATTATTATATTATACCGTATATAAAGATACTTACATACAATTCAAGTGAAACAAAAAAATCCTGAGAGCTAACTCAGCAAAACTACAATAAAACCTATGAATTAAAAAAATAGAAATACCTAAATCTGTAGGAAACAAAAAAGCTAAATTTGATTCTTTGAATTGAAGAAAGTAATGGGAAATAAAGATGAAATTGAACGATCAATAACATTAAAAATTGAACAAGGATTGTGTATACTCGGATTAGAAGCAGTGACTTGTGAATGAAAATGGTGGGAGCATGTGACTTAGATTTATAAGTAGAGTTTTATTAATGTGAAAAAATAAATATTTAAACGAGGAATACGAGTATTCCGTCTAGATCTCTTGCCAAGTTTCTTATAATAAACATTAGCAAATAATTATGTTTTTAAAAGGAAACGATTGTGGGACAGAAATATATGATGGATAGAGGACGATACAGACAGGACGGGTCCGGACGGGACGAGACGGGACGGGTTGGGACGAGACAGGAAGGGACGGGTCGGGACAGGACAGGTTTTTCATTCCTAACTATACGTAAAATAATTCAAACTAAAGCCAAATCCAAATCCGGTTTAACATCTCTAAGCAAACAATTAGAAATGTTTTGATTAGTTTAAAAAATAAACACGTAATATCATTTAACATTTTCATTTAAATTATTTTAAAACTATATTAAGTAAACAATATCTATATTTTACAATTGTATGCCTATGTATAATTTTTCAAATAAACTTATATAACAAACTTTGACCAAAATCGTATCTACATAAAAAAATCGTAGTTTTGCAAAAATAACCCCGCACGTACGTGCGGGTCCATCACTAGTTATTTTTAAATAAGTGACCAACAATGCTACAATCTCTTAATTTATTCAGTATCGCGATTATTTTGTGAGTATTAAATTTCTTTCTATCATTTGTATCCACCATAAAATAAACACTTTTTTTATAACATATTTCAAATAATATTAGTTTATCCAACTGAATTCAAGGGGTTTAAACAGTTAAAGAACAAAATCTGGGCCAATTTGATAAGAAACTAATAATATAGGGTTCTTTACTAAAAACAAAACCGTTCCAATAGAAAGCAAACGATCAAACGAAGAGCACAACACAAGAGAAGTTACAAAATTAAATTGGGGATTTCTTTTTATGAAGAGCCCTAAATTATTGTAGTGAGCAGTAGAAAGTGAACAAAACAGTGAAGAAGAAGAAGATGGTGATTTGAAAATCCCTAGATCTGCTCATCTGCAATGGTATAATTCAATCTCCTCTCTCATTGTTTCTACTACTTGTTCGTGTGCTGTGCTGATCTTGTTTTGTAACGGTGTATGTATTTTACAGTCAGTTAGAGGAGGCGGTGGTGGTGGTGGCGGTGGCGGTGGTGGCAGAGCAAAGAATCCTCCGTCGAGGCATCTATGGGTTGGGAACCTTCCTCATGGGATACCAGAACGAGACTTAGCTGATCGGTTCTTAAGGTTTGGTGAATTGGAAAGCTTAGCGTTTCAGCCTGGAAGAAGCTATGCGTTTGTTAACTTTAAGCATGAAGAGGATGCTTTCGCTGCGATTGAGTCGCTTCAAGGCTTCTCACTCTCTGGAAACCCACTTAGGATCGAGTTTGCTAAGCCGGTTAGTGTTGAAACTTCAATGCTTGTTGCTTGTCTTGCTTAGTTGCTTGTTTCACATGTTTTAGTTTCGAGTCTTGAGGTTGATTAGAGATGATTGGCATGATTTAGGTGTATCCCAGTAACCAAAGTACTAAACTTTAAGGCTTTATAGAATGAACCAACCTTATAGGAATGCTTGAAAGTTACCAGTATGTGCTTACCAACAAGCTTTGAAAAGGATAGTATTCGAAAAATGAATGATTGTTTAAGAAGAGCTTTCATAGAAATTACTCAAATGGTTGACTACAGATGGCATGATTTACTAAGTTATCTCAATAACCCAACTTAAAGGCTTTATTGAATGAACCAACTTATTAGATAGCTTGAAGTTATCGGTTAGTGTGTCTCCCATAAATGTGCAGTAATGCGCTTACCCTTTCATTCGTTTTTTTCTTAATTGTTTGCCTAAGTTCTATGAACATAATGATGAGCAAAACAATGAAATCTTGTATCTCAATTGTATCTCTTATAGATAGGCCTCATTACACTTTGTTATATAAACCAGGGGAACAAGATTTTAGCAGGCTTTTTATACATTAAGTTTCTTTAACATTAAATGTAAAAGTTCTGTAGTTACATTGATAAATATGTTTCTATACATGGAAGCTTAGAATCATTCTCCATTGAACCATATTTGGGCCATCTTTATTGTCGAATATGCCTCGACATCAAAAGTATCCAAGTGTAACCGCACAAGCATCCACCTGTATCATTCACAACACAAGCATATATCTTTATCGTTTATAACACAAGCATTTACCTTTATCACTCACAAGTAACAACACAAGCAGTTAGCCATTACATTGTGAAGCATTACCATTCACAAGCACCCACCTTTATCATTCACAACCCAAGCATTTACCTTTATAGTTTACAACAGAAGCATTTACCTTTATTATTCACAACTCAAGCATTCAGCCATTACGTTGTGAAGTATTCAGAATGTTATTGACAAATAACATGAACTTGGTAGTCGATCCCAAGTTAAAGTTCTTTGTTCATTTGGTGAGAAATATGCTCTTGGTTCAGTTGAGGTCAAGTGTATTCCAGGAACATTAACATCTGTTCAAAGGAAGTGGATCAGTCTTCAATTATATCTTACAAGTGTGTTGTCATTAAGTTTACCAAAAAACTTTAGATGATTCCATATACTTTGGCGACAGTTCCATTAACATTCAAAACTTATTTGACACAAGTTAATAGAGTTATGTTGGCATGTACACATGATGTGAATTTGATTGCGTTATTTCATAACTTCAGTTGCCTACGAGACATGTTCATCTATATAATGTTTCCGAGTAACTTTTACCTTCCATTATGTGACTATGAACTTAATAGTTACAGAGGATAGAACTATTATTCTAGCAGTTGGTGACGTTTTACTCCTTAATATGTCAGTAACTCACCATAGATTCGAGGCCTTGTTAAGTTCATTCTTATGTTCACCATCGTTCATAATATGCCTATGGTCGTATGCAACTTGCCAATGCCAAACAGACACATGCGTTTGAAATGGATGCCTATTGATAGATATTGGATTTACTTGATTGAAAGCAGCATTTGCTCCATACATACCAATCCAGCCTTGTAACTGGCCAATAAAATTGTTCATCATTGCCGTTTGAAAGTGAGTATACAAGAAATTACATCGCCAAATGTCTTAAGCTTGCGGTTTATTTGTAATGATGTTTAAATTTTGCTATAATTGCAGTACGGTCACGTCTTCAACTTTTCATGGCTAGTGGTGATGTTTAGAATTGAGGAGCTAGATATGTTTAGGATATGTCTTCTGATAACTCATTATGTTGTTAACTGCATATGTAACTTACACATTGCTGGGATAATCTTTAACTCAAAATTATTTACCATAGGAAGCTCTTCCATCCATAGAAAGAACTTATTACTTTTTCAGCAGTTAATAGTTTAAAGACTTGCTCCGTTGCTCTCTGCTGTATGTTGTAGATATTAATGCATGGTACTTACTGTGAGACCGAAGCGTCTTATCTGTTGGCACAGTAATTATTGCCTCGTGGATTTTTACACAGCTGTGTTAGATTGATCATCTGTGTTACACAGATGGACATCTAATTCTCTAATTATGAATGTAAATAGTATATGAATTTTTAGTGCTCCTGTGATGAATTTGAATTGGACTGTATCTATTGATACTCTTAATAACATTAGACGCATAGCTATTTAGTTCGTTAATTGAAGTACCTTATTGACACACTGCTGAAATTCTTCTCATTAACTTTGATAGAGCCTATCAACATTGTTAGCTTTTGGTAAATGCTCATTCTTATTTTTAGTGCTCCTGTGATGAATTTGAACTGGATTGTATCTATTGATTACTCTTAATAACAGTAGACGCATAGCTATATAGTTCGTTAATTGAAGTACCTTATTGACACACTGCTGAAATTCTTCTCATTAGCTTTGATAGAGCCTATCAACATTCTTATTGTTTTTGGTAAATGCTCATTCTTATTGTTCGAACTGTGGACTTCAACGGTTCTTATGGCATCACAAGCATGACTATGTTTTTCAATGTTTTGTTTTCTTGGTTAAATTAATATTAGTGATATGAATGCTATCTTTTTAGCATAAAGTGAACTGGTAATTTCAGGAGACCATCAAACAACAATCCTAATTCAGGTTCTATTTTGATCTTTACATTTCTTTCCATATTGCTCATAGCAAAGGGTATTCTTCTTGTATGGGTAAAAGCTCTGTGTCATGTCGGCTTTTTCCTGGAGCATAATGGGTCACTATAGAGAATAATTTTATGTGATTGCTTTACAACCAATGCTAGCTATTCTTCTCAGTTACAGGACTCAAAAACGAGTTGGTACTTAAGCTGATGATTTTCTTTTTTTAGCCAATATAGCTATTCTAAAATTGAGAAGCTTTTTATTCTTGATCATGCAGTGAATTAGGCTGTTGCTTAATACTTCTATCTTTGTGATACTGTTTATTGCAGGAAAAGTCATCAGCTGGATCACGCACGGAAGATATATTTCGTCATGACGAACAGCGGTCTGCAGCAAGAGGGTCATCTTTTGTTCAAAAAGACTCCAGAATGCGTTACGATAGCCCAGACACATATAGCAAATCAAAAATGACTGATAGAAATGCAGAACCTAGTGAAGTATTATATATAGGGTTTCCGGCTTCGTTGAAAGTAGACGACACGCTCTTGAGGGAGGTTTTTTCTTCGTTTGGAGAAATAACAAAGGTTACGGTATTCCCTGGTCGCAGTTATGCATTTGTTCAGTTCCGAAATTTGATGGCAGCTTGTGAGGCGAAAGAAACCCTTCAGGGTAAGTTATTTGGCAATCCTCGAGTGCATATTTGTTATGCAAAGAGTGAACCTTCCTCATCTAGCAGTGGAAGAGGTCCGTCCAGTAGATCACTCTCTCCGCCTTACAGATCTGTTGATCGACTGGGATCTTCAGAAGGGTATCTTCAGGATAGAAATTATGGAAGCATCAGCAGAAATCCCAATGTGAGGGAACCACATTACATAGCAGATAGGGATTTGGAAGATTCTGAAGATTACATGTATATCAGGAAAGGAGTCTCAAGGACAGAAGGAGGTCCGGCATATGGAAGGTTGAGGGCTACACATAGATTTCCTCAGGATATGCATGAGTATCGTGGTAGTCCTAGGGAAATGGGTTCATCAATGCGTGATGATCCTCACAGATTCCCGTCAAGGAGTTCAGTGTATGAAGAGCCATGGGATTTACATGAAGATGACTACTACTACCAGGAAACCAAGAGACTGAAGACAAGATCCGTGCAGCCTGAGAGGCTGCTCCCAGGGCATCAGCTCTCTGGTATAGAGCAAGAAAGACGCCCTTTTTCCAGATCATCTGCTGATTTTTCCCCTCAAGATGCATTTGAGCGGAACTATGAGGCTGGGCAGCTAAGATACAAGCAAACGGTTGAGCAGCCGTTAAATCTGGCTAGAAGGAACGGGGACAAGAGTAGCTTACGAGAACCACATGACGAGTTAATGGGAGGTTATTCTCTGCCATCAATTGTCTCTGAAAGGAAAACGTACACCCCTGAACTGAATCGACCATCACTAAAGGACTGGAACTGGGAAGGGACTATTGCAAAGGGAGGCAATCCCATATGTCGTGCTAAATGCTTTCCTGTGGGCAAAGTGATGGACATGATGCTGTAAGTAGCTCTAAGTCTTTAGTCTTTTTTTTTTGGTTCAGGCATCTGATGAAATTTGTTGATTTAGTTAATTTTCTTTTTGTATCTTAGTTTTAGACTTCTGATTAAGTTCATTTTCTTGTTTTGTTATTGTTATAATTGCAGGCCTGAGTATCTAGATTGCACGGCAAGAACTGGTTTAGACATGCTGGCCAAGCATTACTACCAATCATCTAAAGCTTGGGTGGTTTTCTTCGTTCCTGGAAGTGATGCTGATATCAAGTTTTATAATGAATTTATGCATTATTTGGAGGAGAAGCAACGGGCCGCTGTTTCTAAATTGGATGACAAAACAACGTTGTTCCTCGTGCCTCCATCTGATTTCTCCGAAAAAGTACTTAAAGTTCCTGGGAAACTTAGCATCTCCGGAGTTATTCTACGGTTAGAATATGGTGGTTCTGAATCGGGGCCTGTCCAACAGCAGGGTGAGAGAAAAGATCCAGACTTGCCAACCTATTATGGTGAAACATCCTATACAGAAGCTAGTGGAGGTTTTCCTGATGTGGGAAACCCACGTATTCCAGGTCCAACAGCATTTTTGCATACTGCTGCTCGAGACGGTCAAAGTGCATCCATGGATCCATACATTGAGAGCAAGCATGATCAGTTGAGTAACCGGTATTCTGGATCGGACTGGCCGCCTCGTGATACCAACACTAGAAGTTCACAGATGCAACCCTTCATAGATCATACTGTTCAAAAGCATAGCGGGTTTGTTCCAGGGAGGCAGCTAAATGCAGATCATAGTCGATATCATGAGACGGAAACTCCAGTTCTATCAGGGTTTCATCAGCCTGAACAGCTTACTCATTTAGCATCCTCTCTGCCTGAGAGATATGCACCAGAAGGCCGAGCAAATTTCAGCCATCTGCAACACGTGCAGACACCAAGCATACCTCAATTGGTATCTCCAGGAAATCACAATGTAGAGGTTCAAGGTAGCAGCAATAGCCAACAAGAAGAAGAAACTGATGCTAATCCACAAAAGCGTCTTCAGGCAACATTACAGCTAGCAGCAGCACTTCTCCAGCAGATTCAACAAGCTAAACCGAGTTGAAGAAGGCTTCCCTGAAGAGATATTTTCATGGATTTTAACTGTTATTAATTGGGATGTGCCCAGGCCAAATCTACAGATTCACAAGTATGAGAGATCTTTACATTCTTTCTTGCTGGTTGCAGATGCAAATACGAGATTAACATGCCATAATAGATATAGGCAAAATCTTTCAGATTCAGATGATTGTAAAATGTAAGCTTCCTCATATATATCGTTTTACCTTATGCCTGAAACAAATGCTACATTGAATATAATCAATTTTCTCACCGGGAAAATGGCCAAAATTAACTCAAATTATTTCGAGGTAATTACCAACTTGAACCTACTAAAAATTAAAAAATTTCAACCTCAACTTTATGAAATTAGACATCTCTCGAAACAGTGTTAATTAACCTTTTCGAGATGAGTTAGACGAAACAGTGGCTATAACAACGCATCGAGATGAACCAAACGACGTTATTTTGCCAATTTTCAATTTTCTTAAACCAAATATAACAATAACGTCATTTTGAATTTGGAAAAACATATAATTTGTTTTTCTGGATAGCCGAGAAACGAGAGAGAAATGATCAATTGTCGAAAAACGAATGAGAATAATGTCGATTTGATAGGTTATGTGTAGCTTAAGAAAATCGAATATTAGCAAAACGACGTCGTTTTTTTACTCATACCAAATTCCATGTCATAACCACTATATCGACTGATTACATAAAAATTGAGGTTGATTTCATAAAAATTGAGGTTGGAACTTTGAATTTTTAGTAGGTTCAGATAGATTATTGCACGATACCATGGGCACGAAGAAGCTGAATAGAAATAGTTTGGGATGATTTAGACTATTTTCTCACTTGCTTGTCTCTATCGTTAACTTACAAACATATTTCTCTAAATTGATTTATCGTCTCCTCTAACAGATCAACATATAAAGCAGACACAGGAAACTTATCTGTGGAACCAATGCGAAGAAGAAAACACAATCCAAAAGAAACAAGAAGCAAAAAGGCAAATTTGTTTATTTTCTACTCAAAAGTTCAAAACATAAGAGATTGAGTTGTGAGAAAAAAAAAACATATAAGGAGAATATAGAGGTCCGGGAAAAAATAAAAACATGTAAAATATAGTGGACTCTACAAAAGTCTAGTACTGACAAAAAAAAAATAACAAGACCTGTGAAATTTGCTTTTAGACAAAGCAGAGATCGATGGCTGAGATTTCGTCGTCAAAGGTATGATCAATCGATTTTGACAGAGGAAAAGAGATAGTGGACGAAGTAAAAGGAGGTTAAGAAGCCAATAGTTCCAGTGGCGAGCATGATTGCAATTGCCATAAGCAGAGAGTAGCCAATGTAAAGCATAGCTGAGACTGGTCCGCTCAGACTTTGAAGATCAAAGACCAAATAGTTGATGGAGTACGCGAAAACGTACAATGCGACTGAACCAGATGCGTAGAAGGCTTTCCACCACCACCTCCAATCTTCGACGCAGAGGTGCATATAGGTCAAGACCACTGATACTTCTGCGCAGACAACTACCAAGAGGAGCAGGACTATGAGTAAGAACCCAAATACGTAGTAGAATCTCCCTAACCATATGCTGGAGAAGATGAAGAACAGTTCTATGAATAGTGTTCCGAAAGGAAGGGTTCCTGCTCCCAGGACTAGAAGCCATGACGGGTACTTTCGTTCAGGGATTTCTCTTGGAATCTGGTTGGTTCTCACTGGAAACGAGATTGCTTCTGCTCGTGTGCCTAAGAATCCTCCAAACAGGGTGAGAGGAACAGAGATGCAGAACCAGAGAGCCAAGAGCTCAAAGTACAATGAGATTGGGATAGCTCCAGTGCTGTTGCTGCTCCAGAGAAGGAAGTTCAACACTGTTAGTATAACGAAAGCAATACCCGGGAAGAAGCATGCAATGGACCATGAAAGCGATCTCCATCCTTCTGAAGTTCCCTTGACGGTTCTCCAGAGCCGAACACCAGCATACCCAGCAGCAATACCCAAGAAAAGATAGAGGACGATCATTCCGGTTAGTAGCATTCCTCTTGAAGCAGGCGACATGAATCCAAGAGCTGCGAAAACAATCGTGACAACAGCCATTCCTGTAATTCGAACCCCGTCTCCCACCATAATGCATAGAAGCTTTGACATTTCTGGTTCTCTAAACACATCTCCGACAACAAGTTTCCATCCAGAGAGCTCCTCATTCATCTGTGCCTGTGCTTCCTTGTCTAGTTCCTCATACTTTGTCAAATCCCTTCTCACTGTCCTCAGGAATATGACGAAAACTATACCGGCGAGGAAGAAGATCACCATAAGCGAGTTCAGAATAGAGAACCAATGAACACGGGCACCTTCCATTTTTAAATAGGCATCCCATCTGGATGGCCATCTTGTCTCACTCTTAACAAATTCGACTTCATAAGTGAAGGTAATTCTTTCATGTTCTTTAATGATCTGAGCTTTGTCAAGCTCCAGTGGACAATTAACTGAAGGAACAGAGTCATACATGTGAAGTTTTGTCATCTTCACAGGATCATACTTAACACTGCAGGGAACAACCTCAAATCCAACAATCTCATAGCCCAGGGCCTTCTTTTTATCAGCTTCAGAGATCACACCCATACCTTCTTCACCAGTACCAATCACCTCCATGACATTACCTTCGTATTCATGGACCAAGACCTTAAACTTGAGGTGATTGATGATGTAATCATCATTGCTGTTTGGTGGCGAATACCCAACAGGATATCCAGTCCACTGGATCGTAACCCCGTTTTGCTTAGCGAATCTCAAAGCTGGCAAGTTATCAAGAATCATATTCACCTGATACAACTCACGGGTTCTCTGCTTCAAAAGCTTGACCTCATGCTCATTCAGAGGACTGGTGGTGCAGAGGAAAAGAGACTCATTCGTTCTCATCCGAAACCTATAAGCAGAGTTATCAATCTGATCACCCATGAGAAGCTCCCCAAGATTCTCAGCACTTTTCTTGATACCCTCAAGTGGTTCGCAGTAAGGAAGACTATAGTAACCGAAAGGAAGCTCAGTTTCAATAGAAGTCAAAGAATTGACTTTGGCAAAAATAGAGTCTCCATCTGAATAAGTGTGCATATAACTCCCTGGCAGGTAAAACCCATTACAAAGCTGACTCACAAACACCAGCAACACGAAAACTCGATACACACCAAACATTGTCCCTTCCTGTACAAAAAAACAAATATCAAAAAACCTCTCTCACGTTAGTAACCCTTCCCTCCTACTGTAACAGATTCATGCACATTCTAATGAAACACATTGAAAAATCCATATAGTGATACACAGAGAACAAGCATTCTCAAGAAGAAACTGAAAAAATCAAAACGAATACAACAGATCAGATTCGTAGCAACCAGATTCGCAATCAATGTCATCAAAGTAATCGTATAACAAATCAGATCGGTGGAACAAAAGATCAGATCTCAATGGATCATAAACGCAAAACTGAAACAATCACAGAACCTAACAACGACTATGAAATACGAATACGAAGAATACCAAATCAAATCAGGAAAAAAACGCGAAAGAAGAGGAGATGCAAACAACGAACAGATCTCAGTCAGAGAGATTGGGGAAGCAAACCTGAGACAGATCCAGGTAAGGAGATCTACGACGGAGTCAGATCTAGAAGAGATGTGTACGAGAGGGACTTGTGAATTCGAAATCGCTCCAAGGTCACGCTGATGATAAAGCTTCTCTCTCTCTGTGTATCACTGCGATGTTGCTTAATGCGTTCGCAAAGAGAGCGAATAACGAAAATCAAGAAAATCGTGGGTGGGTTGGGTAATTATACTCTGCGACGCTTTTACAGTGTGTCGGTGCGCAGTGTGATTCACACTTCTTCTTCATCTAGATTGTTATTTTTTTTAAGGTACTTATAAGACAAAAGTGATTATACTTATTTTCTAAAACAAAATAAAGCTTATGACTTTGTAATTTTAATATTTTGAAATATTTAAAAAGAAAAGAAGAAAAATTGATGGGACATACACTATTATTTTGTTATTTTGGATAGGATATCATGATTTTATTTACAAGATATATAAAATCGGAATTGTTAAAATAGAATGTTCACATCGATTTAGATCCATCTAACATTGATTATTTTAATTAAGGATAAATAGTGATTGTTTTTAGTAGCGATCATGTTCAGTAACGACTAGATATCTAAGTTGCTAGAAGAAGAACTACAAGCTGAGAAAAGTGTGATTGCAAAGTTGCAGTCAGAATTGGATCATCAACACAAGAAAATTCATATGTTTGTTAGAACAAAACAGCTTCACAAGATTCTCAGCTATGGCAGAACAGAGAAAACACACTGAGGACTTGGCTATAATGATTGAAGTGGGACTAATACAGACCACACCAGATTTGTGTTAGGAGGAATGAACCAACATCGTGATTCTATTAATGATCAAAGGAAGACTTTCAGTTGCTTTTACTGCGGTAAAATTAGACATTTCAAAAGATACAGCTACAAGTTCTGGAATAAAGTATAACAACTCAAGCATCAAGGGAAGTTCTTCTGGAATAGGCTTCGAAGACAGGTTTGGATGAAAAATTCTTATGTGTGTCAGCCGGGAGTAAAAAGATATACATAAAGTACTACAAGCCTCTGACTCAGATGCAACATGGCTCTTGTAACAGAAGAAGCTAAAAATACAGGTCCAGGGTACTTTGATAATGGATGTTCTCGATATATGACTAGAAAAAGAAGTAATTTACAAGATGTAAAGAAGATCAAATGAGGGAATGTAACTTTTGGAGATGGAGGACATGGCATTTCATGGAAAAGGAAAGACTATTGATGCTGATCTACCACAACTAATGAATGTCTATCTAGTTCAGGGATTAAAAGCCAATCTGATAAGTGTAGAAAAAGACATTTACTTGAGATGAGTAAGATCAGGGATCAACTATTACATGTGGAAAAGACATTCTTAACCTTGCTTAACCGTCAAAGATGATATCTATTTGTAGCACCAATGTCTTGGACACATGAACATGAGAAATTTGACTACACTTGTAAACAAAGATATAGTCAAAGGAGTGCTAAAAATGAAAGATGAAGAGAAGATGGTATGTGGACCTTGTAGTCAAGGGAAGCAAGTCAAGATACAACACAAAAAGGTTCTTGATGTGCAGTCAATTGACATTATGGATTTAGTTCACATGACTTGATGGGACCAATGCAAAAAGAGAGTGTTACTGGGAAGACGTACGTGTTTGTGCTGGTTGATGATTGTTCAAGGTAAACTTAGGTAAGATATATTCGAGAAAAGTTCAACACCATGGAAAGTTTCAGAATCTGGGCACGACAACTGATTAATGAAAAAGGAGGGATTAAGAAGATAAGATGTTATCATGGAGGAGGGTTTCAAAATGAGTCAATGAAAATCTTTTGTGTTAATCATGGAATTTTGCATATGTTTTCAGCACCAAGAAAACCACAGCAACCAGAGTGGTTGAAAGGATGAATTTAACTCTTCAAGAAATGGTTTGTGCAATGATACATGGAAACATAATGCCATTAAGATTTTGGGCACAAGTAGTGAATATGGCATGTTACACCATAATACGGGTCTATGTAAGGAAGAATTCAACTAAAACTCCATACGAGTTGTGGAAAGGAATGACCCCCAACGTGAGCTACTTTCATGTCTTTGGATGTAAGTGTTATATTCTCAATGATAAATATTATCTTGGAAAATTTGATTCAAAGAGTGATGAAGGATTTTTTCTGGGATATTTATAAAGTAGTACAACATTCATAATCTACAATAAGAGAATGTGAATGATTGTTGAGTCAATTAATGTTGTGTTTGATGATTATGCTTTCACAAAATGGAGTAAAGAAAATGATGAAAATGATTTAGAAGAGGTGAAAAATAAAAAGAAGGATGCTGAAAATGAAGAAGGTATGGAAAAAGATTCTAAAACAGATACTGGACAAGTTGATTGATCAAGAACATCATAGAGTGGTACAACAAGTTTATAGAAATCATTCAAGTGCATATGTCATTGGTGATTTAAATTCTAGAATTACAACCAGAGGAATAAAGATTGGTTTTAAAAGAATGGAAAGAAGGTTTGGTTCACAAAACAAAAAAAAACTGGAAGAAAATTTTGCTTGTTGGGAGAAAGTTCACTTTGAGTGTTTTGTTTCTTATGTTGAGCCAAAGAATCATGAGGAAGCACTTGAAGATATTTCTTGGATCATGGACATGGAAGAACAACTAGAACAATTCACATGACATGATGTTTGGGAGTTGGTTCCTAGACCTGAAAATGCCAACAATATAGGAACTAAGTGGATTTTCAAGCACAAAATATATGAGAAGGGAGTTGTTGTACGAAACAAAGCAAGGCTAGTAGCACAAGGGTACACTCAGACTGAGGGTTTTGATTTTGAAAACACGTTTTCTCTAGTCGCAAGACTTGAATCTATCAAATTATATATTTTTTTTGAAAGGCATGCATACTAAACTTCAAAGTGTATCCAATGGATGTAAAAAAAAGTGTTAGAAATAAGTAAAATTCTTCAAGAAGAAGCATATGTTGAGCACCTAAGAGGATTGAAAGATGCATATCACCAAGAAAAAGTATACAAACTGAAAAAGGCAGTCTCTGTTCTTAAACAAGCTCTTAGAGCGTGGTATGACATGCTGACAACATTTCTGATATAAAAGGGATATACTAGAGGAAGTGTAGATAAAATCTCTTTGTTTTGACATAAGAGCATATCTATGTTGATGAAATTATCTATGGGAGCACATCTTAGCATTTGGTGGACAACTTTGGGGATAACATAACAAAAGAGTTGGAGATGAGTTTGGTTGTGAACTAAAATACTTCATTAGACTTCAGTGTTGAAGGTGTTTTTATATTTTAAAGTACATATGCTAAACAAATTTTGACAAAGTTCAAACTTGATCGATGTAAAAAAGCCAAGACTCCTATGAGTTCTACAGTCAAGGTGAAAAGGGATGAAAAAGGTAAATATGTGGATATTAATCTACATAGAGGAGTGATTAGAAGTTTGAGATATCTTACAGCAAGTAGACCAAATTTGTGTTTTTGTGCGGGAGTTTGTAACAGATATCAAGCTAACACAAATCTGTCACATCTTGAAGCAGTAAAAAGAATCATCAAGTATGTCAAACGAACAATGGATCTTGGAATATGGTTTTCAAAAGGATCTAACTGATGATCTAACTGTAATTTGATTGGATATTGTGATTCTGATTATGCTGGGAGTAGAGATGACACAAAAGTACCAGTGGTGGTTGTTTTCTTCCTTGGGAATAACCTAATATCTTGGTTGAGCAAGAAACATAAATCTACATCACTATCTATAACAAAGTCATAGTATATAGCATTCAGATTTGTTGCACTCAGTGTTTGTGGATGAAGCAAATGTCTGGAGATTATGTAATGTTTCATAAAAAACTCCAAGTATACTGTGATAACGAAAGTGCAATTAACTTGTCCAAGAACCCAGTTCAACACTCAAGGACCAAACATATAGATGTTAAACATCACTTTGTCAGAGAATTGGTTGACAGGAAACAATTGCAAATCAATCATATAGCTACTGAAATACAGTTAGCTGATATATTCACAAAGAACTTGGATCTCAACATGTTTGTCACCTTGAGGAATTACATAGGTGTGTGTTCAATCTAGGTTCTGAGGAAGACCCAAACTAAATCAAAGTTCAAAAGTTTGTATGTCGGGAAGGCTATTTTACTTTGTGGGTTTAGATACATTTAAAAAAATAGAGGGGTAAAAGATTTTCAAAGATTCAAAAGGGAGAACCTACAAAGTCTTTTAAAAAGGAAACCTAGAAACATATTTTAAATCATTGTGCTAAAAGAAAATAGAAACTAGAAGAGTGGAGATTGAGATTCTAAGCAACTATGGTGAGAGCGACAAGATCAGACCAGTGAAGAAACGAAAGTAGCCTGAAACAGACAAAGATCGTCCTCATCTCATTGATGAATCTAATGATGAACCCAGTCACAAACATGAATTGGTTCAATATTCAACATCGAGTGATTCGACTACTCAAGAGAAGGAAGCAGACATACATGATTGTTTAATTGATGGATGATTGTTGGTTGATATTTATTGGTTTTGGATTATCAATTTTCCGCTGGTTATTGTCTGTTGGTTTAATTCGTTGGTTATATATTAATCTTGGGGGTTAATATTGATGAATTAAAAATAAAAACTGGCTGGGTCGTTGTGGTGATTGATCCTTAAATACTCATAAGATTTGTTGTGTGGTTTTACAACTTTCCATGTGCTTTCCTAGATAACACCTTGTATGAAAAACCAACATACATCACTAAGCTACTCATATTGATATACAAATAACAAAATAGAAATCACATAAATTTTAGAGTACACTTTTTATGCTAGTTAGGAGCTCACAAAATCAAAAACCTTCTTCGTCCTTATTTTTGGTCAATATTTTCCTAGAAATCCTAGCTGAGTTGTAACATTCTGTTGTGCCCGTTCAGAGGTAAGCACCACCTAATTAATTTAATCTTTTATACTTATAAATCAGGACTTCGAAATGATGAAAGTGAAATCTATATAGCAAATAATTTCATAAGCTTTATGATACCAAGTTCAGGTTGAGTTTGAGATTATCAAGCTATAAGTTAAAATTCGTCTTTTTGTAATTCTATCATGTAAATCTACGACAATTTTGTAAGTCTTATATCTATCGTCGGTAGATTTATACTAACGTACGACATTTTTCTTCTAAAAAAACATGAATGTTACTCTCTCTCTCTCACGTTATATTTACGTATAATGGCATGTTTCATCATTTTTTCCTACAAAACCTTTACAACGGAAAACTAGCATTTTAAAATCAAACCTCTTTACCTTGTAAATCAGTAGTATAACTACATATATGTGTTATTTGAGTTAACATTATTAAAATATATGCATATTTCTTTTGGTAAGAGTGAATATATTATATTATTGTCTAATGGTTATAGTAGGTAGTTAATGAATTATAGATTTTTCTCATGTAACGTTTAACATAAGTAATTGTTTCTGGAATAAAAAGGGTTTTTAGAAAGCAATAAAATATTCATAACATAGGATATTGAAATAATTATTTATTTGAACTAGTAAAACAATCCAGCCCATTTTCCAACTTTTTAATTCATCAATATTAAACCGAAAAATTAAACCAAGATGCATAACATCAGCGCGGAAACCAATATCTAAAACGATAATCCATTAAATCCAATCAATAACCAATGAATTATCAAACATCCAACAAAACCATAAACGATAACCATAACTAGCATGCATTTGACTCTAAGGTTCAAAAACAGATAATTAAAAATAACAAAACAACCAGCGACTCTTCGCTCTCTCTCTTGTCATGATTCCACGATCACACTTTATCCTTACCTGCATCACAAAAACAATGAGATGCGTGAGTATTATCACAAATACTTAGTGAACCGGTCCTCCCATCTACTGAGTTATACACACATGCATAGTAGACCAATAAACATCTATCAATTACCCTAGAGTATTATCATGTCATTGCAATACAATAGGTGCCAATCCAATCAACTCTAAGCTTTCATAAGCGACAAAACACAACAAAAGTGATTGAGAAGAGTGATACTAGGATTTTTCTATCAATTACCCTAGAGTACTATCATGTCATTGCAGTACAATAGGTATCAATCCAATTAGGTGTGATGCTAGCAATCAAGATATATCAGAAATGATTAAGTCAAGCAAGCATAAATGATTTTTGGTTTTCAGCGATCCTAAGCGAACATGTTAAACATGCGATAAATGTAAAGATGTAAAACATAGACTAACATGCATAAACTAAAACGTAACGATTATTGATACTGGCAAGAAAACAAAGCAGACCAAGTAATTAACAAGAGAATTAAACAGAAAGCACAAATGGATAGAAGATCTCGAGGATGAGGTTATTGATGTAGGTGGAGTATGCTAATCTACTTCGAGTGTTTATCAAACTGCAAACATTCTAATCCCTAG
>NW_006238917.1:12021240-12045465 GCF_000375325.1 Capsella rubella | reverse complement strand
GAAACTATCAAGTTTACAACACTTCCTAATCTCAATTCTCATTGATGAAACATGCAGTAAACAGGCATAAAGAAACAGCTCATTAAAATCAATAAACATCTTAGACAACCAATCTCTTGGGCTAAGCATGTAAATCTCTGGCACTAGTTGGTTCAGACATTTCATCATATACCTTTCGGGTATGAAATGTCTATGACCTAGTTCCAATTGATCAGAGAAGAACTAGCTAATAAAACTCTAGTCCAGAAGGGAAACAAAACGAATCTAACATAAACACTCTAGCAAACTAACATCCTCCACCTAATCTATCCCATCCTCAAGAACCCTAACACTACTCAGACGCAGAAATCATGTTAAACATCATGAAACAAGAATCGTTCAAAACATGCATAATAATAAAGATGACAGGAAGAGTAACAACAATGATTCAAGAACTAACTGCAAAATATCAATGACTTAAAAGAAATCACGATTACAATTCTCAGGATCGTTTGGTGGCTAACAACAAAAACTTAATAAAAAATAAACTCGATCCCTTGGGCAATCCAAATGAAGCCTATTTATAACAATGTTTGGGAAAACCTTAAAACATAAAACGACAACGTAAAAGCGGTTCAAAGGTTGTTTTGACTAAGTTGGTCGAGTGAGCATCTCGAGTGACCATCTTCTCTGCTTTGCTCAATCGTGTCACTCGAGTGATCGTGTCGAGTGACCTGTAAAACCATCAGCTACTTCTTTGCTTTTCTCGATCATGTCACTCGAGTGAGTGCATCGAGTGACAGGTAGTTCTGCTTCGCTTCCCTTCTGCTCGATCTGCCACTCGATCGTATACGTCTGCTGCTCACTCGATCGTCGATGTAACTGCAACGCATCCTTGCTTCTCACTCGATCGTCCCACTCGATCGTTTGCATGTCGAGTAACGCTTGTTCCTCTGCTTCGCTCTACATGTTTCCTAAGTACCTGAAACACTCCAAATATGCACAATGTATGCAAGATATGCATGATATGCATAAAACCTACCTAAGTATGTAAAACATGCAGAAAGGGATCAATATGATGCGAATCAACAAGTGAATGATGCTGAAAAGATGATGAATGCATGCTCAAAAAGCGATGAAATACAGACTTATCAACTCCCCCAAACTTAGTCTTTGCTTGCCCTCAAGCAAAGCAAAAAGAAACAAAGTGGAAGAGAGGTTTGAAAACGGGGTCTCAGAACCTATAACGTGCAAGATAGAGCAGTTAAAATCAATGTCCTGGTTGCTAAGTCTTTGATGCATGCTGAGAGAACTTTACTTAACGACTTTAGACAAACTCATCAAATCCAAAACTGATTCTATCTCTTGATCTACACATGAATTCAAATCATTCATTCCTTTTAACATTCATTACTCAAGTATATGAATCTGGTTGTGCAAGGCTTAACAAACTCACTTGGCTAGGCAGAAAAAGGTTTTGAGAATCATGAGGGTTTAAACAATTTCAGGACAAGGATCTCTCAGTGAATGGATTGAGCTTTAGGGAGAATGCTTAAGGTAAGGACCAACCAATGCATACAGGAATAAAACATTGATTACCCAATGGTTCCCAAGTGCTTACTCCTAATCATCTAAACCCGGATGATCCCTATGTCTACCCTTCAACATCAATCCCATTTTTTTTTCTTTTTGCCTTAGGAGAAGTTTCTTATCAATACTAGTGGATAGGGGATTTCTTCTTAACTATGGTTCTGTTTTCTTCTTACGTTATAAGACATCAAAACTTTTTATCTTTCTTAACATCCCAAAACCATTCTCTGTATATCATGCTAACCCCACAAAAATCAATCACTAGAGTATAAACTTCCAGAAAACATTCTCCTCCTAAGGACACAACTTTTTCTGTTTCTTTTCTTTCTTTCCACAATCGTTCCAATCCCAAACCCAAGTAAGAATCCCGACCTAGTTTTATCTGATTTGAAAGTGAAAATCAGAACTACTCAAGATTTTAATCCTGTCGGCTCATACCTAACACGTTCTCCCCAAGCATAATCCGGTAAAAGACCTACCACTCAAAAATTATCAATTGGCTTGAAAGAAAAGGATAGGCTGTGGGTGTGGCAAACTGATCAAAAGAAAGATCAGCTACTTGGATCAACAAGAGTGGTGAAAGGAGGAAGATGATCCAAATATGTATATGGTGACCATGAGCATGCAAGCAAAACACAACCAGATATTTGCAAGTCAAGATTAAGTTCTTATAGGGTAAGGAATGAGATCATATCACAACATGTTTCAACCAAGTTCAAGAATGCTCTTCATGAATTCCAAGTTTGTTTCAGACTTACTTCAACTTCAATCATCATGCATCAAAAAGCTAACAACTAGGGCATTGATCTCAACTAGTGAATCATAGCAAATCAACACGGTGTAACTCATCATCGCCCCCTATGCTAATGCAACAGTCCTACATGAAACAATCTAGACTCAATCCTAATATGCAAATGCAAGCTACATGATCACTCTGTTTTTAAAGATTTTTTCTGAAAATTTTTCAAATTTTTAGGGGTTTTCAATGCACATATATGAATGCAAATTATATGCTAAAAATTCAAAATAAGAAAAGAGAACACAACATCAAATGTCATCCCAAACCCTCCCCCAAACTTAAATTACACAGTCTCTTGTGTAATTAAAATTTGAGAGTTTGTTTGAGAATCAAACAAACAAAAGTATGAAAATGCAATGGTATATACAGATGAAGGTTTGGAGTGGTACCTTACTGAAAATAGCAATCCAGGTATTGAGTCATGGACTCGCTTGTATAAGCACCTGGTGCAGGCTGCGCATGAGGGGCCTCTGTAGGATGCTCAACGTTCTGCTCGACAGGATCCGCAGTGAGGTCTTGGAAATGATACGCACCTGGATCAACAGTCAGGTCCTCAATGTGATCCTCAGCTTGATCCATGGTCAGATCCTCAACATGATGCTCCGCTGACAAGTGTGATGAACTGACTTTTGCCTTCCGTCTCGCTGCCTTCTTTTTTTTCCGTTTCTCCTTCTTTTTGCTAGCCCTAAGCTCAGGGGAGGACTGTCTCAGAGGAGAAGAAGAAACATTATGCTCTCTATACTCATAAGGGGAATAACGTGATGGAGAAGGAGTTCTGTAGCGTGCTGGGACATCACTCGTGGACAAACGACGCTGCATTGGTCTACCATCCTGCGGAGTAGTGTCTGCAAAAGCTGTGGTGATGGAGGCGCAGCTAAACTTACTCATGAAGCTCTTCATCTTCGACTTCATAGATTTTATTGCCTTGTCTTGCAGCATGTTCCACTTCTGAAGCGTATTGATACGCTTGTGAGCTTCCACCAAACTCTTGCCTTGTCTAGGCGCTGTGTAGTCCTTGAAGTGGTACCTCTCTGGTCTGTACTCATCTGAATCTTCTTCCATCTCATCATCCTCTTTCTTAGATACCTCCATCGCTTCCTCACCATCTGTCGTGTAGAGAGCCTCTGCAGGGGGAGTAAACTCAATGTTGCTTCCTTCGAGTATCCTAGTGAAAGCAATACAAGGAAGCAAAAATCGCACGTCACCATGCGCAGGGTGAGTGAAGTAGTACATATATAACCCGTTGCGTTTCTCCCAATGCAACCATTGAGCTTGCCTCAAATTCTGAATGTCGATGAATCTCGGTGCAATAGGCTCTGAACTCAGCGGGACGCTACAAGCTTCTAAGATGACTGTCACCAACCCTCCCATACACATAACTCCTTGAGTTCTGCAACTGTTCAGCTTCACTACCCAAGTTCTGTAACTGAGTAGCTGGTGCAACATAGTGAACGAGGGGGATGTATCAGTCGTATCACCTCGCAGTAGTGTCACATCTACTGCTGTTAACAAGAGATCTTTAAGTGCAAGATCAATCATCTCCAGCTCCCCATTGATCAGTGTCCCTGTTGTCTCCCTCGCGAAGAACACGTTTGCAACTGATCGATGGAAGTAGCGGATAACTGGACTTCTGATGTGGTTGCTCTTGGTCCTAGATGAAGCGAACTTCTTATCATTCCCAATCGTTTCCCAAAGAGCCAACAATTCATCCCTATGAATCCTCTGCCCAGTCCCTGTTCCATTAGGGAATCCAAACAAACCTTCCAGCTCTCTGATGGTCAGAAGATACTCATGCTCATGGATGGTGAAGGTGATGTATCCCAATCTTCCATCCGACTCTATGTCCGGATCATCCTCATAAAGATGTATGGCAAGCGTACAGAGGAACTGAATTGTCTCCTCTCGGTATGCATTTCGCGGACTAGTCATGAGTGTGCTGAGATGACAATGCTCGAACATATACTCGACATCACTCGAGATAGCCAGCTCATCCATCGTCTGCTGGCAAGGATACCTCGTGCCCTGAAACTCATGCTGCTGAAACAGCTTGTAATACTCTCCCGGGGCTAACCACTTCTCTGTCTTCTTCTTCTGCATTGACTTGCGAGCTGGGACAGGTGGATGCTCTTCAAGCTCATAATCACTGTCATCATCCTGCAGCTCCATTGGTTTCTTACCCGAAGACTTAGCTCTGCTTCTTGCCTGAGAAGGACCAACACCAGACGCTCTCTCATATGCAGCTTTCTTCTTCTCCATATAGACCTTGGACATAGACTGAGGAGATGCACGCTCTGTTGCTTTACAACCATACTTCTCACGCATTTCATGCAACAAATCTCTTGACATTGTGAAACTGAAACAGTTGAAACTCAAAGCTAAAAATTAGCTCGTTAGTGTGCCAAATATCAAGATAAAATAGCCAATGTATATAGAGAAATGCCAAGAGAAGTAACACTTAGCAAATTTATCACTTTTGCACTTCTCGGTCGAGTGAGTATCCAGCTGGGTTCGGTCGAGTGACCTTGTGCTCGGTCGAGGTACACACGCGTATGAAGAGTATCAATGGGAAGCTCGTGTGGTGGCTGCTTGCATCGAGTGAACTGCAGGAGGAGAAGTTAGAGCTTGAGTGGTTGAGAGCCGGTTCCGTAGAGTAGCTTCTCCGACGAGTGAATTAAGTGACCGAGTGAGGTAGTGCACTGCCGAGTAGAGTTTCCGTTAGCCGAGGATGCGGTGAGGGCTTCTATGCTCGAGTGAGGCGACGGTGAGAGTGGTCGAGTGAAGCTTGGGAGCTTGACTCATCGAGTGAGTGATGCACGTCGAGTGGGGAGGTGAGTGACCCCGATTCTACGCTCTTCGCGGGTCGAGTGGGGGGGGTGAGTGACCGAGCTTGTTCTGTCAAGTGGCGAGGAGCTCGCTTGGCTGGTGGAATCGGAGGAGACGAAAGTGAGTCGAGTAAGGGTCGAGTACGACTGGTCAAGTAAGGTGCGGTGAAGACAAAGTGGGTCGAGTTCTTGTTGGTTGGGAGAGCAGCTCGAGTGAGTAGGTACACGGTCGAGTGAATGGAGTCCCGATCGAATGAGAGTAATGACGGCGGTTGAGTGAGAAGATGAGGTTACTCGAGTGAGAAGGTGACGATGGTCGGGTGGCTCCCGTCGAGTGACTCCTTCGAGAATCCGGTGAAGACAAGTCGAGTAATGATGCGCCGGTCGAGTGAGGCTTCTCAAGTCGGTCGATTGAGCAACACGCGCCAAGTAAACAACGAGGTTTGAGTTACTCGAGCGGTTCACGTCGAGGGAGGAGGTTGCAAAACCCGTTGAGTTCAGTCGAGTGGCGAGGAACGAGATGGTGGCTGGAGTGACTTGTCGGTGCGCGAGTGTGGATGCGCCGGTCGAGTGAGCTTCGGAGGACGGGTTTGTCGGGTCGAGCGATGATGACAGAGACCTGAAACTGCGTCGAGTGAAGCAATGGTGAGTACGAGTGGTGACGGCGGTCGAGTAAGCTTTGTTGAGGTCGAGGATCGAGTGATGGAGTGATTGGAGATGATGAAAATCGAGTGTGTGGTGAGGATTAGAAGGATGGATGTTGTGTGGGTGTAAAGAGAGATGGGAGAATAATTGAGAGGATAAGAAAATGAATGGGTAAATGGGTGTTGGAGATGAGGGGATCGAGTAAATGCCACATTTTTTTTTTTTTTTAACTCCCCTTGAAGTTACAACCCCAACATTTTTTTCTCTCTATCATCATTGATTCGACATCCGCCATCACACTCTCCTTTAACTGTTCTGATATGCATGTCCAAACTCCCTTAACATGTAATCCTGATCATCAATAAACCAAAAACAAAAATCAAAAACACAAAAAGTCCTAAGCGATATGTACAGGGATACCTTTGGGACTTCCTCCCAAGTGAGCTTGTTTAAAGTCACTAAGCTTGACTTTTATGCATTTTAGGCTCTGGGAGGCTCATAGAGAGGTATGGAGGACCCCTCTTGTGTCTCTTGATCAGCTAGGTAACGCTTGACACGTTGACCATTCACAGTGAACTCGCTGCCATCCTTGTTCAGGAGAGTGATCGCACCGAATGGCAAAACATCCTTGATTTCAAACGGTCCATACTATCTAGACTTGAGCTTTCCAGGAAATAGCTTAAGTCTGGAATTAAACAGCAAGACGTGATCTCCAGCCTTAAGCTCCTTAACGACAATCTTCTTATCATGAAAAGCCTTGGTTCTCTCCTTATAGATTTTGGAACTCTCGAAGGCATCAAGTCTGATTTCCTCAAGTTCATGGATGTCAAGAACTCTCTTTGCCTGGGCTGCATCAATGTCCAAGTTCAGAAGCTTGATAGCCTAAAGCGCCTTATACTCAATCTCCACAGGGAGATGACATGCTTTACCATACACCAACTGAAAAGGCGTCCTTCCTATTGGTGTCTTGAAAGCTGTCCTATACGCCCATAGAGTGTCATCCAACTTGGTAGACCAATCTTTCTTCGAAGCCCCAACAACTCTTGACAAGATTCCTTTTATTTGCTTGTTGGAGACCTCAACCTGTCCACATGTCTGGGGATGGTAGGCTGTAGACACCTTATGCTTCACACCATACTTCTTCAACATGCTTTCGAAAACCTTGTTGATGAAATGTGTACCACCATCACTGATAACTGCTCTCGGTACTCCATACTTGGGAAAGATGATGCTCTTGAACAGTTTCAGAACAACCTTGTGATCGTTGGTAGGACTTGCAATGGCTTCAACCCATTTTGAGACATAATCAACTGCGACCAGAATGTAGACGTTGCCATTTGATGGAGGGTTGAACGGTCCCATGAAATCAATTCCCCAAACATCAAAAATTTCCACTTCCAAAATCGGGTTCTGAGGCATCTCATTCCTTCTGTTGATGTTACCCATCCTCTGACAAGCGTCACACTTGGTGATGAAGCTGTTTGTATCCTTGAACAACGTTGGCCACCAAAGGCCTGCTTGTAGAACCTTTTGAACTGTCTTGAATGTAGCGAAGTGTCCTCCATATGCGGATCCATGACAGTGCTCAAGCACTCCCTGTACTTCTCCTTCTGCTATACATCTCCTAAACAGCCCATCTGAACCCCTCTTGTACAAATAAGGTTCATCCCAGAAGTAGTGGTTGACATCTCTGAAAAACTTCTTTTTCCTATAAGGATCCATGTCTGCAAGAATCTCTCCACAGACCTTGTAGTTAACCACATCCGCATACCAGGGCATACTCTCTGAATTGACTGCTAGACATTGAATCTTCTTCATAGCCATTCCTGTTTGATGCATCTTCTTGCATATCTCAACAACCATAAGATGTTCTTCAGGCATAGAGTCATCAATAGGGATTGGATCTGCTATTCTCATTCTGGACAGGTGATCAACAACGCCGTTCTCTATCCCCTTCTTGTCAACAATCTCCATATCAAACTCCTGGAGTAGAAGTATCCATCTCAGCAGTCTTGGTTTGGTATCCTTCTTGGAGTATATATGTCTAAGCGCAGCATGGTCTATGTAGACTACCACTTTTGATCCCACCAAGTAACTTCTGAATTTCTCAAACGCAAAGACTACAGCCAAGAGCTCTTTCTCTGTTGTTGCATACCTCCCTTGTGTCTCATCAAGGGTTCTGCTCGCATAGTAGATGACATGTAGTTTCTTCTCTATTCGCTGTCCCAACACAGCCCCTACTGCATAATCTGAGGCATCACACATTATCTCAAAAGGATGATCCCAGTCTGGAGCTTGGACTATTGGTGCTGAGACTAACGCTTCCTTGATCTTGTTGAAAGCTTCCAGACAGCTCTCATCAACGACAAACTCGACCTCCTTGCACAGCAGTCTTGTAAGGGGTCTTGCAATTTTTGAGAAGTCCTTGATGAATCTTCTGTAAAACCCAGCATGCCCAAGGAAACTCCTTATATCCTTGACTGACTTGGGAGGCTGCAACTGCACCATGACCTCAATCTTTGCCTTATCAACCTCAATCCCTTGTGTCCCAACACTATCCCTTCGTTCACCATGAAGTGGCACTTCTCCCAGTTGAGCACTAGGCTTGTCTCCTCACATCTTGCTAATACCCTGCAGAGATTCAACAAACATGAGGAGAAGGAGGAGCCATACACGGAAAAATCATCCATGAATACCTCCACCATCTCCTCTATCAAATCCGAGAATATAGAGGTCATACACCTCTGAAATGTTGCAGGTGCATTACACAAACCAAAAGCTAATTTCTTCTAAGGTCTCTATTCGACCCATAAGGCTTGACACTAGCTCCTAGAGATTGGCAGTCTCTTTAGCATTGGTTTCCAACTGCAACTTCATTGAGAGATGAGGAAGTCATGGTTTCCGAATTCCCTCAATCTAGCAGTGTGCTTTTCAACGTCCTTCCTCAAGCTTTTGACATCTTCCTCAATCGCATCAACTCAATATTTGCGCATGTGGAAACCATTATCCTATAAAGCAACACAACACACATGCATGTGTATATAGTATGTATCCTCCCCTAGGTAGTATCGCACCATAAGTGAAGAGTGAGACTGAGAAAGAGAGATTGAAAAAGAGGGATGAATTCTCGAGAGAAGAAGGAAGAAGATGAATGAGAGAGAGATGTGAATGAGAGAAAAGAAGAAGATGAATGAGAAATTTTTTTTTTATTTTTTTTCAAAAAATTAAAAATTTTGAAATTTTGTTGGGCGGGAATTTTAAATTTATTGGGCAAATTTTCATAATGTTTTGGGCAAATTTTCAAAAGGTTTCGAGAAAAACAATTGCACCAACAACAAGTTGCCACGTGGACAGCATTTGTGTTCACACATAGTTGTACCCTAGATTGTAGTTGTGCCACAATTGCAAATAATTGTACTTTTGATGTTTTTTTAGTTTAATTAGTTTTACCCTTTCTTAAACAAAAATTTTTTTAGTTGATTAATGTCAATATACTTATAATTATGAGTATTCTATGTATTCATATATTTAAAATCTATAATTCTATAACTTCTTCATCTCAACTTAGTGATTATTTACAAAGTGAACTTAGATGTATAAGGAAACACTAGTTTGAATTCTTTTATACCTACTCAAAATATATATATTTTGGAAAATTGTATTCTTAACCACCATTAACACATTAATTATGTCGTTTATTGATACATACATTGTTAGGTTCAGTTTTTAAGTCACTTTTACATCTTATATCAGTTTTACTAGTTTCACTAGTTTTACAAGTGATTCAATATATCAGTTTTACCAGTATATTAGTTATATCAGTTTCACTAATTTTACCAGTTTTACTTTACATATGCCAGACATATGATAGTTTTACTAGTTTTACCCTGTCGCATAACCAAGAAAATAGACGTACAAACCGAAGGGTCAAACAGCCGCCTTTTATTTTGTGTCCTAGGTCTCTTTGGTGGTCGCTTTTCTCCAGGAAACGCAAAGCTTATAGTTCTCTTTCTTCCACGTAATCTGGGACGTTCCACTGTGACTTATCGGGTACTAGAAAATTTTTCTGGTAATACGCCATTGCCCACGGCTCCGCCCAATAGTACCTTGAACACAATTCATGCATTTGGATATCCCTACATCTATCTCTAGTCTTTTGGTACTCTAGTGAAAGCGGCCAATGCATGTACACAAGGGTACTTTTGAATATCAAAAAACCTGCAACTACAACTCCTCAAAAGAAAATTCACCAAATAAGGCTTCATGTTGCTGTCACTGATATTGTATTAAAGCTCAAAAGTGTTTAGCTCAGTCACTTTCAGTTTCTCAACAACACCCCATAAATCGTGCAAGTAATTCTCCACAAAAGGTACCACTTTATTTGCAACTAAAACAAACACGTCCTCTTTCCGATGTTCACTAAACCATTCAGAAAATTTTCCAAAAATCGCATCAAGCATGGGTATTAAGGAGTACCTCCTAGCGTCTTTAAATATGTTGTTCAATGATTCCACACTGTTGATAGTGTCTAGGTTGTACCTTTCTCCTGGAAATACATATCTTACCCATGTTTCAATCTTGGTAGATTCTTTAAGATACTTGGCAGCAGAAGGATATCTTATCTTGAAAGAACTGTATCCCACTTCGAACTCAGGCACTGTGTATAATCTGCTACACTCCATAAATCTCCATGCAACAATATCTCTATTACAGTTGGAAGCATGACCTTTCACATTTTAGGACAAATGGTATATACAATACCCATGATGAGCCTGTGGATACAAATTAGCTATGGCTTTGATGAGACTTGCATTTCTTTCAGTCATAAATATTATTTCAGAAGAGTTCCCAATAACGGTTTCAACATCTCCAAAAACCAATCCAACTCGCATCATTCTCACCATCAAAAACACCAAACGCTAAGGGATAATGATGACAATTAGGATCTTGAGCCGAGGCAAAAACAAGAACACCACTATATCCGTTCTTTAGAAATGTTTCATCCATAGTTATAACCTTTCTCATGACTTGAAACCCTTCAATGCTAACTCTTAAAGCTATGAACAAATACATGAATTTTTTATTCTTATCCAAATGCACGTATGTTCTCGTACCTTGATTAACCATCTCTAACATGTGCAAATAACAAGGGAGCATCTTGTAGCTTTCTTCCGCGCTACCACGCAAATCACTAACGGCTTTAAGTTTCCCTCTCAATGCCGTCGAGTATGATACACTCACACCTAATTTGGTCTTCACAAGTTCCTTGATAATTTTGGGACGTGGAGTTTCCAGCTATCCCTGATAATCACCATGCAAAAGAGATGCAACTAATTTCGGAGTGTCGTGCCTCTTACTGTTGCTTGAACTTTGACTCGCCCGAGAGCAACTATGCATCTTGTTGTGCTGGCGGATCGAGAAAATCTCAGTCTCTGGAACTATTGCAGCTCCTAAACCCCAAGTACATCCTTGTTTAAAACATTTCAACACATAACGCACCTTATCCAACTCCACAATTGTAATACTAAAACAGTTAGGAAACGAAGCTCTGTCCACCACTTATTGCAATGCCTTTCTTGTTTGGGATTTCTTGAAATTTACTTAAAGCCAAACCGTCTTCCCATGGCTCTATAAACTTAGAAGGTCTTACAAAAAGTCGTGGTTCAACATATTCATCACCTTCTTCATGTCCTAAAGTTTCAGAATCGCCCTCTTCACCCTTTCCTTTTTCTTTCTCTACGTATAGAACAATAGCGTTAGCCTCACCATCTCTTCACTATTGGTTTTGATAATTCATACCAACAGAACTTTGGTCCACTCTAACAGCCTCATCATCATCATCATCATCATCATCATCATCATCATCATCATCATCAATCACTTGCTCATGCTGTTCCGATACCTTTGTGACATCCACAAACAACATACATCTTCGCTTCTCATGATCAAAATACATTAAATACACATGCACATCGTCATGATCATCAAGCGTACACTTTTCCCTCTCCTTCAATTCTGCCAATAGCGGAGAGTAGCATAAATCCAATCTAACGTGGCTCTGAACATATCCAACCTTCTTGTTTGTCATTCCTTTTAGCATCAACAACGTTATATCAATCGCTTTTGTCTTGAACATAATATTATACCTCAGACCTTTGCACTTATAATGTATGCTAATGTTTTCGCTCATTGTATCCTGCCAAAAAAAATCCAAAAAACTCAATTTGTAATACTACTAGTTCAACTGCATTAATCAGTATTACCAGTTTTACTAGTTTTACCGTTATACTAACTTGATCAGTTATACTAATTGTACCAGTTATACTAGTTTTACCAGTGCCAATACTACTAGGTTTTACAAGTTTTACCAATTATACTAGTTTTACCAGTACTACTAGGTTTTACTAGTTATACTCAAAATCGACTCGAATGATTTGGGTGAGAGATTCTGAAGGAGGCTCTTGCTAGTATGTTTTTAGATTTCGTAAGATGATTTCTGCGGGTTAAAAATCTATATATCTATTGTGGGACGGGTCTAGCATGAAAGGTTTGAACTTTTAAACCAACACAAAAACTATTTAGCCATCATCTATTATAGATTTGTAATCATAATTTGAAATTAAGTAACTTACAAATTATAACCATATTTATTATAGGAACTACAGCTATATATAAACATGTTCTTAATTCTAAACAGCTAATTTTATTTGATAAATTTTCAAATATTTGTTTGTTCAAAAAAAAAAAAAAAATTTCCAAATATATATTTTTTTAAATTCTATATACATTAAACAAACAAAAAAACTTCACTTTAAACCAACACAAAAACAATTTAGTCATCTATCTTGTTATTTTTGCAACCCTTTTTTTGACCACCCTTTGCGAAGCTTTTTTTTTACAAATATTGCCCTTCACGATTGACTTTACAAAACTATTTCATTAAGGATAAAAGGGAAAATAACCATTGCGGGTCAGTTTATGTGTTTTGAAATCAGACCCGATTTAACTATATGAATACTAGCCTTAATACACACGTTCACAATAAAGTTGAGAGATACTCACGGTGCTATTGGGCTTGTCGCATATGTTCTTTACTAACAAATATTTAAACAAATGACAAACAAATGCTATTGGGATTCGACTACTAAACATACTTCTTTCCTTATATTGCAAGATCATGGTATTAATATCACAATTAGGTAATACCTCCCCAAGTTAAACGATTACTGAAATCTATATTTATTCCTTCATCGGGACATATGGTCGAGATTTGTTTCTTAAAGGAAATGTATTAACTCAATAGCATAATTGTAGGGCTTGTTTAAAATCAAATCCTTCATGTGATTGAAACTTTCTTTAAAATTTTTCGGCCGACCTAACTAAACCTAAAGAAGCACTACACTACTCATCCTTCACTATATATATCCCACATAACAGAAACCATCGTTTCACACTTTACACACAATCGATTCCATTAGTATCACACATAAGCTTTTCAATATCGATAATGGCTGCATCATTCGCTTTCTTACGGGACGTCCGCCCTTACAAAACCGCATGGAGGGTCCAGGTGAAAGTCCTTCACTCTTGGCGCCAATATACGAGCATGACCGCTGAAACCTTAGAGTTGATTGTTTCTGATGACAAGGTTAGTACTTAACTGCTCATTTACCGTATGTTTCGACCATGTTTTAGATACGTTCCGTCATTACTAACAAGTTTGATCTTTTTATATATAGGGTTGCAAGATTCATGCCTCAGTGAAAAAAGATCTGGTGAACCACTATGTCAATAATCTCCCTGTCGGTGATTGGAGGTTTATTGAGAACTTCCAACTCACCCATGCCTCTGGGCAGTTTCGCCGTACAAACCATCTTTATAAGATGGCATTCATCAACGGCACCGTCGTGACAATGAGTGATCCTGTCTCCGACTCGAACTTCTTGAGTTTGGCTAAGTTCTCAAAAATACAGAGTGGAGACCTCAACCCATCTATGTTGATTGGTAAATTAAATTCGTTTTTCTTATATTCGTTACATGTTAATCCGCTGGATATTGTAAGAAAACGTGTTTGTTTTTAAATACGTGTTTTTAAATTCGTTTATGTTATTAACATGTGATACAAACATATTATTATTAACTTACATACGTATATGTTACATTCGCTTTTACTTTTAACATATCATTTACATTCGTTTCCTTACATATGTTCGTATATGTGTATCCGCAGATGTGATGGGTCAGATCGTAAATATTGGTGAGATAGAAACTATTGAAGCTAATAATAAGCCAACTACGAAGATTGACTTCGAACTGCGAGACGAGACGTAAGTAATTTTGTTTGGGAGATCCATTTAACATAATAACATTCGTCTATACTAGAACTAACACGAATACACATTTATTGTTAAACATGGATGACATAATGGCATGTACTTTGTGGGGTGCATTTGCATCCCAAGTTTATCGAGCATGTGCTGAGTCAGACGGCTTTATGGTTGTCTGTGTGCTTAAATTTGCAAAAATTAAGACTTATAACGGTAACAAGAGTGTCTCGAACTCATTTGATGCTTCCCAGCTTCAAATTAATCCACATTTCCCTGAAGTCGACGTGTTCACACAATCGTACGTTCTATTTGTATCTCATCTTACGTTTTCTTTAAGTAAATACTTATATTCATCCGTCTCATTCGATATGTACTCTACCCCACGATGGTCTTGCACTGGCTGTACGTGAGAATGTTCCACGGTTAGCAATTACTAATATCAGCAATTCAAATTGTGGCCTCGAGTATTCAAGGAAGACCATCACAGAACTATTAGGTTCTTATGAGATAAATTGTTTACTCTAATCTACATGAAGACATTCTTAGGTTGACCAGTCTTTTACAATGCGTTTTTTGATATTCGTAAATATTAACTTATTGTACATTGTAGGAGGGTAAAGCTAGACTTATGTGCACAATATACGCTATTGACACAGATTGGGCGTGGTATTACTTCAGTTGTTGCAATTGTAACAAAAAGGTTACTCCAATTCATCAAGGATCCAGTGCTAATAGCACTACGAAGGCCAAACCAAAGCTTTGGTGCGATGTTTGCAAAATTGTTGTAACCAGAGTAGTTGCAAAGTATGTTCCTTCTATTAAATAGTATTTTAGAAAAAACCGATTGAAACTTGGTTAACTAATGCCACTGTCTCATAATAACATGTACATGCTTTATGCCAAGGTTATGGATTCAACTGGTGATACAAAATGTCTACTCTTTGATAGTATTGCTCAAGATATTATTGGTGCACACGCTTATGTTGTTCTTGGTGACTCATTTAATGAGGTAATGTTATCATTATGTATAATTCCTATCTCTGGATGTATATTCACAACTAACCTTATAATAATATATGTAGATTGAAAACCATGATGATGTTCCTGATCAAATAAAGGGATTGGTTGGCAAAACCTTTCTTTTCTTATTGACGGTGGGAAAAGAAAACATATGGGGCGGTAAGGATTCGTACAAAGTGTCTAAAGTCCTTCAAATGAATGGCTTAATTACCGAGGAAATGTCTGAAGAATCTCTTGACATGGTGAATCCGGCAGCCATCGTTTCCGGAGATCAGGTTAATATTTGTACAACAAATAATATGGTTACTGTAATGAATATATTAGTCATCGATAGAAATGAATCTATTCTAACGGGTGTGTATCATTTTATCTTATCCCAGCTGCTCTTAACCTATAGCCAAGAGACAAACACTACAAGAAAACATAGGATATTCCAACAACTGATATAGTCGGAAATTAGTCGGAAAAGAGCTATTTCAACTAATTTCCGACGAAATCAAACTCCTCGGAAATCCTTGGTCGGAAACGTAAATTCGTCGGAAATTGGTCAGTAATTTCCGACGAAACGGTTAGCAGGAATTTCGTCGGAAAAAGCTCGTCGGATATTAGTCGGAAGCTTTTGTCGGAAAATTGTCGGATGGTCTCGTCGGGAAGTTGTCGGAAACGGTCGTCAGAATAGTGTCGGGAAATTTCGCCGGTTTTTTATCGGAAAAATAGTCGGAAAAAATCGTCGGTAAATAGTCGCATAATTAGTCGGAAATTGCTGTCGTCGGAAATTCGTCGGAAATTCGTCGGAAATTTTCCCGGTTCTGTTTTCCGACTAATTTCAGACAGCCACTTCAAATACGTCGGAAATTAGTCGGAAGGTTTTATATTATTTTTTTGAAAATATATATTATTATTAGATAATATATATTAAAAATTATAAAAGAAAATTATTTAAAGAAAACTATTTAATAATTGAGTAGATTATATAATACAAAAACAGAATTAAAATTTAAAGTTCTATAAACTTATTAAAAACATACGACAAATTGTTCATGATCGACCAAAATCGAAATCAAAGTTATCTGATTCACTCTGCACAGTTGGATTTTGCGAACTTGGACCTGGAGGAGGAACGGCGTCTGGATATTGTCAGGCCATCAACTGAGACCAAAAACGCATTTGCTTCATTTCAGCTTTTAATGCTGCTATTTCCTCATTTGCTGCGGTCATTTATGCTTGTGATGCATGCGAAGCTGAGCTTGATCCTGCTCCAACATCGTCAAAAGGTATTGATCCAACTCCAAATCTACGTCCCTTTTTCATCTCCACTTGCTACAAAAAATTATAATCATTAGATATTAATCATTATAAGTTTTAAAAATTATAATAATAGAAGATAGAAAAATTACCGAACGAAATATTTCATCTTTCTCGCCAACGGTTAATTGGTAATTTGGAAGAGTATCTGAAAGTTGAGATAGTTGGGTGAGCTTCTCCTCCTATGCAGCTCTACATCTTTGAGCAATTACTTCCGCCTTTTTATCCACAAACGTTCCATCTGATTTGCGACGGTGTGACTCTTCTATGAAAGTCACCATATCGGGGAGAAGGCCCGTTTCCGGATCACGCTTCAAAAAGAACTATATTATTTTCTCTTTTACGAACATATGGTACAGCTCCACAAGTGTGTTTTGCCATACCATAACCTCCGCGGTCGCTCTTTCGGTTTTTAGAGTTGGTTACGCCACGCTCTTTATTTTTTTCTATTTCCCAATACTCGATCAAGCCATTCCAAACCGCTCTTCGCATAAATTTTGGTTTGTCTTTCCCTTTTTTCCACTTTTTTTTCCACTCATATGCGTTGTCTTTGAGACGTTTAGCACATATCACATCAAATTGTTCTCGCACTTCGGTATTTACCTCGTACGCCCAATAATATTTTTGCTACAACATTTTAATAAATATAAATTATAAAATAAAATCAAAAAATTATAATATTTGTAAGCTAAATTATTAATCTAATATTTTTAATCTAAAATTAATAATTTAAAAAAAAAAATTGAAATATAATATTTGTAACATAACGCAAACGCTTTGTACCACCGATCCTTGGTTTCTCCCGAGACCGAAGAAAAATTAGGAGCGGGTTCGGGAAAATCACTCTCCATTATATAGTTATCATTAAATAGTTATAATTAAATTTTTATAACTAGAAATTTTTATAGCTACAAATTTTTAAATAAACTGTAATCAATTATAAGTTCATAAATAAATTCTTATAAATAATTATAATGATGGAATTACTAGTACGATCCATCTATTCGAGATGGATCGAATCTCTTCAAATGAATCCGTCCCGGAGCTCGCAAGAGTTGTTCCAATGTCGTGGTGTCTAGAGGATGTTGTTGTTCTGCTTCCATCGGTTCTTCATTCTCGTCTGGACCAGTGGCAGGTACTATAGTATCCATGTTATCATCGAGAATAGGTTGGCTTGGCGGCTGGGATCTGAACTGCTTCCACCGGGATACATGTTGCCCCTTTCCAAGTTTTGGCAGTAATCCATGTATCCGTTCCATGTTCTATCGGCCATAACCTAAAAATTGACATATAAACTATTAGTATCTTTATATATGGAAAAAGCTTGAAATAAATGAACAAAAATATGAATACAACCTCTTTTCTTCAACAAATTTGTGGAATTTGCGAGGAATTTTCGAGAGAGAGAGAGGAGTGAAAATGTGATTAGGGGAAGTGAAAATGAATTGTGGTGTGAGGATGGTGAAAATCGACTGACTTATATATACAAAAATTTCCGACGAAATATTCGTCGGAATTGCGTAAAAAATGAGCGGTAATTAATATCAACCGCGTTCCAATGAACCTTATTTATCCGACGAAATACCGACGAGATTTCGTCGGAAACGGGTCGGAAAAATATTTCCGACGGTTTTCCGACCACACGTCGTCGGTATTTAGTGGCATAACTTTCCGACGAGTTTCCGAGTACATTTCGTAGGAAACTCGTCGGAAATATTTTTGTCGGAATCTCGTCGGAATAATTTTGTCGGAAACTCGTCGGAAAACGTCGTCGGAAAGTCGTCGGAAAGTCATCGGAGATTACTTATATTTTTTGGAAATACAAATCTATTACTAACATGTCCCTATTCTCGTTGGAAAATCGGCGGAGTTGTTTACCTAAAACATAATACAATAAATGAACTTCTTTATCTAACCAAACATACGATATTGTACAATCACTTCAAGTTTTTGACATTTATTCTAAATCGATGAGTACTCTGAACTAGTTGAGTTACTAGACTCTTCAAATTCGTCGCTTTCTTCTTCGTCATCATCATATACCTCTTCAACATCAACATTATTGATATCAATTAGCGGAACTGGATCATCAAATTGTTCGATTTGAGTAATGTTATGTATTACATTCTGTTGCATTGCTTCTGTGTCTTTAAAGCCATCAACTCGACTACTTGGATTAATGTGATGCGCTGTGATCCATGGGTCTTGTCTTTGACTTACTCGAGGATATGGCAAGTAACAAAACTGTGATATCTGCGACACTAGTATATACGGATCATACTTGCGTAATCTCTTTGCGGAGTTTATTTCAGTTACACCAAATTTAGTCATACGAACACCGCCACCATATGTTGGATCGTACCATTTGCACTTGAAGAGAATACATTTCAAATTGATAATACCCGAATACTCAACCTCCAAAATGTCTACGATTTCGCCATAGTATTCTTCCGTCTCTGTACGAACAAGTACTCCGTAGTTAACTGTTTTCTTGTATCCTATGGTTGGTCGTTTTCTAAATACATTTCGACGTGTGCAATACATTGGTGATGCCATCGCTCTTGACAAAGGTCCACCAACCAATTCTTTAAACCAAGTAGGATATTGTTCATTCCTACTAGCAGCTGACATGACCTACATAGAAGCAATTAATGTATAAAAGTCAAACACCAAGTTGTTTCAAATATCACATATGTCCACTTCACAATTATCGGGTAACTTACATAATATTTTAACCATTTCGCATATTCAGCTTGTTTCATATCCTCAATTGCGGACTCAGTGATGTCTACATAAGCTCCTTTACCTTGTTCGACAAAAATACTACACACATTACATAGATGGACCATTCCTATCAATGAATATCATAAATAAAAAATAATAAAAGGAAAAATAGATATTCTTACTTTTCAAACGGTATAACATTGTCACAGTTGCGAAGGATATATGTATGAATGTGATCAGACTCTTTATCAGTTAACCAGACTTCTCTTTGCTTTCCACTTAGTCACCCTATTTGTGCAAAAATATCTGGGACTGACGTATGGTAACTTGGTTTTACCCCGCCATCAACGTATCTTCCAGCTTTTCTTAATTTTGTTTGGACAGTTGGTGCAAAATAATAGGAAGAGAAGTGTGATGTCTCCTCGTTGATACTCTGTGCAACAATTGAACCCTCTACCTTGCTTAAATTTTTAACTTTCTTCTTCAAATGAAACATGAATTGTTCGAAAGGATACATCCATCTATATTGGACCGGTCCCCCTAGTTCAGCTTCACGAGGTAGATGTATAGGCAAGTATTCCATCACATCAAAGAAGGCAGGCGGAAATATTTTCTCAAGATTGCAAATGATGATCGACACATTTTCTTTAAGCCTCCGTAACCCAGGAGAATTTAGGGATCTCGAACACAAATCCCTAAAAAATGAGCTAATACTTGCATTCCAAACTTTTGTTAATCAACCAATGCAATTACATATTGTTAAAGGGAAAAAAGCATATACCTGCAACTGCTTCATGGACTTCAATTGGTAAAAGATGCGCAAAAGCAAATGGTAGTAATCGTTGCATGAAGACATGACAGTCATGACTTTTCATGCCGGCTAATCTTCCACTATAATCATCAACACAATATGTGAGGTTTGCGGAGTATCCATTTGGAAATTTTACAGATTCGATGATCCACTGAAAAAAGCGGATTTCTTTGCAGAATCTAATCCCCATATTGGAACTTGGCCTACTCCTTCTGCTAGCAAATGTAGATCCTCACGTGCACAAATTTCAGGCAAATCCAATCTCGCCTTTACATTATCTTTAGTCTTCCCTTGCACATTCAAAATGGTGTTAATGATGTTCTGAAAAACATTCTTCTCAATGTGCATTACATCTAAGCAGTGCCGAAGTAAAAGATGTTTCCAATATGGCAATTCCTAGAAGATAGACTTCTTATGCCAATTATGATGCTCACCATATCCGTCTATCTTTTCATTACCATTACCTCCACAATCACTAGTGCGATCTATATCAAAATCACGAAATTGATTGAGTATGTAATTTCCATCATACTTTGGTGGAGGAGGATCTACAACTATCTTGTTCTTAAGAAATAACGTACTACTCCGACGATATGAATTCTTAAGAACTGACGACGACAGTCGAATCAACAAGATTTCCGCCCATGTTTAAGTTGGAAAGCATCTGTATTGTCTTGACAAATGGCACAAGACAACCTCCCATGTGTAGTCCAACCCGACAACATCGCATAAGCCGGAAAATCACTAATTGTCCACATAAGCGCAGCACGCATCATAAAATTAGATTTTGTTGAGACATCATAAACACTTACGCCTTCGTTCCATAACATTTGTAATTCTGCGATCAGCGGTTGTAAGAAGACATCGAGTGAACGGCGAGGATGGTTAAGACCAGGAACAAGAATGGTAAGGAAAAGAAATTCGCGCATCATGCAAAGAGATGGTGGAAGATTGTAAAGAGTGACAACTACCGGCCAAAGAGAATATTTACGACCAGACTTGCCAAAAGGATTAAATCCATCAGTGCATAACCCCAAATACACATTCCTCGATTGAGCCGCAAAGTCGGGATAAATATAAGTAAAATGCTTCCAAGCCTCCGCATCATAAGGATGTGACATCTCTCCGGAGAATTCATGTTCTACGTGCCATCTCATCGCAGCTGCGGCGTTTAAACCTATCAGCCAATGGCAGATACCACATTCACTGATAAGGAATTTTGTTTCGCCCACCTGTCTGTTAAAACCTATCAACACCACAAAACCGACATTGTGATAAATTAGATGTTTCCCACCAATATATCATACAATTTCTCTTGCATACATCAATCATCTGATAAGGTAATCCAAGACCTTGAACCAATTTCTGTATAGCGTTGTAGGAAATAGGTGATAAATAATCTTCCTATAGATACTCGTGGATAAAATCAGCCCATGCATCGACACAATCCTCACTTAAATTATAGTCCGTTTTAATATTCATCATTCGAGTGGCAGCAGATAATGGTGAAAGGCCCTCTTTGCATCCTGCATATATCGGATGTTTTGCAGCATCTAACATTTCAAAGAAGCTCCTAGATTATAAATTAGGTTCCTATGGAACATTATTACCTTCTATTATAACTGGTGACGTTTCTCTTTCTTCTCCTACAACATGTTCTTCTTCCCTCTGAATGTTGTCACCATCATCCCTTGTGCCGACATCATCTTCTATGTTCCTTCTACCTCTTCTACTTCGACGAGAACTTGACCCAAAAGTAAAATCTTCGCCGTGAGAAAACCAAACGTAATAACCTGGTGTAAATCCTCCCCAAAATAAATGATTCCAAACAATATATTGATGGAGAAACTGTTCGTTACCACATTTCAAACATGGACATGCCATAATGCCTTCGGTCCTCGTCATTTCTTGATATTTTGTCGGAATTTAGTCGGAAATTTGTTGAACTCTTTTCCGACTAATTTCCAACGACATTCGACGGAATATTGTCGGAAATTTCGTCAGAAAATTGTCGAAATAACACACGTGTACTTCGCATCTTTTTCCGACGAATTTCCGACTACATATGTTCGTCGAATTTCCGACGAACATTTTCCGCGTACAATTATTGTGTCTCCGACGACATTTTTCCTACGACTTTCCGACTACACAGTTTCGTCAGAAATATATTAATTTTTCCGACAAGTTTCCGACTAAATGCGCTTCGTCGGATATTAGTCGGAAATTAGTCTAAAATTAGTCGAAAATTTTCCGACCAATAATTTTGTAGGAATTGGTTATCGGAATTCCTTATGTTTTCTTGTAGTGAAATGAGTCCACAACACCTTCTTCTAAACGTATCTATGTAGTACATGGCGATCCTGGTGAGTAGACATCAACTTCGAAGACGATGTGTACAAATCTCTGTAAAGCTGAGAAGATTGATGGAGTCATCAATCTGAAAACACAGTCTCTTGATTTTAAGAGTCCGAAAGCTATTAGTGGTCAAGAAAATGTGTCTCCAGTCATCGCGGTTGAATCAACCGAGGTGGAGGTCAAGAAAGTTGAGAACGTCCCTATTAACTAGACTAATGCTAAAGAGAAACCAAAAATGGTGAAAGTAAAAGTGGAGAAGAAGTAGTAGCTACGTCCCATGATGACTCCAGATCGAGACTGTTTTGAGTTTACCTATTAAGTTTTTAATTGCTTTCATGTTTTATTCGATTTGGCACAGACCAATCTGGTTTATGTTTCAATAAGGAGATACCTCCATTTCCATTTTTTCTCAGTATTAATAAATCGTACGAAAGGCTTTGTTCGTTAATGGTGTCTGTAACATTATTGTTTTGTTACCTTGGCATATGATTAATGACATGGATAAAAACCTGATGTTGGAAACATAATACTCTATCGATCTCCACATGAACTAATAATGTCTAATATATTGTACAAAGTATTATAATATATGGACTTCTAATGTACGCATGTGTTTGAAAGATATTTGTTAAATTATTATGCTACCAATTTTGGAATAAATATTTAGTAACATTACACTCTGTCGAATGTCTTATATTTTTAGATATGTAATCAATGAATACGTATTTGGTTTCCAACTAAAAATACATGTATTGTCGTTCTAACCTTATCTATCAATAGATAGGATGATCGGTTTTTATAATGGGCTGCTCTTCAAAATAACCGGAACAATATAACATTTATAGTAACCGGTACTAATATTAATAAATGTTATCATCACACAATCTCATTAAATAAATGGAAACTTGAAAAATGAAACTAATATCATTACGATTGGTAATAGTTTGTCCACCCTTACATTACTCCCCTAATAAACTTCCATCTGTATTGAATACATAAATCAAAGCATAACAGATCACAATTATATGTCACAATGTAATGTAAATGTTATATCTACAAGAACTCCAGACATAAGAACTAAAGTTTAAAAACATACCCAGCATTTTAACAAATAATCATGTTTTCTATAGGAGTACCAGTTTCAGAATTTGGGAAACTAAGAGTACGTCATAAAAATACAGTTTCAACTTCGTTTTACCATGTTGTGTTCTTATTGGTAAAAAACCAATAATACTTATTCCTTTTTTGTTTTCTTTTTCAGAATATATCGGTGCCCATGGAAGCATAATTGAAGGAAGACCAATTAAGTTATGCAGATTACTTCATCGCTTAGTGCATCTAATCTATCTTATTCGTAGTGTAAACACTTTCCTATAACATTTCATTTGCACAACAATACGTTGGGTTTTCAATTTCTATTCAAAAAATTACCAAAACTCAATTCATAGTTGTAGCAAATTTACCTTTGCTTTACAAAAAGCATGACTTCAAAGGTGCTACAGTTACGTCTATACACCTGTGATCAGAAACAAACAAAAGTAAGAAGATTACGTTTATCATGAAACCAAGTATGGTTTAATCCTATATTAAAAAAAGGATTACGTTTATTAAACAAAAAGGGATTACGTTTATCATGAAATCAATTATGGTTTAATCCTATATTAAAAAAATCGTAAGTGACTGCAGTAATTTATTCCGACATTGTTTTGGTCATTGCAGCCATGTAAGACCTGCAAAAAGTATCGTGCTTTCTAACAAAAAAAAAAAGATGACAATACTAATATGGAAGTCAAGTAATAAACTAAGATGATCAATAAAATTTTAAATATGTAAACAATTTTAAATATG
>NW_006238917.1:12020413-12021117 GCF_000375325.1 Capsella rubella | reverse complement strand
TGCTTAAATATGTCTCAAGGCTTACAATGTCTCTGGGAGAATAATACTCAAACAGCAATTACAATTTTAAATATGTAATCAATTTTATATAGTATAAGGGTCACTGCCAAGAGTAGAAAAACGTATTTTAATATAGAGACAACAAATGGTTGGAATGTGTAGTCTTTTCAATGCTGATACAAATGAGGCAAGGGTGTTTTTCTTAAAAAAAATGTTTAATAGGAAAATATATTATTGCTTAAATTTTATTGTCGGCAAGATAGTTAAGAACACTCCTATGCTCCTATAAATACAAGCCCTTGGCCATTGTTTCTCATATAAAAAAATAATAATAATAATTGACACCACTTTCATTCTTCTTACAAAAATACGATAATCCAAAACAACCACAATTCATGGAGAATATCAACACGGTCATCAAATTCCGCTTTGAAAGGCTTAGGAATTTCTGTTCCAAATGCGGCTCTTTGAAACATGAGAAGAAACAAACAAAAGTAAGAAGATTACGTTTATCATGAAACCAAGTATGGTTTAATCCTATATTAAAAAAAGGATTACGTTTATTAAACAAAAAGGGATTACGTTTATCATGAAATCAATTATGGTTTAATCCTATATTAAAAAAATCGTAAGTGACTGCAGTAATTTATTCCGACATTGTTTTGGTCATTGCAGCCATGTAAGACCTGCAAAAAGTATCGTGC
>NW_006238917.1:11986996-12020313 GCF_000375325.1 Capsella rubella | reverse complement strand
AATATGTTTCTGGGAGAATATAAATATGTCTTGAGAATAGCTTCCTATATCTCAACGTTTAAATATGTAAACAATTTTATACTATCAGCAATTTTATACTACATAAAATTGTTTAAATATTGTTTGTCTTGCTTAAATATGTCTCAAGGCTTACAATGTCTCTGGGAGAATAATACTCAAACAGCAATTACAATTTTAAATATGTAATCAATTTTAAATACTGTTGAATCACTGCCAAGAGTAGAAAAACGTATTTTAATATAGAGACAACAAATGGTTGGAATGTGTAGTCTTTTCAATGCTGATACAAATGAGGCAAGGGTGTTTTTCTTAAAAAAAATGTTTAATAGGAAAATATATTATTGCTTAAATTTTATTGTCGGCAAGATAGTTAAGAACACTCCTATGCTCCTATAAATACAAGCCCTTGGCCATTGTTTCTCATATAAAAAAATAATAATAATAATTGACACCACTTTCATTCTTCTTACAAAAATACGATAATCCAAAACAACCACAATTCATGGAGAATATCAACACGGTCATCAAATTCCGCTTTGAAAGGCTTAGGAATTTCTGTTCCAAATGCGGCTCTTTGAAACATGAGAAGAAACAAACAAAAGTAAGAAGATTACGTTTATCATGAAACCAAGTATGGTTTAATCCTATATTAAAAAAAGGATTACGTTTATTAAACAAAAAGGGATTACGTTTATCATGAAATCAATTATGGTTTAATCCTATATTAAAAAAATCGTAAGTGACTGCAGTAATTTATTCCGACATTGTTTTGGTCATTGCAGCCATGTAAGACCTGCAAAAAGTATCGTGCTTTCTAACAAAAAAAAAAAGATGACAATACTAATATGGAAGTCAAGTAATAAACTAAGATGATCAATAAAATTTTAAATATGTAAACAATTTTAAATATGTTTCTGGGAGAATATAAATATGTCTTGAGAATAGCTTCCTATATCTCAACGTTTAAATATGTAAACAATTTTATACTATCAGCAATTTTATACTACATAAAATTGTTTAAATATTGTTTGTCTTGCTTAAATATGTCTCAAGGCTTACAATGTCTCTGGGAGAATAATACTCAAACAGCAATTACAATTTTAAATATGTAATCAATTTTATATAGTATAAGGGTAAGGTTCGTTTCATTTTATAAACATAGTAACTAACGGGTTAGTTTGTGCATACGTACATTGAAGTAATATTTCTCAAATCTATCTTGAATATTAATGTACAGCACTTTGAAAAGAAACAATGCAAGGGATAGAGAGCAGAATTGAAACACGTGAATATTAAATTACCTGGTTAATTAATAAACGTTTCAGAGTATCACGTGTTGAAGACATATTCAACCTATTTTGTCATTGTTCAGTCAATAAATTTTATAGTTTCTATCTCCATTTAATATACTGTTGAATCACTGCCAAGAGTAGAAAAACGTATTGTAAAATAAAGACAACAAAAGGTTGGAATGTGTAGTCTTTTCAATGCTGATACCAATGAGTCAAGGGTTTTTTTAAATTAAATGTTTTGTTTGTTCAGTCAATAAATTTAATAGTTTCTATGTGCACTTAATATACTGTTGAATCACTGCCAAGAGTAGAAAAACGTATTTTAATATAGAGACAACAAATGGTTGGAATGTGTAGTCTTTTCAATGCTGATACAAATGAGGCAAGGGTGTTTTTCTTAAAAAAAATGTTTAATAGGAAAATATATTATTGCTTAAATTTTATTGTCGGCAAGATAGTTAAGAACACTCCTATGCTCCTATAAATACAAGCCCTTGGCCATTGTTTCTCATATAAAAAAATAATAATAATAATTGACACCACTTTCATTCTTCTTACAAAAATACGATAATCCAAAACAACCACAATTCATGGAGAATATCAACACGGTCATCAAATTCCGCTTTGAAAGGCTTAGGAATTTCTGTTCCAAATGCGGCTCTTTGAAACATGAGAAGAAAGATTGTGTGATTTCTTTTGCTGATGATCCGGTATTCCCTCCTAATGATGATGGGAACGACGGCAATGAAGAGAATGATGATCACCAGGATGGTGATGACGAGCCACATCCGGATCCTGACAACAACTCGCTGCAAACAATTGAACCTTTTGGTGAAATTCCGGGTCTAAAACTTCAACACAAGAAGACAGAGTTCGTCATCACTGAATCTGACTCTTCTACCATTCCAAGTGGCTTTGAAGATACATAACTAACAGCAGAGAGGGTAAGGTACCTTTATGCTAACCTTGCAGGAAAGAAGGCTCTTTGTGTTTCTCCTCAGTCTGAAGCAAGAAAGGGTCCTAACAAGAGGAAAAGAGATGCGGCTGAGAGTTTCTTCCAACAATGTGAAGCGAATGAAGATTTGGCAGCCCTGTGTCAGATCAAGAAACGTGAGAGGAACGAGTCGCTGGGATCTTGCTCCGAAGTGAACTTCGACGGAGGCGTGGGGGGGGTCCGGTACCCCCACCACTAATATGAGAGTCCTCTCCTGGAATTGTCAGGGTGTGTCTGCTCCACTGACGCAATCTCGACTCAAACGTCTTTGTAATTATTTAAAACCTTCTATCTTATTTCTGTGTGAAACTCTAAATAATTGTGTTGTGTTGCAAGATTTATCTTCTATATTAAGATTTAACCATCTTATCACTGAACCTCCCCAAGGCAGAAGTGGTGGTTTGGCTATTATGTGGTGTAATAATGTTTATGTTTCTAAGTTGTTTCAAAACGATCGTATGATTGATGTATTTGTGAAAAATAATGAATGCACTTTCTATTTGTCTTGTGTTTATGGACATCCTGTCCAAAGCCAAAGGCATGTTTTATGGGATGCTTTAATGAGTCTTAGTAGAACTCGTAATGCTCCATGGATATTGATGGGAGATTTTAATGAGATTCTCTCAAACTCTGAAAAAATGGGAGGACCTCCAAGGGATGATTGGAGCTTTAGGAATTTTAGAAACATGATTTCTACCTGTGCCTTGAAATATTTACGATCAAAGGGTGATCGATTTAGCTGGGTTGGTGAACGTCATCGGCACACCATTAAATGCTGCTTGGATCGAGTTATGGTTAATACAGGTGGTCGACTTCCTTTCCAAATGCAGAGGCTGAATTCTTAGACTTTAATGGCTCAGACATAAACCGGTTCTCACTACTATCAATACTACAACTCCTGCTTATAAAAAACCCTTTAGATTTGATAAAAGACTCCTTGGTTTGACTGATTTCAATCAAATAGTTTATGATGGCTGGACCTACTGCAAAACTGGTGATTTCTATTCTGTTACAGACCAAATATCAAATTGCAGACGTGCCATGTCCCAAGCTAAACACAAATCCAACATAAATGCGGCTAAGCGAATCGATCACCTCCAGTTTCTTCTTAACAGAGCCATGTCAAACATGTATAGATCACAACGACATAATATTCCAGATCTACAACAACAACTTACAAGAGCTTACCAAGACGAAGAATATTATTGGCAACTAAAGAGCAGAAACACTTGGTTGATGTGAGGGATCGCAACACGGGTTTCTTTCACGCAAGCACAAAAATTCGTTATGCTAAGAATTATATTACAAGTATTAAAGATGATGAAGATACTACTCATAGAGGTGACAAAGAGATTGGAGTTCATGCTCAACACTTCTTCACTTAGCTCTTTTCTACTTCTGGCCATCAAATATCTCCGATTGATTTTGGAGATTTTGAATATAGTGTAACTGCATCGATGAATGAAGACTTAACAAGAGATTTCAGCCCGTCATAAATTTTTGAAGCAGTTTGTACTATAGGAGATGACAAAGCTCCTGGACCTGATGGTTTAACTGCAAGATTTTATAAAACCTATTGGGACATCATTGGTGAAGATATTGTGAAAGAGGTCAAAGATTTTTTTGAAACTTCTTACATGAAGCCTCATATAAATCATACCAATATATGTCTTATTCCAAAAATAGATAATCCAATTACTCTATCTGATTTTAGACCTATTGCCTTATGCAATGTTCTGTATAAGATAATCTCTAAGTGTCTAGTTTCTAGACTTAAGAAATCATTTAGGTTCTACTGTCTTTGAATCTCAAGTAGCTTTTATCCCGGGTCGCTTAATCACAGATAATATTCTCATTACCCATGAGGTTATGCATTCCCTGAAAGTAAGAAAAAGAGTTTCTCAGAGTTATATGGCTGTTAAAACTGATGTTAGTAAAGTTTATGATACAGTAGAGTGGGGTTTCTTAGAAACTACTATAAAACTCATGGTTTCTCTAACACTTGGATTAGTTGGATAATGGCTTTGGTTAAATCAGTTAGATATTCTGTCCTCATTAATGGTTCACCTCAAGGATGGATTATTCCTGAGAGAGGTATTCGCCAGGGTGATCCCCTTTCACCTTATCTCTTTATTTTTTGCGCGGATATTTTAAGCCACCTCATTAAATCAAGCGCAACTTCTAGAGATCTCAGGGGAATTCGGATAGGTAATGGTGTTCCAGTCATTGCCCATATACAGTTTGCCGATGACTCCCTTTTCTTTTGCCAAGCCAACATCAGGAATTGTAAAGCTTTAAAGGTTATTTTTGATGTTTATGAGTACTATTCTGGCCAGAAGATCAATACAAGTAAATCTTTAATTACTTTTGGATCTCGGATAAATGGTCGACTCCGTAACCATCTTAAATCAATTCTTCAAATTCCTAACCATGGAGGAGGTGGAAAATATTTGGGACTGCCAGAGGAATATGGAAGAAATAAAACAGAAATATTTGATTACATAAAACAAAGAGTTCAACAGAGAACAAGTAGTTGGAGTTCCAAGACTTTATCACCTGCAGGGAAAGAAATCATGCTCAAATCTGTGGCTATAGCAATGCCGGTTTACACCATGGCTTGCTTTAAAATTCCACAAGGTGTTATTTCAGAAATTGATTCCTTACTCATGCAATTCTGGTGGGAGAAAGATCATAATAATAGAGGTATTCTATGGATTGCTTGGAAGAAACTTCAAAAATCTAAGAAAGAGGGTGGTCTTGGTTTTAAAGATTTTATAAAATTTAATGATGCATTACTTGCTAAACAAGCATGGAGACTCCTTCGATTTCCAGATTCTTTATTTGCCAAAGTCATGAAAGCTCGATATTATAAAGACGAACATATTCTTGATGCATCGTCGAAACCTTACCAATCCTTTGGTTGGTCTTCAATTCTTTGTGGACTGCAATTAATTAAATCGGGATACCGTTACAATTTAGGAGCTGGTTCTTCGATCCGCCTTGATAAAGACAATTTGTTGCCATCTCATCCACCTACACCGGTTCGTTGTGCAAGGTCAAACCAATCTCTACACATATCATATTTGATTTCGACCTGGGGAATTTGTAGAAGTTGGAATAATTATAAGATATCAGAATTGGTCCATTTAGATGACCAATCCAAATTAACAAATATCTATATACCTTAATCGATTTCATCAGATAAGATCATTTGGCCATATACAAATACAGGAGAGTACAATGTCCGATCTGGTTATTGGTTTATCACTCATCCTCCAGAAGATAATCATCTTCAACATCAAATTCCTCATGGATCGATAACTTTAAAAAATAAGATTTGGAAGCTCAATATCATGCCGAAATTGAAACATTTTCTTTGGAGGATTCTCTCTCGTGCGATAGCAACTAAAATTCGTCTTAATTCTAGAGGAATGCATCTTGATCCTACTTGTCTTCGATGTGGTTCTGCCGATGAAGATATTCATCATGTTTTTTCGGATGTTCGTACGCTCAACAGTTGTGGCATAATTCCAATACACCTATTGTTTCTCTTTATCAATACACCTAAATCTACTGATGATCATATTTCTGACATTCTACTTCTGCAACTTGAAGTCGGTGTATCTCATGATCAAAAGCTTCTTCCTATCTGGTTATTATGGCATCTATGGAAATCAAGGAATGATTTAACCTTTAACCAAACCCAACAGAGTATTTCTCATATTATTACTAAAGCTCTCTTAAGTTTTTGAATGGATTACTGCTACTTCTTCATCGAATTCTCCTACTGTTATATTGAACCCGATTCTAATTCATAAAAACACTTGGAGTAGACCCCCTTTGGATTTTATGAAATGTAATGTGGATGCAGCTTTTGATCCATATACTTTTAGATCAACTTGTGGCTGGATTCTACGAGACAATGAAGGGGTTTCTAAATGTTGGGGTTCTTCTCTACTTCCAAATGCATTCTCTCCTATTGAGGCTGAAGGAAAGGCATTCCTAGCTGCGATTCAACAAATTTGGTTACGAGGTTATCGTAAAGTCTATCTGGAAAGTGATTGTTTAAGTTTAATTGATATGTTTCATGGAAAACTGCACAATGCCCATATTGAAGGAATTAGTCGGGATATTTTACATTGGTCTTCTTTATTTTCTAATATTATTTTTGTTTTCTCTAAGAGATCTTGTAATGAAGCTTAATGAAGCTGCCCATCTACTTGCCAAATTTGGTTGTCTAGATAGTGATTTCTTATGTACGGGTGTTTGTCCACCCCGATGGCTGCAGCACCAACTGTATCATGACTATATTAATTCTCAATCAATAAAATTATTTGTAAAAAAAAACTCAAATTAATTTTAGAGCAAAAATAATTTTGTTGAATTTTTTAGTTTAAAGGGATGTAGGATTGATGCAAGAATTCCTTATATTAGATATGATCAACCATTTCATAATCTAATAATAGAGGGTAACTAGTATCTACTCAAGAATTTTCACATTTCCCTCAATGATTTACCCATCGAAAATTCACATCATCATCTAAAGTTAACTACAGTATCAAACACAATTATGCATGAGGTTAACGAAAAATCCCGTAGTGATTTTTTCAACTTCACTTCACATACCAAAATTTGGACTGCTCAAGAGAAAGACAAAAAATATTGCGTATGTATGTTTTCTATATGAAATTGTACCATCCCAGTAAAAATCTTTGCAGTTTACATATTCTAAAAATTCAATACTTGACCTTTTCTTATATAGACTACAACTCATCTATCTTATTATTTTTTGCAACGCTTTTACACATACTGCCCTTCACGATACCCTTTACCAAACTGTTTCATTAAGGTTAAAAGGGAAAATAACCATTCCGGGTCGGTTTATGTGTTTTAAAATCAGACCCGATTTAATTATATGGATACTAGCCTTAATACACACGTTCATAATAAAGTAGAGAGATACTCACGGTGCTATTGGGCTTCTCACATATGTTCTTTATCAACACATATGAAAACATATGCCATTCAGAATTAAATTCTAATGGGCTTGTAAAAAAAACTGATGGATATGTCTAATGTTTAATGTTCTAATCGGAACCTAAACAAACTTCTTGCCTTATATTGCAAGATCGTAGTATTAATATCATAATATCATAATTAAAGAAATTGTTTCCTCAAAAAAACACGATTGTTTTTCTAGTTAATTCCATAAAATCCACATTAATTATGAGAGAAATAAATTTGTTAAAATTTCATAATTCATAAATGCGGTTTACAAAAAAAAAAATCCTTAAATGCATGAACTATGGATTATTAATACAATATACAATAATTACAACTTTTAATAACATTCAAAACAATAAAAAAATTAGGAAATATTTCCCAATATTACCGTTACGAATATGACTAATTGATGATAAAAAAAATGAAAACGAATTTTGAATAAATTAGAAAGAGGAAATGTAAGCTAATTAAATGCTAACATTAACAATAAAAGAAAATTTAAAATTAAATAAATATATGAAATAGAAACTAAATGATTATTATTGACAAAAATTTAGTGTGATATTCTGTATCTAACTTCTGAATATACTTAGCCTTAAATTCACAATTTTCATATTTTTATAGATATTTTGTTTGCTCAATAAATCATTTTAAATACGATATTTAGCATAATTCTATCATCAAAAAAAATTCGGGAAAAAGCCTAAAAATTCGCCATCTATTATTTTTTTGGACGATTAATACATGTACTTTTTTAGTTGGACTAAAAAACTTTGTTAATTGAATTTTGTTATAAAAAGTCTTCGTTTATTTAACTTTTGGTAAATTCGTACCCACGATCTCACACCAAAAATAAAATTCCAATTTTACTCTTACCATTTGAATTAATTTTTAATGTTTAATAATATGGTAGTAATTTTTACTTTTAACTATTTATATTTAGGGTTTAGAGTTTAGGATTTAAAATTTTCTCTTTTGTTTTACTACTATTATTTAGTTATAAAATAAATAAAAATAAAACTAAAATCTTAAAATACAAAAATTACTTTAGTATTATTGGAGAATATAAAACTTGTAAGCAAAACTAATTTGAAATAACCTACAAAGATTTGTAATGGATATAGATTTATTAATTTGTAAGTAAAATTGATTTGAAATTTTCTAATAATTTATTTTTGTATTTACATTTTCTTTAAAATTTTATAAATTGATTAGACTTTCTTTCTATTTGGTATTTTATATTTATAAATAAATTAATAACAGTAAACATAATATCAATAAAATTAATTTTGAGTTAAAATTTTATTTTTAACAAATTTATTTTTATCAACTGAAATGAAAAATTAATACCATATTATTCAAACCAAATAACTATTGTGTAATAATACCTATTGTTAAAAAAAAAAATACACAAACAGTTTGAAGGAAAACACACATGAGACATGAGACATGTAATGATGATTCTAAATCTCCGGAGGAAATTACAGAAGCTTCTCGTCGTCTAAGAGCAGCGTATCAGGATGAAGAGGAATATTGACATCAAAAAAGTCGGAATATTTGGATGCGGGTTGGGGATCGGAATACCAAGTTCTTCCACGCCCAAACAAAACAGAGACAGTCTCGAAATCGTATAGTCGGTTTATTTAATGAAGGAGGTCAATGGACTACCGAGGAGAAGGATATTCAGAATGAGGCAGTTTCATATTTTACAGAGTTATTTTCTACTATGGAGCCAGAGGATTTCGATGAGGCATTGCTAGGAATCAATACATTAATTACTGATGACATTAATGATAAGCTAACGGGGGACGCGACGGAGAAAGAGGTACGCTCTGCTTTGTTTTTAATGCACCCGGAAAAAACCCCAGGACCGGACGGCATGACAGCTCCTTTTTATCAAAAATATTGGGAGGTTATCAAGGTTGACCTCATTCTTATGGTGAATAATTTTCTTCAAAATGGTGTTTTCGATAATCGGTTAAATGAGACAAATATTTGTCTTATTCCAAAAACAGACAGACCAACACGGATGTCTGAGTTACGTCTAATCAGTCTTTGTAATGTTGGCTATAAGATTATTTCAAAAGTCTTATGCCAACGACTAAAAAGGGTTTTAGCGGAACTTATTTCAGAGACACAATCGGCATTTGTGGAAGGACGGCTTATTTCAGATAATATTCTGATTGCCTAGGAGATGTTTCATAGGTTACGGACGAATCCTTCGTGTAAAGGGAAGTATATGGCAATTAAGACAGATATGAGTAAGGCTTATGATCGGTTGGAGTGGCCTTTTATAGCAAAAGTAATGGAAAAAATGGGATTTTCTGCAAAGTGGGTGTCATGGATAATGTACTGTGTTACTACGGTCAAGTATCGAGTGTTACTTAATGGTCAACCCTGGGGGCAGATTAGTCCGGAGCGGGGTTTGAGACAGGGAGACCCTTTGTCTCCATACTTATTCATTTTATGCACTGAGGTTTTAATAGCAAATATTCAACGGCCGGAATTGGCAAAAGAAATTACGGGTATTAAAGTGGCTAGAGCAAGCGCGACAATTTCACATCTATTATTTGCGGATGATAGTTTGTTTTTCTGTCAGGCGAAACAGGACCAATGTGAGGTGATTCTACGGATATTAAAACTGTATGAGAAGGTTTCGGGCCAACAAATTTTTTTTCAAAAATCTTCAATTCAATTCGGTCACACGGTTGATAATGGTTTAAAAACGGAACTAATGGCAGTTCTAGGGATCACAAATATGGGAGGCATGGGATCCTACTTGGGATTACCAGAAAGTTTGGGAGGGTCAAAAACGAAAGTTTTTGCGTTTGTTCAGGATAGACTTCAAACGAGGATAAATGGTTGGACAGCTAAGTTCTTGTTGAAAGGTGGTAAGGAAGTGATGATTAAATCGGTAGCAGCAGCACTGCCTACTTATGTAATGTCTTGTTTTCGGCTACCCAAGACAGTGACGAATAAGCTTACCTGTGCGGTTACGAAATATTGGTGGAGTTCAAATGGCTTATTCGGAGGGATGCATTGGTTGGCATGGGAAAAAGTATGTACTAGTAAATCTGCTGGAGGGCTGGGTTTCCGGCATATCGAGGAATTCAATACGGCATTGTTGGCTAAGCAACTCTGGCGTTTGATAAGTGTCCCAGATTGTTTGTTTGCCAAGGTTTTTAAAGGAAGATATTATCGGAAATCAGACCCAATGGGAATGATTAAATCATATTCTCCATCTTATGGATGGAGAAGTATCGTCTCTGCTCGACCTCTGGTTAGTAAAGGACTTATTAAAAGAGTCGGTAATGGAGAAACCATTTCAGTTTGGGAAGATCCATGGATACCTGCTCAACTCCCGAGGCCAGCCCTTCGTACTGATTCATTTGATGAATCGGTTTTAAATCTAAAAGTCAATTCGTTGATTGATTCCTAGACATGCTCTTGGAAGATGACAATGCTTCAAGCCTTGTTCAGTCCAGAGGATGTCTCCTTAATAAGTGCAATCCCGTTAAGATTTCCGCAAGATTCAGATTCAATGTTTTGGCATTTTACCAAAACAGGCAAATACACGGTTAAATCTGGGTATTATACTGGTAGAGAGCAATCTCAGAAAACTAGGTCTGATACCCGTCTTGGTCCGGATATATTTAAGTTACAAGCTTTTGTATGGAAAGTTCATTGTCCACCTAAATTAAGACATTTTATGTGGCAGGTGGTTTCTGGCTGTATTTCGGTAAATAAAAATTTAGCAAATAGAGGTTTGAATTGTGATCCAAGCTGCAATAGATGCGGGGAGTTGGAGTCGGTAAATCATACACTATTTCAATGTCCGCCAGCACTGCAAGTATGGGCTCTATCGCCAGTGCCGTCGGCAATTGGGGTTTTCCCATCTGACTCGATTTATGCGAACATGGACTATTTATTTTGGCGGAAACCCAAAAGAGTGGATATCTCTATTTTTCCTTGGATCTTGTGGTATATTTGGAAGGCCAGAAATGAAAAGGTTTTTGATAATGTGGATAGGGATGTGAGGGATGTATTGCGTCAAGCTGTAAGTGAATCTGGGTTATGGGTACCGACACAAGCGGAGGGTGCAATTATGGACACTAAGGGAACACCACGACAACCATCCTTCCCAGGGGAAGGTTCAGTGGTCAGGGCTTGCGGAGATACATGCTTTATTGATGGCTCTTGGAAAGATGATGATAAATTTGCAGGACTGGGTTGGTTTTGCACCTCCTCGGGCGGACCATCTACTATGGGCGCGGCAAATCTACGAAGAAGTATATCCCCTTTACACACAGAAGTAGAAGCACTGGTGTGGGCGATGAAGTGTATGATTGATGCATCCCTGAGAGAAGTGACGTGTATTATAGACTGCTCGGATTTGGTGGAGATGGTGTCTTCCCCAACAGAATGGCATGTGTTCGCGACATACCTTACGGAGATCCAAGCAGACAGGGAAGTGTTTATTTCCTTCTCGTTAGTTAAAGTCTCTCGTTGCTCTAATGTTCAAGCGGATAAGTTGGCACGCCGAGCGCGTGTTGAACCGCTACTTTGTCTCTATGTAAACAATGTTCCCAACTCTTGGCTCAATTGAGTCTATTTATAAAAGCTGTTGACAAAAAAAAAAGACATGTAATATCATCATAACAACGTATTGAGTACTGTTTGGTAACAATATATACTAAAACGTACAAAAGTTATAAAAAAATATCTTAGTATACGCACACATAAAAATTAAAACTACATGGATTAACGAACATATTATTACCAAACACTCCTAATATCAACTATTTAATCATTAATTTTTTAATCATGATACTTATCAACACAATTACAAAAAATTGGAACATTACGAAAGTGTTTTCGTTAAACAAAAGAAAAAAATGATTCACACAAATGTACCATATTCTTCGATATATACATACAAACTTTACAATTAGACCGTAGGTATATGTAAATTATGACGTTTAAAATTCTACATTAACAGAAATGCATATAAAATACTCAGACCTGTAGTGATGTATCACGGGGTAAATTTTGTTTTGGAAAATACAACTATATTATAATTTGGTATTATAACACTATAACATTTATATTAATCACTAAAGAAACTCAATCAATTTATTATACAAAATCACGAATATTATATATAAATTTTGAAAGAAAATTTATATTATCACTATAACATTTATATTAATCACTAAAGAAACCCAATCATTTTATTACACAAAATCACAAATATTACATATAAATTTTGAAAGAAAAATTATATTATAATACTATAACATTTATATTAATCATTAAAGAAACTCAATCATTTTATTACACAAAATCACGAATATTACACATAAATGTTCAAAGAAAATGGACTCGTGGTGCACCACGGGGTAAAATATGTTTTCGTTTAACAAAAAAGAAACTAGGAAATTCCTCTTCCACTCTAACGCAAGTACGCATCTAGCATATTCTTCGATATATGTAAACCACACAGGATATATTGTTCATGTTGCCAATCAAAAGACTATGCTAAATAAACTTTGTATATAACCGTACGTGTATATAAACTATAACGATTAAGGTTTTACATAATAGATACGCATAAAATACTAGCCCATGGTGTACCACGGGGTAAAATCTAGTCATATATTATAGATTTGTAATCATAGTTTGAAATTAAGTAACTTCCAAATTATATCCATATTTATTATATGAACTACAGCTATATATAAAAATGTTCTTAATTTTAAACAGCTAATTTTATTTAATAAATTTCCAAATAATATTTGAAAAATTTTATATACATTAAACAAACAAAAAATTCACTACCCCACTATATATAATATATCTCTAGCTATATTATTCTACAAAACGAAACAAATATATGAATTTTATATTACCCACTAAAAATAAGCACATTTTAAGTTGTATACTATATAAAATATAAGAAGGAAATATTATTGTTTTTGGGTTACGACACAATAAATTAATTATATAATAATTTATAAACGAAATAAAAATATTATCAAAAATAAAATAAAAAATTAAAATCATTTTAAAAAATTAAAATTATTCCCGCGGTTTAAACGTAGCTTCCTTTAGTTTTATTGTGTTAGACCCAACAAAGGTCATGTAGTCGCCTATAATCAAAACAAATTATTCATGATTTTAGAATAAACCATCGAGAAGGGGATCTACAATACAAACATTACAAGTTTACAAAAGAGTATACAGTAAAACTTATCTTGGCATATATATCATATGATTATCGGTTATTGTCTTCTGTTCTTGAAGAACCTGTATTAAAACCACAGAAAAAATATATTTGAGGTTGTCTCGCATATCAAATATACACTTAGACTTTTAAACTGGTGAAGATTTTAAATTTGCAGGACAATCGATAGGAGTAATTTAAGCATTGATTTTTTAGTTGTTATCACCTGAAATCATAATTAACGCAAGCTGAATCCAAACCCAACTATAATCGGACCCAGCTAAGTGTTACAGGAAATTAAAATCGAACCTCTATATCGACCACGAAACAAAGTGAATTTCATATGATAAAAGTACCTAATCTATCTATGAATAAAAATCAAAATTAAAAATAAAACTACACCTTCTCTCAAGCATGAAGATACGTTGGATGTGACGGTCGTATAGACCATACTGCAGCGGCGGACATTAAAACGAAATACCGAAATTGAACAGTCGGCCTGCAAGTCTTCCTCAATCTATAATACCCAGAATCAGATTTGGGAACCATTGTGTAATTGGCCAAGAAATTTCATTGAACGTTTTTTGGGTATAATAAGCAATGATAGAGCATCGAATTTGAAAGGGCAATCGGAGGTTCACAAAAGATTGCAGTTGAAGCTACATCAATGGCGGAGGAGATTGTGTCGATTACTCTGTCTATTTGGTCGGTGGAGTAGCCTTTCCTATCCTAGAGTTGTTGAAAAACTTATGTCTTAGCCAGTCTTTCTAAATGGGCTTCGTGAATATTATTGCTTAAAAGTATCCAACAAACTTTAGAACTCAATGTATTAAGTTTATATCAACTTTAGCAAGAAGTGACTGATACTTAGGCCACTCTAGTGGCTTTTCAATGGCTAGAATCGCCGCATTACAGTCCGACCAAACTTCGCAACTTAAAACACCTAAGTCCTTAAGACTCTGTAATCCCCAAACGATACATTGTAGCTCAGCTACAATGCGGTTAACTGTCGGGAGAAAGGCATCACGACCATGGAATAAAGCATCCCCGTTAGAATTGCGAAGTACCCAAGCTCCGCAACCAAAAGCTGAAGCCGTTCTCCAAGAAGAATGGAGATTACATTTTAACACATTCTCAGCTGGTCGACTCCATCTCCTTGCCCGCAAAGGAGAAAAACTGATGCATCGTCTTGTTTTAACATCCTGCAAGCTCTGTTGACAAATCCACTCCTCCATCTCCGACAGAGCACCTGCTAATAGAATATCGAAATGTGGTGCTTTGCCATTAAAAATGGCTGCATTTCTTCCTTTCTAGATCTCCCAAAGGATCCAGGGAATGGCATTCCGAGTTTGAGGAGCCAAATCTGCTCGGTAAACAAGATTCAACATGTAATCAATGTTCTCCTCGGTGGAAGCCATAAAACCGTGACTTGGTAGAAGGAGACCGGATGTACTCCAAACTTGTGAAGCTAAGGAGCACCGAAATAACACATGGGAGATTGTTTCTTCCTCAAGATGACATAACGAACATAGAGGATTAACATTTAAGCCATGTCGTCGCATACAAGAGGCCACAGCAATAGCTCCCGAAAGCACTCTCCAAAGAAACATATGAATTTTCGGTATAGTCTTCACCTTCCAGACCTTCTCCTTTACTTCATTCACCCTCTTTAAATGTTCAGAGATCACTGCAGAGTTATCTACTTCGTTGTTAGGCAGCCAATAACCACTTTTAACTGAGTATCGACCGTCATTAGTATATGCCCACACCATCTTGTCTGACAAGTTAACCTCTGGGGGAAATAATCTTATTCTAGCCACATCACATGGTGGGAAATATTCATTCAAAAGCTCAACATTCCAATCCCCTTGTGGTCTTATAAAGGTGGAGACGAGTAGATTCAGCTCATATAATCGATTCTTATTCAATGGGCGTCTTGGTTGCTCATCAAAACCCCATTTATCTAGCCAAACCCTTGTAGAACAGCCATTACCAATCGTCTTCATCAGTCCTTTTTCAAGAAGTTCACGACCAAACATGATACTGCGCCAAGATGGTCGAGAACCTACAACAGCTTCCATCAAACCTGTTCGAGGGAAATAACTTGACTTATGCACTCTAGCTAAAAGCGAGTCAGTTGAGTCTAACATCCGCCAAGCTTGCTTAGCGAGTAGGGCTTGATTAAAGTGACCAATGTCCCGGAATCCCAGCCCTCCTTGTGACTTTAGCTTACAAACTTTGTCCCAAGCTACCCAGTGCATCTTCTGTTTATCTTCTGTTGCATTCCAGCAAAAACTAGCCATAGCACTTGTGAGCTTTTTACATTGATGCTTAGTGAGTTTAAAACAAGACAAAGCATACACCGGCATTGATGGCGACATACTTTAATAGAACTGCCTTCCCTCCCAAAGAAAGCGTCTTATCATGCCAGCCTTTCAATCTTGAGTATAACCGGTCATTAAGAAAAGCTAACAACTCTCTCTTTGACCCGCTAAAACATTCAGGTAACCCAAGATACTTCCCAGCACCTCCAACTTGTTCTATCCCAGTAAACGAACTTATTATCCGTCTCATGTAAGGATCCATCTTTTTCCAAAAGAGATAGATGATTTCTGAAAATTTATCACTTGGCCTGAGGCTTTGCCGTATACGTCTAGACAATGCAAAAATTCACCGCATTCCTTTAGATTTGCATGACATAAGAAGAGACTATCATCGGCAAAGAGGAGGTGTTGAATAGACGGGCAGTCCGGTGTGAGACGCATACCCGTGAGCCTTCCTTCTTGCTCCGCTCTATTCATCACATGTACTAAAGCTTCCGCACAAAGAATGAATAGAAAAGGCGATAGTGGATCTCCTTGACGTATTCCACGTTCTGGTTTAATGAAGCCATAATCTATTCCATTGAGCAAGACCGATAACGACACAGACCGCACACAAACCATTATCCATTGCACCCATTTTATGTCAAAACCTAGGCGGATTAAAAGTTCTTCAAGAAAACTCCATTCCATCCGATCATACGCTTTAGACATATCCGTTTTGACGGCTATGAACTCTTCATCACAATCAGCATTTAAGTTTAGAGCATGAACTATTTCATGAGCCAGCAAAATGTTATCTGAAATAAGCCTTCCGGACACAAAAGCACCTTGTGTAGCAGCTACAATCCTCGGGAGAAACCTCTTCAGCCGTTGGCAAAGAATCTTCAAAACAATCTTGTATATCACCGAGCACAAACTAATTGGCCTTAAGTCCGTCATTCTTGTTGGGTTTTGTTTCTTTGGGATCAAGCAAATCTAAGTATAATTCCATTCCACAGGAAATGTACCAGATTGAAAAAATTGTTTAACCTCCTTAATCACTTGAGGTCCAACAATGTCCCAATAAGATTGATAAAAATGACTAGACATGCCATCTGCTCCAGGAGTGCGGTCACCTTTGATGCTAAAAGCGGCATTCTTGATTTCACAATCTGTCACCGGCCGTATTAGATTTCTGTTCATATCATCAGTAATAAAATATATAAATTAGTTTTCAAAAAAGAATATTTTCAAAATAGAAAAAAAAAAAATTTCAGGAAATTTAACAATTACTCAGTAGTAATCCTAAAGGAACAAAGATAGTAATTATGAAATAAAATTATTAATAAAAATTAGAAAAATTAGGTCTAACATCATGAATATTATGTAATATTAAAAAAAATTTATTTGGCGTTAATGTGACATGTGTCAATTGTATCGATAAGATATTGGCATGAATAAATTAAAGATGTATTCAAATATTTTAAAATTAAATTTATAAACCTATCATAAAAAAATATTCTACATAAGTAATATATAAGGTTATATATCTGTTTATAATATATATAAGGTTATAAGGTTATATAATACAATTACACAATTTATACAAGGTTATATATCTGTTTCAATTTATAAAAGAGAATTAAGATTTAGATGGTACAATTAAACGAGATTATGAGTTTAACAAAATAAATGTGTTTATTATTTTTTTTTTATAAAAATTTTATAATGATTTAATTTTAATTTTATATTTAAGTATTGTTTAATTTTAATTTATATTTAAAGGTAACTAGGTTAAGTTAGTTTCTGTGTTTATGGTTTGTATTTTGAATATCTTCTTTGTTTGGGATTTCATGGTCCAATGAATACTAAAAATGGACTACGAACACAAATACTTCGGTCAATTGGCCACAAACTCTCCGGCAGTGCTATAGCACGGATTCATTATTATTGCATACATACAAATATAAAGTTTGTGAATCAAGTTTACTTACCTTCAAAGTCAGTCATTCTCCGAAAACTAAGAACACACATTATAGGTCTATCCACATGGTCTGACTCGAAAATAAGATATGTCCACTCTTTCTGAAATTTTCTAGCAGATTTACCTACGACCACACATTGGATTATTTCTTCCTCTTAAATTTTGAAAATATTAGGGAACACTTAAACAGAAATCAATCGTTGTATAAATATGATGAATAAAATTTAAAATCAAATTGAGTATATGTTTCATCTGTCAATGTAAATGTGATAACACTAAGCATTTGCATAACCATATTCCCCATCAACGAAATTAATTTCTTGCATTTCAGAAGACACAATACCACTTGCATCTGTATTGAGATAGTAACACATTATTACATAATTAAAGTAAAACTCAATTATAGTGGAATACATTATTAGTATATAAAGAATTCAATGAACATATAAACTATAAAAAATACATATCAGCACAGTATTAGCGGTCCTCTTCATGTGAAGTGTCAATTTTTGATGCACAAGTGAAATTGAAAAACTCACTATATATTCTCGGCGGCACAACATGCATAGTTGTCCCGGGCACCACTGTTATTGTGAGATGATTGTGTGAGTTTTTAATAGGTAATCGATTTTCAAGTACCTGGAAGTTAGTCAATTGGTACCATGTACCCTCTAGAAGGTGATTATGGAAAGGAGATGCATATTTTATGTAGGGTTGAAAGAACCCATCCCGTTTTTTTTTTAAATCATGCAAACCAGATTAACCCGGTAAACTCAGACCAGCTAATCTTATTAAAACCAAACGATCAACATTAACAGCGGAAGACTTAACCAAAAATCCGATCAAAACAATCCCATTAAATCATCAAGGTCAGCCAAACTTTATTCCAAAACATGATCATCCTAACACGCTTCTAAATTTCATTCTAACACCCTAACAAATCCAACAATAATCTAAAACACCAATAAGCGCCTAGATCATCCTCCTCTCCTCGCCATGATTCCACGGATCACACTTTAGCTTTACCTGCATCACAGAAAGAGATGCATAAGTATTTCATAAATACTTAGTGAGGCAATCATCCCACTACTGGCTATACACACAAGCATATTCAATCATCATTCAAGGAAAGAACCAAGCAGTCAATAACAGACACACAAGAAAATCGCTTCTGACTAATCGGTGTTGATCAACACTCGCTGTTAACTCTCGCGGTCGACACCGGGCTCGACACTCCATTCGCGAATCGTAGCTATCCTTGCGGGACAAAACATTGGTGTCGAGCGACACCCACCATTGGTATCGATCGACACCCCGCTCTGCAGTCGCTCCAACTAACGCTTCTCACTAGATCTCCTCTCCAAATCACCACCATGATATGAGCGAGTCTCCAAAGGGTTCCACAAGCATCAATCATCATATAAACAGCCAAACAAGCAAAGAAAATCAATCAAAAAATCATTAAACACCCAAAACAATGGTCAAACATGCTTGAATAAGACTTGGTCATGCACTCACCTCTTAAACAAGAAAGAACAGCAACGAACATGGGCTTGCAAGGGTGAAAACAATCTCCACATACACCAAATACCACAGCTCAACCTTTCTCTAGCCTTGAACCACCAAGAACAAGCTTTGATCTCTCCAAAAACCCACTCAAAGACACTAAAAAGGATCAAACTCACTCTCTCTTCTCTCTCCAACTCACAAAGCGATAAACTGCAGCTAAAAGAGAGAAACGGCGCTTCAAAGTTTATAAAATCGACCAAGGTTTTCCCCTAAACCCATCCTCAATTGAACAACTTAAACCGTCGAACCAAGAATTACTAGTGTCGATCGACACCCAACATTGGTGTCGATCGACACCACCCAAAATTCCAGACACGGGCTTTACAATTCTCCCCCTCTAATTAGGATTCGTCCTTGAATCCTTCAAAACCGTCCGTCAGCACACAACTGGCCTCCCGAGGCTCCTATCTAATCAATATACTCACATTCCAGACCCTATTTGCTCATACACACCCACCTCCCCCGTCTATAGGTCGCAACCCATGAATCATACCGGCTCGTCCTCAGGCCTCTGCCTTAGACTACGGTATCCAGGAAGTCTCTTCACTTCCCCCGCTATCAGGTAGCAACCTTCAAGTCATACTGGCTCACTATTAAGCCTCCAGCCTTCTAGCTACGGTATCCGGGAAGTCTCATGCTCGCTCCAGCGTACACTCGAATCGTCATCTGAGGCCATCACATCATATCCGAGCAAATAAGTCTAAACGCTCCCGAGCATATCTCTAGATCAGATATACCTCCCGTGGTCTTCTTATAGCATCGCAATGCTATACTAACCACCACCCGAGACTTTCCAAAAATAGAACCGTCAAACCCGACACTTTCTATTTTTAGAAACTCGCACATATCTCTTTTACACATGACACAACAAGTCAAAACCAAGAAATACTAATCTTATTAATCTCAAATGTCAAAATCATTACACCAAAATAAAAAATACAAAAGAGATATAACCAAAACAACTCAAAAATAAGACAAGCCAACGGTCTACACCTCGACCTGCTTGTCAAACCACTTTCGGAACCTTGCCTTCATCCTGGCCACTGGCTTCCAAGTCTCCTCCAAGACTCCATCACAGTCCCACTGGACTCTCATCAAAGGAATCTTCTTACGTCAAAGTTCCTTTACCCGCCTCTCGAGAACCCTCACTGGCCTCGCCTCTAAGGTCATGCTAGGCTGAAGATCTGCCGGGATCGTAGCCAACACCTCATTATCCTTGTGAAGACACTTCCTCAGCATCGACACGTGGAACACCTTATGAAATGCATGCATCACCTCAGGTAACTCCAACCGATAAGCCACCGGTTCAACCCGCTCCAAAATCCTGAAAGGACCAATAAATCTCGGACTCAGCTTAGTCTCGGTAAGGGACATGTTAGGACCACGCAACATCGCCATCTTTAGATACACCATATCTCCAACCTCAATATCACAGGAAAACAACACAAATTCTAAAACAACAGAAGGAAATATATTGAGTCTTAGAATTAAACCTGTGATCGGTCGTCTAGTGCTTGGCTCTCCCGTCTCCACGGTCGAGTAACCCCACGATTCCTCGATCTGTGCCTCCGGCGGTGCTCCCAACTGAGCCAAAGACTTCCCTCCCAGTTGCAATTCTGGCTGCATCCACTGCTGCATCCACTGCTGCACCACTGGCTGCATCACCGGCTGCTACCGCCATCTCCTGCAACTTAGGACACCTCGTCTTGATGTGCCCAGTCTCCCTGCAGTGGTAACAAACACATGTATCCACCCACGGCTCGCCCTTCTTCGGGCAGCTCGCCACCCTATGATCTGTGCTCCCACACCTGAAGCACCTCCGATCACCCTGACTTGCCTTGGAAGTGTCATCCCACCTCCTCTTCTGTCCCTGAGCAGGTTTGTCACCTCTGCTCGGAACTGACTGCGGCTGGGTCTTCTTCGGCTGCACCGATGAACTAGGAATCACCCCGTGACTCCTCAACTCGTCCTTGATCCTCGCCGCCACCTCAACCAGCTCCACACACGATGCATAGGTTGCACCTTGCACCGCACCCTCATGTCGTGGTTGAGACCCTTCATGAACCGACGAACCTGCATCTGCTCAGGGTCTCCTGCACGACCCGAATACACCAAGATTAGGCTAAACTCCAAGTTGTACTCCCGCACTGACCGCTCTCCCTGAATCAACGCCAAGAAATGCGACTCCATTCGGTCTAGTGCCTCCGCCGGGAAATACTTAGCATTAAACTCTGCCAAGAAATCCCTCCAAACATTTACTCTCTGCTCCCTCTTGGCCAGCACAAATGTGCATCACCTGCCAAGTAGTGGGCCGCCAGGTTCACCCGATACGCCTCTGGGCACCTCGTCGACTGGAAATACCGCTCTAATCACACTTGACACTCATCCGCTACAGCCGGATCGGAACCTCCGGCGAACAAAGACATCCTGAACCACTGCAGCTGCTCCAACATCCGCAAGTAGTACGGCTGCTCGACCACCGCACCTACCCCCTCTGGCTGTACAACCCCGACAATGGGCTGCACACCAGGTCCGACTGGAGCTTGCACCTCAGGCCCAACAGTAGCCTGCACCGGCGTTACCGCACACGGTAACCGCTCAAAGAGCTGGGTCAGCAGATCCGCAAGTCGATCATTCTAACATGGGCTCCACCTGCTGGAATACCCCCAACCGGGTTTCCAACCACACTAGTACCGTTCCCGAACGAACCGGCTCCCACGGCACTCACACTAGCACCACCCAAGTATCCCTCCTGATGCGACTGGGATTCGCTGACAAAATTGGCCGTAGCACTCCGGTCCACACTCGAATCGCTACCCAGGGCAACACTAGCCACTTACTGCGACAACGCCCACGACCATGACCACGACCACGACCGATAGCTCCACATCTAACCATTTGCAATAACAACAGAAAGCTAAGAACACTTAACCAAAACACCAAACCACACAACTTACCATGGAATGTCATTGAAGGCTCGAGAGGATGATCTAGGTCTCCATGCTCACACAATTGATTAAACACACAAATCAATAAGCATGCAATCCACATCACCATTCATCATCAATGCAATTCACACATCACATCACAATTTACCAATTAAATCTCGTCCTAGAACCGTAAATGCTCTGATCCCATATTGAAAACCGTTTTTTTTATAAATCATGCAAACCAGATTAACCCGATAAACTCAAACCAACTGATCTTATTAAAACCAAACGATCAACATTAACAGCGGAAGACTTAACCAAAAATCCGATCAAAACAATCCCATTAAATCATCAAGGTCAACCAAACTTTATTCCAAAACATGATCATCCTAACATGCTTCTAAATTCCATTCTAACACCCTAACAAATCCAACAATAATCTAAAACACCAATAAGCGCCCAGATCATCATCCTCTCCTCGCCATGATTCCACGGATCACACTTTAACTTTACCTACATCACATAAAGAGATGCATAAGTATTTCATAAATACTTAGTGAGGCAATCATCCCACTACTGGCTATACACACAAGCATACTCAATCATCATTCGAGGAAAGAACCAAACAGTCAATAATAGACACACAAGAAAATCGCTTCTGACTAATCGGTGTAGATCGACACCCACCACTAGTGTCGATTGACACTCGCTGTCGATTCTCGCGGTCGACACTGGGCTCGACACTCCATTCGCGAATCGTAGCTATCCTCGCGGGACAAAACATTGGTGTCGATCGACACCGCTGCTCTGCAGTCGCTCCAACTAACGCTTCTCGCTAGATCTCCTCTCCAAATCACCACTATGATATGAGCGAGTCTCCAAAGGGTTCCACAGGCATCAATCATCATATTAGCAGCCAAACAAGCAAAGAAAATCAATCAAATAATCATCAAACATCCAAAACAATTGTCAAACATGATTAGATAAGCCTTGGTCATGTACTCACCTCTTAAACAAGAAAGAACAACAACGAACAGGGGCTTGCAAGGGGAAAAACAATCTCCACAGACACCAAATACCACAGATCAACCTTTCTCTAGCCTTGAACCACCAAAAACAAGCTTTGATCTCTCCAAAAACCCGCTCAAAGGAACCAAAAAGGATCAAACTACTCTCTCTTCTCTCTCTAACTCACAAAGCGACAAAGTGCAGTTAAAAGAGAGAAACGGCGCTTCAAAGTGTATTGAATCGACCTAGGTTTTCCCCCAAACCGAGCCTCAATTGAACCGACGATTTAAAAACATAAACCATCGAACCAAAAATTACTAGTGTCGATTGACACCCAATCTTGGTGTCGATCGACACCACCCGAAATTTCAAACACGGGCGTTACAAGGGTATTGTAGCATCAATCCTACAACCCTGAAATAAACTTGATAGATACAGATATAATTAAGAAGGATGAATATACTTATCTACTTCTCTAATTTAGATGTAAGTATAATAAAATAATCTGACCTTCTCATCAACCAAAATCATCTTCTTCCTCTTTCCATTGGAATCACGTTTAGGCTTCCATATTGATAGAACTTTAACAAACACACTCCAATTAGTTCCATTGGTAGTGAGATCAGAGAAGTAGTTTGTGGTTGCCATGACTTGTTCATTGCAGATTGTGTTGTGAAGATGCGGAACTCTATTTTGAGATTTATGTAGAGACCCTTTATATCTTTGATAATATTAGGTCTAGTGTCGTGTAATTTAATTTCTAGAATAAATAATTAGAGAAAGATGTCTTTTTAGATATTATATAAGTTAACTTTACATTCTATGGAAATTCTCAGCAGACAAAAACATTTGTCGCCCCTTTTCATTTGCAAAATCTGGAATGAGTTAGATGCATAGTACTATTGTTTTGTTCAAAAATTGAGTCAAAGAAACACACTTGTTAATTGTGTGGTCAGATCATTTTCATTTTCCAATGTATGCAGTATTAATACTTTTGACTGAAAATTATTTCATTACATCTTTGGCATAAAAGTATTTCATTTGGATGGACAACAAAACAACACACATAACCTACTTGTTGAACCTATATAGTTGTGTTTTTTTCTTGCCATATAACACATATATAAAACCAAGATAATAAAAGTAAGAAAAGAGGCCATACTTTTAAAACAAATATAAAATGGAGTACGAATGTTTTAAAATTCCAAAACTTTTACAATAATATGAAGAACCAAAAATACTGTTTTACCTTGAGAGATCTTAAGGATGCATTAAAGGTTCTGAAATACTTCTTTGAAGACAACATTCCTTGTTTTTGTTTTCGGTTTTCCTTTTGCATATGTTATCAGAATTTTCAAGCTAGATTTTGAACTTAACCGAGACATTGCAAGATATAGTTGGCCATGTGAAAAAACCGTCCGTGGTAAATATATCACGACTTTAGAAAGTGATTGTCCTTGGCTCTTGTTGATGGTCATTGCAAAGGCAACAGATATTGGAAATTGTCTCCGCCTCATTTTGAAAGGCAATCTTAAATCTAATGGTGTTAGAACCATTCTTGGCAACATAACTAATTTCCCAACTCTAGTATCAGTTAGGATTCGTGCTTGAAAAACATGATCTGCCATTTGTAGAATCTAAAGTCTTGTACCATTCATCAAACCTCTATGGGCATCAATGTTGTGCAACAACATTACTAGGCAACCTATTTTCAAACGAAGAGCATGGTTTGGTACACCAGAAATCCTGACCGAATTTAAATAGTCTTGAATATATGTAGGATTGTCTTTGTTTTGTTTATCGGAAGGATCGAGACTGTCAGAACTTAAGTACATCCTCTCTTCACCTATTAAACGATATACATATATATATATATATATATATATAATTAAGTAATTGTCAAACTTCAACATATATTAAAAGATATAAGGTAAATATACTACTAACAATCTATTCTTGATAACATGTGGTCGTTAATTGAGTTGACTTCATCATTCGTAGGACATAATATTACTCGACTTTGGAAATATGAAGGATCTTTCTCGGTGGCGAATGAATTCTCGTATATATACTTCTCTAACGATTGATTCAATAGGGTTGTCTACTTCTGTGATAAGCAACTCTTCCGAGATATCAATATCAGCAACTCCATCATTTCGCCTGTTTAGTCTGCCTTCTCCTACATCAAGTATCCATATAGAGAATTTTTCAATTTCATGGGCCTCAGTAGAACTAATATTTTGAAACAGCCTCATATTCTTTGTCAACTTCAAAACTTTACAATGCTCCCAAAGGTAAGATGCATTCAATGATGAGTGTACTATCTGTTCTCTACCAGCACCATCTATGACAAGAAGTATCCGTCGGAAATAACCACCGAAAAGAATAACTTTGCCTCCAAACGGTTTATCTTCTGGACTTTGGAGTATATCTTTCGGACTTCTATCCAACGTTTCAAAACAGTATTTACTCATCATTGGAGCTTCATCCCAAATGATCAACTTCGCTAATTGGATTAATTCACCAAGATTAGACGACCTTGACATGGTGCACATTGAAGTTTCATGGACATGTATAGGAATACCAAACCTAGAATGAGTTGTTCTTTCACCTTCTAACAGAAGTGATGCAACACCGCTATATGCTACATTTAACACAATGTCTCTTTTTGAACTTATTGCTGCCGATAAGACTTTCTAGAGGAATGTTTTGCTAGTTCCTCCAAAACCGTATAAGAAACACACACCACCTCTATCGTGTACAACAGTGTCTATTATCTCATCATATATCTTCTTCTGCTCTTCTGTTAGCATTTTTATCCAGTTATCATGTTTTTCCTTTCGACCATCATGATTGCTGAATCTTCTTTCATCTGCTATTAATTGGTTCAACACTGGTAGATCATCTGTAGGTAGCTGTGGTAAAGACTTAAAAGCTTTTAGAGAAGTCCCATTCCTTTTCAAATGCTTGTTTATTACTTGCAAACAGTATATTTTTGTTTCCTCATTGTGAGAATAAGTTCTGTGAAATTGACAGAGTACGAAAATAAGATATAAGTGACAAATTTCTAATAATCAAATTGAATGGATTACTAACTAATCTGGTCCCTTTAATTCTGCTCGTTTCCTACTTAAAATATCTTCAGATAACAACTCCCATATAGCTTCCCATAGAATATGGGGCGTACTCAATACGGCTGCAAGTAACATAAAAACAAACATTTTCCGAACAAACTTTGGAGAACACATGAAATTTGCTTCTTTGAGGCCTTCAATAAATTCATTTTCATCATCCCACAACCCACGAGCATAGCAAGCTTCCCTGTATGTTTTGTATACGACTCCATCTACAGTTTTAATATGGTCAAAACTTCTAGGACCTCTAACACAGTTAAGTAGAATCCTCAAATGATAAGCATGATCTATAACTGGAGGCACATAATTGATTCTCCCAATCGCAAACGCTTTGGTCTTCCTTCGGTGAAACATTTTGTTTTTTGAATCCCAAATGAGCTTTCTTGGTATTTATTCGTATTATAGTTGTTGAGCTTCGGGATTATGCTGATTCAGTTCAAATAAAGCAAGAAATGGAGACTCGTCAAGAGTGTCGCGATCAAGGATATCGTGAGCAGATTCATTATCTCGGAAATAGATAGGTTGCTTCCCTTCTTCGTGGAAAGTTAGTGGCACAACTGCAGTTTGTCTATAATGGATGTTATATTTATAAATCCTCCACATACCTTCACATGCAGATACATATCTGAAATAGGTTGAATAGATAATACTCAATATTTCTGCTGTCAGGTTTATTTTAAAGTAATCTATTCAAGTGCAATACATATAATGAATAATCATGATTTCAGATGCAGATAAAAATATACATGTAGTCAAAGAAATCTTGTATTTCGTTCCTTTGAGCAGGAGTTGTTTCATTTGGAGATTTATTCCGAGTATCTTTAACACCTTTTTGAGAACAGGAGATACAACATTTATTCTATCAGGACCTTTGTGGACATAGTTAAATAAGTATTTGACAGACCCAGTTTGGTTGCACCACTTGACGTTAATATGAACATGATATTCCAACGATAATAGACGATTGTAAAGGACCACGTATCTGTTATCACATTTGAAACCATTCTTCTCGATAAAACGCCCATCGTTTCTTCTTCTATAAACCGGGTAACTTTCTCTGTCAATGTTTGTTGTATTGACAAACTGCTTAGGGAAAAGTTTTGTACATGAACAAATTTTGGAGAGAAGGGATTTACACTTCCACATGAACCATGAATCATACACTCTGATACTACATTGTAGAGTTCTGGATCTGATTCCTTATCTGGGATTTCAGCACAAATAATCTTATCAATTTCATCAGCTGTTGGAAACTTACATTTTGGATCCATCCAGACAATAATATGAACATGTGGAAGGCCCCTTTTTTTAAACTCAACTGTATACATTGCTGAAATAAAGACAATTTACCTATTAACATAAGTAATGTCATCCAGACATTGTTTTAACAAATATAAAATAGTTAACTGATTAAGAAGCTAAAATAGTTACCTGATATTGTTTTCGCGAATTTCATCCTTTGAGTAATGTCATCCATCAGATTTTCAAGTTTGATCTTGAAAATCTTGCAAATAACGTCAGGTCTATCTTCAGGCTTTAACTTCCTTCCTTTTACAAATCTTGTGATTTCTAACAATTTTAGATTACATGTGAATGTTATAAAAAGATCCGAAAAACCAAATTTCATATAGGTCGCCATTGCATCAAGGTAGCCTTGGCGCATATAACGCTGACCACCGATAAACAACGTGGAAAGTATAACAGAGTTTTCCTGATTGCTTAGATCATCATCTCCAGCATCAGATTCTTTCCTCAAATATGCTTTATTTGTTCTTCGTAGTTTTTTTTTGGTTTTTTTCAAATACCTAAGCCTGTTTGTTTCGATCATTTTATATGCATCGACCACAAACTGTTGTAGTAACCGTCTTCATCTCAGAATATCATGATTCTCATCTTTCCTTTCTTGAAGCATGTATGCGAACCATTGGCGCATACTCATATCCTTTTGCTTTCTTGCTTATGAACCCTTTTTAGGTTTTTTTAAAGACCAATTCTCAAGTCATCTTCTCCTCTTGGAAAAAGCAAGGGATACTGCAAAGCTATATATGCTACATGACATTCATGTATCCTTTTCAACTTCCCATTCCTTTTTTGTAGAACAATATCTTGCTTATCCATTGTTGTATCAAAATCCCCAGGGTATCAAGGTAGCTACTTCAGTGGCAGTAGGGATGTTGTATAATGTACCATCTGTCTTTCAATTGGAAACAATCCGCATATGAAAATTGGACACCTCTTTTTCCATATCAAAACGGTCTCTTTCCATTCTAAAAGCTTGTACATGAGGGTTGCATTTGTCAAGCAAGCTGATTATGCGTTTTACGAGATCTGGGCAGAATTTCTTCTTCACATGGTGAGTGTTCTCTCCATTACTTGAATTGCTGCATTTTCAAATATTAAGTAGGTTTAATTTAGTTTTTTGAAAATAGTCAGTCAAATAATTTAACATAGTGAGGATTTAATTAGATTACCTCATAACATTCAATCTATTCTCCATTTCATTTTGAGTGTCCACTATGTAAAACTGTTGGAATTTTGGTTTAGCACCAGGTTTTTAGGCTTCAAAGATCCCATTAGATGATAATTCTCTCCTTGTAAAACAAACATTGAAGGACATCGGCCGTTATTCACTGAACGGTCAACCTTTCCACCTAACGATGTGAAAGAGAACAACATGTTGTGACCTCTGCTGTTTTCTTGAAAATAACGTGACTCTTGGTCATCTTTTTGTAAAGAGATCCCATATCTCTTCTGGTAACTCCTTTTGCGGCGGTAATACGACTTGCCTTTGCATACAACATGCAATAAAAATAAGATTCTTTGATCGGTATCTCCTGTCAATCCTCTCACCATACAAAAACATTGCGCCACAATGAGAACAACTATAGATTGGATCACCATCATCTTGATACCCTGTAAATATAAATTATGGGTCAAGTTACACAATTTTTGCAATCATAATCATTCGTTATTATAAATATACGATGTATAACAGGATTCAAATAATTTATTAAAAATACCTGGCCACAAATCAGTTATGTTCTTGATAGATGGACTTGACACTTTACAAAATCTCTTAGGATTTTCTCCGAAATTAGAACAATGATTGCGACGTTTGTTTGAATCATTATAAAATGAAACTTGCAAGGTAGATAATGTGTTCGTTTACTCATCACCAGAGTTTTCTTCATCAGAATATAATATGATTTCTTCTTCACTACTACAATAAAACATTTGATCATCATATTCTTCCGATTTATCTGCAAATAACAATTCGTTTACTCATCACCAAAGTTTTCTTCATTAGAATATAATATGATTTCTTCTTCACTACTACAATAAAACACTTTATCATCATATTCTTCCGATTTATCTGCAAATAACAATTATGTGTCTTTGTGTTTAAGAACAACAAATAAAGATGTCAGATATAATTTCACTAGTACTATGAGGACAATAATATAAGTGTAAATAACATAATATCACTAATATTTACATACCTGTCGAAACATCCATCATTAATGTATTTGCGCTCGGTGGACATAATGGAACCTCCTTATCGATATGTATAGTACTATTTTTAAGATTAGTAATATCTGAAAGTGCACCATTGTATGATGATATTTGGTTGATCTAAGAAAAAATTTGAACAAAATAAAAATATAATGATACGTAAGAAAATTAATTAAAGGCTAATATTAAATGTAGCTGGGCTGATGTGGATTTTACTGGCTAATTTTTTTATGTGTTAGTCTCGGAGAGGTTTCATGGCGAAATGATTTACAATTGACTGATATTTCCTGTGAGTCGTTGTACCAGATTCTGTAAATGATCACAAAAACTTTGTAAGAGTTATATATGATTTCAAAAAGGAAACAGTAAGAATGTCACTGTGTGATAATGGTTCGGAATTCGATATGCTCAATGTCAGAAAATAAATTCACCATTGGTTAAGATAGATAGGTTTTCCTTCTCTTTCATATACTGGTGGTCAATAGGTAATGTAGAAGTTGGTGTTCGATGATCAATACCTAATTGACATAGAAATACGTAAATGAGTTTGAGAAAATGATTATAAATTCAAATTTCTTTAAAACTTAATGAAATACCTTTGTATTTAACACTTGTATTGGAAGGAGGAGATATAACTGAATGTTGACGATTTGTAATATCATTAAGAACTCTTCGGAATACTGACTTAACACTGATCACGGAATTGGGTGAGCTTGAACAAAACAGCCTAGGCAACTTATTTTCTTTCCCACATCCTTTTCTTTGAATAGTTTTGGTTTCATTATCCTTTCTTTGAAGGTGGTTCTTGAGTAAGGTAGGACTCGGTGTCCTATAACCAATACCTATTGACAACCAAAGAAGGGTTATTAGGTTAGCAAAATATAACAACATAATTCAATCGTTAAACAATGGTAAACACATTTGTTACCTGAATTAGAAATAGAAGAGCTAACTAAAGATTGATGATTAGTAATATCATTTAGAAATCTTAGATAATTAGATTTGACATTGCCTCCGGAATTGGTTATGTTTGAGCATAGCGGGCTAGGAATTATATTTTCATTTCCACATAAATTTGTAGACAGCTTCCTGTTTTTGGGCTGTTTAGAAATATTAATTGAAGTATTTTCATCGGCTTCTTTTCTCTTCTTCATAGTGAGAACTTCATAGGGTTTAATATTAAGGAATAAGAAAATATTTTCGCTTGGGGTAATCACAATTTATTTATATGTAGGATATGGAGGATACCTTTAAATTTGGTATCTAATAATAACGACTAAGATTTGATTAAAGATTATTTCCCGTCCTTCATCTAATTAATTAAACGCAAATATTTAGCAGCAAAAATTACAGTAGCTAACAAATTGGAAAAACATTGATTAGGGGAAAACGAATCCATTAGAGCACGAGTATATAGGGCCATGTTTGTGTTGCGTTTATAAGGCCATATATAATGAAATATTTAATAAAGCCCAAACAATTGTATGGTTAGTTTATAATTTAAACGGTGAGGATTAGAAGCTTCCACTTTCAAACGAACGGCTGAGATTAAAACATATAATTTTTGGCAAAAAAAAATCAAACGGTTAAGATTAGAAGATCCTCGCATTTATCCGTTTCCAGAGTGTTTGACAACAGGTTTACGATTTTTATACTATAATTTTCATTAGAAAAAATAAATAAATGTTACTGTTTGGCGACACGTTTATCGCTTTTCTTTTAATAGTAATGATATGTCATAATACAATCTCATTGACTTTAGCTCTCGATTAACTATATTTCTTACGCCAAATAAAGGTAAATTTGTGAATGTTAGTTGTGATAATGGCAAGTCGTGTCTTTTTAAAATATAAATTTTCTTATTTTGTGTGATACTGGAAATCATAAAAAAACATTCCCTAAATCATACACATCTTAAGTTCTTATAAATACTTTCTATTAGATAAACGATATGCATAAAGCGTTGTTAGAGCAAGAAGCTGCATACAAGACGCTGACACGAGAGCACAAACAGATCAACGGTTTGTTTGGAAAAGCAATAATCAAGAAGCTAAAAGATGATTACAACTAAGCCTGAGAGATGTTGGAAGAGTACAATACTGAGGAGAAAGAAAAGATAATGCAAGAGACTGATAAAGATGTTGCGTCGAGGGAATCCACGATTGTAATTCTGGAAGAAACTGTAGAGACTTTACGTAATGAAGTAGAGATGAAAAGAGAGGAGATAGAGAGCTTGATGGATAAATAACCAAACAAGTGTTATAGAGAAAGAAGGAGAGTTTAAGAGAAGATAAGCTAAGCATTTAGAGGAACAAGCAGCGACGGACCTATGTATAAATTAGGGGGGTCAATTGACCCGGGTAATATCTTAAAATATTTTTTTTTTGCATGTAAAATATGAAAGTTCCAGCAGGAAAGTTGGTTTTCTATAGTATATTGACACCCCTAAACCCAAGTTCAATACTCCTATTTAGTGCCTTTTTTTTTGTTTTTCTAATATTTATCTGCTAAAAAAATTTATTCACCCGGGTAAATTTTTCACTTGGGTCCGCCACTGGGAACAAGTATTGCTTAAGGAGAAGATTACAATGACAAATGAAACATATTTAGGTATGATCAAAGAGATCAGAGAGAGTGAATTCAAAAATACTAAATAGATTATAATTCCTGTATGAAATACTTAATGAGAAGCACAAAAGCTATGTGGAGAGGGTGGCTAATGTGACAAAGATGCTTTTGGCAGCGAAGAAGTATGTGGTAAAGTGATATATCATGGTTTTTACGGGTTTTTGGTCATGATATAAGTCATATTTATAGAGCTTTTCTAGTGTTTTCGAGTCTTTTTGAGTCATTTCAGAATTAGGAACTACTTGGCATGGATTGGAGCTTTTTGGAGCATTTGGGAGCATTTGGAGAAGATGTGTCGAAGGAATGTACCGGGAAAGCATATTTGGTGTGAGTGTCGAGCGTCACAACTTCCGGTGTCGATCGACACCAATATCTGACGGCAATTGAATTTCTCGCTTAATTGAAGTTCAGAAGATTTGCAATTAAGCCCAGTTCGTGGTTAAGACATATATATTGAGTTTTTAGGGTTTTGTTAAGACGGAAGCTTTATTTTTTGGAGAGAGAGAGATTTGTAGAGAGTCAGGAGAGAAGAATCAAAACCTCCTTCAGAGAAGATTCAGAACTCCTTTACTTCTTCTATTACTTTCTTTTATGATATCTATTTTATTCATGATGTTTGTTTCATTCACCATGTCTGAGTAGATCTCTTGTTAGGTTTAGGGTTTTCAAAGGAATTCATGAATTGTTAGGTTGTTAGATTGTTAGGATTTAATC
>NW_006238917.1:11986301-11986896 GCF_000375325.1 Capsella rubella | reverse complement strand
GATTGTGGTTAATTTGTTCTAGAGTAGTGAAAGCAACCTAGAATCTGATCTTAGGTTAATTGGTAGACACGAAAGTGTTATTGATTTCCTGAAAATAATCTAGATGAGCAGAATACCTATTCGCAAAGAGATTTGGTTTAGGGATTTTGTGAACTTATCAAACCTGAATTAAATGCATGTCTTAAACTTATAAATTTGCAAAGAGGTTTGGAATTTAGGGTTCTAGACATAGATAGTCTTTGCAACGAAAGTTGATTGATTATATTTTTGTGATTTGAGTTCAAGAACGGTGCTTTATAAATCTTGACAATTATTTATTTGCAATTCTGAATTTCCTGAGAATATCCCTAGGCCTAGTGTTTCCTCATTACTGTTTAAAAACCAATCTTTATTTTTATTTGCTGTTTTTATTTGATTTAAAACCTGCTTGCTTAGCTTAATTTAATACCGAATATCTATTGTGTAATCGTTGAGTCTCTGTGGATTCGATCCCTAAGTACTACAGTGATCTCTTAATTAAGAGAGTAGCTCAGGGCAAATTTGAGCTGATCAAATTTTGGCGCCGCTGCCGGGGACTCAATTTTGATTACCATTA
>NW_006238917.1:11916672-11986201 GCF_000375325.1 Capsella rubella | reverse complement strand
CTCTTTTCTTTTTGGTGTTTCAGGTTTATGCCTAATACCAGAAGCCAGCAGAACAAAGAGTTAGTTGATCTCAACAATTCAGAAATAGCGGGTTTAGAAAGAGGAATTCGAAAAGCTAAGAAAAGGGCAGCAATGGCACCACCAGTGATTCTAATTCAAGATGCTGAGGGTACTCTCAGAGATGGAGATGGCCATGTGAGGAATGCACAAGGGCAGAAGCTGAATGCTGACGGGACTGTAATTCCTGAACCAGTCGCCGATGGTGTCGAGCGACACCAGGCGGGTGTCGATCGACACCAAGCCGCAGCACATAACAATCAGTTAGCGTTGCATGCTGAAGCAGAGCATGAAAACCGTACACTTGGAGAATACAACAGGCCTGCACTGTTTTATTCTAACCGCTCTGCTATACGTCCTCCTGCATTTCAGAGGAACAACTTTGAGTTGAAGCCTGGTTACTACACTCTTGTAGGACAACACCCGTTCCATGGCCATACTTATGAGCATCCAATGGATCATATTGAGAAGTTTGAGGATCTGGTATCTAGCATCAAGGCTGATGGTGTATCTTCGGATTTTCTGCTCTGCAAGCTTTTCCAGCACTCTTTAGCTGGAGAAGCACTATCTTGGCTGAAGGAGTTGAAGCACGGATCTCTTACGTGCTGGAAGGATGTAAAAGTTGAGTTCTTAAACAACTTTTATGATGATGCGAGATCAGAGGAGTTGCGGAAAAAGATTTCTACCTTTTCTCAAGGGATCTCAGAGGCTTTCAAGGCTTCTTGGGTGCGTTTTAAGGGCTATCAGAGAGATTGTCCACACCATGGTTATGACAAATTTCAGCTGTTGGGAATCTTTTATAGAGGATTGGATTGGAGATATAATATGGCTTTAGATGCTGCAAGTAACGGTAACTACAACACAAGGTCTCCAGCTCAAGCCACCAAACTGATTGAGAACTTAGATTCCAGCAACAGTACTAAAGTCGCTGATTTTGAGAGGAAGAAGCTAGCTCAAAACATGGATGGTGTTCAACTCGCTGACGTTAAGGCAAAGCTTGATTCAGTGCATAACCTTCTTGTTACTAAGAAGAGTGTTAAGGTTGCCGCTGAGGTTGAGGCTTTTGAATCATATGAGGATGAAAAAGAAGACGTGAACTACGTCAATGGTGCTGGGTATCAAGGTCAGAAGTTTGGTAACACACAGGGTAACCGATACAACAATGGGTATGGTCAGAAAGGCAGCAGCAGTTTCGTCAGCACCTATGGAAATTCTTCTTACCACTCACCTCCCTCTCCATCTACAGATACTGAGATGAAGTCCATGCTAAAACAGATTTTAGCGGGTCAGCAGAACATGAAAGTGGACTTCAACGGGACGATGGATGCCATGTACACTGATTTGAATGGCAAAATCGAAGCTCTGAGCACTTATACCAATAAGTTAGAAACTCTTGCTGCACGGACTACTGGATCTGTGAAGAAACGAGAAGGGTGTAATGCCATTTTAATTAGAGATGGAGATAATGTGTGGGAGGAGGAAACAAGTGAAGATGATGAAACTGCACTTGCACAGCAAGTGTCGATCGACACTAACACCAGTTCTCGTGGATTCGGCTCCCGGCGGACCAATATCGACTTCGATCGAGACCACCTTATCGACACCAGATCACTGTGTCGAACGACACCTTCCTAGTGTCGATCGACACCCCTCACAGCCACAACCGGATTTTCCCGAAACTTCCCGACCATCTACAGAAAAGATCTACAAGCCTAAGATTCCTTTTCCAAAGCCTAGGAAGTCTAAACAGGAGATAGAAGAAGCTCGATGCAAGGCAATGATGGAAAAGGTGGTTACTGAGATACCTCTAGATCATGCAGATCGTGATTCACCTATGCTTAGGCGGTGTGTTAAGAGGATGGTCCAAAATGAAGTGAGCCCTGAGGAAGGAGCTTTGCTGGCTAGAGACATGGGTGCTATCTTTTTGAAACAGACCCCACAGAGTAAGAAAGAAAAGAAGAAGAAAGTGTTTGTTTCTAAAAAAGTTAGTGCCATGATTCAGAGCAGGATTCCGGAGAAGTTACCTGATCCAGGAAGTTTCGTGCTAGACTGCTCTATCGTCACAGAAAGATTTCCTCACTCTCTTTGTGATCTTGGCTCTGGTATCAACTTGATACCATACTCTGTTGCTGTGAGACTTGGGATGACAGATTTCAAGCCGACTAGGATCTCTCTTATCTTAGCTGATAGATCGAAAAGGATTCCCAAAGGTATTTTAGAGGATGTTTTGATAAGAGTTGGTGAATGCATGATTCCTGCTGATTTTGTTGTTCTTGAGTATGCTAAAGAACCTAAGGATCCTATTATCCTTGGGAGATCTTTCTTGGCTACCGCTGGTGCTCTTATAGATGTTCAGAAAGGAAAGATTGGACTGCATGTTGGTGATTTGGTTATGAACTTTGACATGGAACAGTTGAGAAGAGCACCTACTATTGATGGCCATACATTTCTGTAGAGGAAGCCATGGATGACAAGGCAGTCGTAGGGTATTCAGAAGACATTATTGCTAGTAATCATTTGTTTAGGACTAGGGACCAGAGCGGGGGTCTAGCTACTGCTAAGTTATTGGAAGATGATGTTTTTGTGCTAGAGATGAGGATCGCTGAGACAAATTGCAGAAAAAGCGCTGAAACACAAGCATCAGGCTCAGTGTCGAGCGACATGACCATGGTGTCGATCGACACCCCTCGCCACGACAGTCTGAACTTGCCAAAAATGGATGGTTTTCGGGTTGATCTTACTACTGCAAGCTTGAGCCATGTTCTGAATCGGAAAGCTTCACCACCCATACTCCAGAGATCTCGAGAAAAGCAAAGGTACGCAACTTCTTTACCCAAACCTTCTCATATCATCAATAAGACTTTCAAAGGTACAAAGACTGTTTTGCAGTTAACCAAGCCACGAGATTATCGTAGAGCGCTTGTTGGTTCTTTTGATGATGTTGCAGGTAGAAGAAGTGTCCCACCCATACTCAGACTATGCCCTGCTGCTGTTCCTCGTGTACTTGGTCGATCTCCTACACCTAATGCTTATAAACCACCTTGGATGATGAGACACTATTCTCGGAGGCATTTAGTGCCGCTTTCTGACCAACCAGATGCATGAACCCCGACAAAGTCAAGCTAATGACTGAAAAAAACAAGCGCTTAGTGGGAGGCAACCCACTTGTGAGTTTTTTTTTTCTATTTCTTTTGCATTTATTTTAGTTTTATTTTCTTTTATTTGCCAATCTTAGGCTTGGCAACACTGGGGACAGTGTTGTTTAAGTCTGGGGGAGGTAGTTACTAACATTGTTTATTATTTTGGAGTTTTATCGAGTCAATCCAAATTTTTAGTTTTATTTTTATTTTTTGTGTTTTATTGAGTCAAAATTTTTGTTGGGAACTATGAACTCAGTCTAACGGTTTCTCTGATTTGGATTAACACTCTTATGACTCTTGATTATGCTTGATCTCAGAACCGAAGTTTGGAATGACTATGAGCTGTATCAACAAGCCTGAAAGCCCTTATTCATTGGATATCCAGTTGATCTAACGTTGTCTCTACTTTTATCAAGACTTAATTGGACTTAGTCTCTTACCTTGGGAGTTGGAATACATTGGACTAGACTTCTTCTTCGAGCCGCACAAGACACTGCACTTTTTCAAAGTATGATTCCTTCCTTCTCTCTTCCCTTCAGCCTTTAAAAGAAAATGTGGAAAAGGCTATAGGTAGAAGTGATATGAGGGATGTCGCGTAAACCCGTGCATACTTCGGATCTCATGGATACCCGAATGAAAAGAGTTATAAAAAAAAAAAAAACCAGAAAAAGGAATCGTTGAAAAAATAAAATGATACCCTAGAAAAGTAGGGAGATGTCGATTACCTTAGAAGTGAGAAAAGGGAGAAGAAGTGAAATCATACGAAGAATGTCTTGGTTCGAGAAGAGTCCATATGCCATTGATCGATATTCCCTCGGTAAGAATTCATCTTTACTTGTTTTAAATTATGTAAAGAGATGACAATGGAGAGACAGGAGATTCCTGAGGATTATGGGATTAGAGTAAGTAATGTTGATGCTTCTCATAGGCAAAGTACATAAAGTAAGTTCTAGAGTCAAGGCGATGAAGAGTGCAAAGAAGAGTTTCCTACAGTTGAGTGAGTTCCCGCGTTTTCAAACTTCTTTCACAGGTTAAGTTTCTGTTTTGCTTGAGGGCAAGCAAAGGCTAAGTCTGGGGGAGTTGATATATCATGGTTTTACGGGTTTTTGGTCATGATATAAGTCTTATTTATAGAGCTTTTCTAGTGTTTTCGAGTCTTTTTGAGTCATTTCAGGATTAGGAACTACTTGGAATGGATTGGAGCTTTTTGGAGCATTTGGGAGCATTTGGAGAAGATGTGTCGAAGGAATGTACCGGGAAAGCATATTTGGTGTGAGTGTCGAGCGTCACAACTTCCGGTCATAAAGATAAAGAAGGAGAAAGAAGAGGTGGAGAAGAAGCTTGAAGGTCATGTAAGGTAGAGGAAAGAGTGACGATGAGAAGTTGAAGGAGACATTGTTGGGATTAGGATGAGAGGTTGAAGGAAACATTGTTGGGATTAGAATATGAGAAAAGAGTAGCGATAAGACAGTTGTGTGTATGTATCAAACAACATATATAGAGGCCATTGTGAGTATCTTGAAGAGGTTTTGTCCAAAATGGTTATGGCAATAGGACAAAGACGATCGCTACTAGCAATACAACTAACTGGTTTTCTTTTCAGTATCTAGATACAATTTTTATTTATTTTTATAAAAAAATATAACGATACATAAATATAAATGAAGGAATTTGTCTTAAACGAATAAAAAATGAGACATTATAGTACTTTTGTATATAATATGGTACTATATACTTCCTTGAAAACAATCGATATAAATATACCCGCGCGTGCGCGGATTAATAACCTAGTCTATACTATATAAAAGTTGGATCTATAAGCTCCTAAACGCGTCCACATTGGATTTTAAACGACGAATTAGGATTTGACATCTCAATATTTAACATTTTTGCTATCTCATTAACTAACATTTTTAAATTCTAATTTTTTCTATACAAATATATTAACAAAAATGAAATGAATATATAGAAAAATAGAAATATTATTTTTAAAAAAATTTTGGAGACGGTAATATAATAAATTTGAAATATAATTTTCTGGAAAATAATATATGGAATATATGAAACCTACAATCTTAGTATATAATATATTGGATATAAATGTTAACCCTAGAATAGTTACATGTCTTACTCCAAATAAAAGTAAATTTGCCAATATTGGTTGTAATATTGGCGAGTCGTATCATTTGAAAATATATTTTTTCTTATTTTGTGTGTTACTAGAAATCGTAAATAAAATAAAACCATAAATTTGAATGTCTCTTAAGTTCTTATAAATACTTTCTATAAGATAAACGATGTGCAGAAAACAATGTTAGGGGAAGAAGCTGGATACAAGACGCTGAACCGAGAGCACAAACAGAATAATAATTTGTTTAGAAAACAATTAATGAAGAAACCAATAGATGAGTACAACTAATCCCGAGATATGTTGGAAGAATACAAGACGATGGAGGAGAAAGAGAATAGAATGCAAGAGACCGGTAAAGATGTTGCATCGAAGGAATCCACCATTATAGATTTGGAAGTAAAGCTAGAGAGTTTACGTAATGAAGTAGAGATGAAAAAGAGGAGATACTGAGCTTGATGGATAAGTAACCAAACAAGTGTGACCGAGAACGAGTGAGAGTTGAAGAGAATAGAAGGTAAGCATTTTGAGGAAGGTAAGAATTTTGAGGAACGTCAAGCATTGCTTGTGGAGAAGATTCCAATAACAAATGAAACATATCGAGGTATGGTCAAAGAGATTACAGAGAGTGGATTCCACAATACTAAACATATTATAATCTCTGTCAAAAAGGCTTGAGGAGAAGCACAAATGGTATGTGAAAACGGTGGTTAATTTGACAAAGATGCTTTTGACTACGAAGAAATGTGTGGCAAAGATGAAGAATGAGAAAGAAGAGATGGAGAAGAAGTTCGTGGAAAATATGAGAAAAGAGAGAATGAGAAGTTGAAGGACACATTGTTGGGATTAGGATAAGAGAAAAGAGGAGTGATAAGACAGTTTGTGTGTATGGATCGAATACCATAGAGACCATTGTGAGTATCTTGATGAGATTTTGTCCAAAAAGGATATGGTAAGAGGACAAAGATGTCCACAACGAACAATTCAAGTAGTTAGTTTTCTTTTCATTATATATATATATATAATTTTTATTTATTTTAATCAAAAATATTTTTGTAAATAAATGATACTTAAATATAAATGAAAAATATTTGTCTTGAAAGAATGAAAAACAAACATTATAGTATTAATGCAAATTTTATGATATGATAAACCTATTTGAAAACAATCTATATAAATATACCCGCGCTAGCGCGGGTTAATAACCTAGTCTATACAATATAAAAGTTGAAGCTATAAGTTTCTAAGACCGTCCACAAATGATTTTAAATAACCAATCACAATTAGACATCTCACTAATTAACATTTTGTAAGATCATATTTGTTTTCATTTTTAAGTTTTGTTGGAAAAAGGAAAACAATATACGATATATGGAAATAAAAGATATATGAAAAATATATGAATATTTTTTTTTGAGTAAATTCCTAATTTTAAATAGTAAAGATTCTAAAATTTAGCCTAACAATTTAACTATAAATATAGGGTCTCCACCACAACATTAGTATACAATATATTTGAATTAGGCTTAATTTCTTCTAATGCCGTCCACATATGATTTTAAACGACCAATCACGAATAGACATCTCACTAATTAAAATTATTTATAATTATATTTGTTTTCATTTTTAAGATTTGTTACAAAAAGGAAAAAAAATATATAAGATATATGTAAATAAAAGATATATGAAAAATATTTTGAATATTTATTTTCGAGTAAATTCATAATTTTAAATAATAAAGATTCTAAAAGTTAGCCTAACAATTTAACTATAAATAAAGGGTCTCCACCACAACATTAGTATACAATATAGTTGAATTGATAGGCTTAAATTTGTAGCTCTAATTAATTAGATTTTTGTAATTTATTTTCTGATAATATGATTTTGGTGTATTTGCTTTTTCTGAGATGCTTATCATTCACTTATGATTTTGTGATTCCATTAGAAGTTCTAATTGAGTTTTTTTTTATAAATTTTTTTGTTTTATTATTGTATTGTTTTGATTATTTAGTCCAAGTCTAACTTTTTTAATTGATGTTTTTTTTATTAGGAGTACTTTCTATATTTGTTTCTTTAATCGTGAAAGCGAATGAATCTATACTATTAAAGCTGAAGTACCATTTGTTTTACACTAAATTTTTCAAATGAAATAAAATATACTTAATCAGATACTTCATTTTCGGATATTTGGGTATCATATATTTATAAAATAGATTATATTGTTTCCATATTTAATTTTGATTTTCTTAAAATATCTCTACCTAATTTAATCTAATATATTTTAAAAATTTATTATTCTTCTTTCACGTTTGTATGATCTTATTTATATTTTATTTTATTTTATTAAACATATGAATAATAAAAATAGAATTTTTCCGTATATGTTGCACTTTGAAATGTTTAAAACAGAGGTATCAATACTATTAAAGGAAAAGCGATTTGCACCTGTTGCCAAACAAAAACATTTAAATTTTTGTATCAAAACTATATGATAAAACCTCTAAAACCTATTGCAAAACACCTTAAAAACGGATAAACACGCCGATCTTTTTGACCGCTAAACAGACCTGCTATCAGAAACGATATATAAAATAAGCGTTACAGCCACATGTTAAAAAGATTTGGTAGGTCTGATTTTTATATACATGCATATTGAGCGCCATGTCCCGGGTTCGAGTGCTGCTCCTGCAGTTTTTTTTTGTTTTTTCCGTTTTGTTTTCCTGTTTTTTACTGTTTTGTGTTTAATATTTTTTTTTTCTTTTACATATATTTATTTTCCCTGTAGTTTTGTGGCGTAAGAGAGAATTTATTTTTAATTAATTCATTATTTTTAACAATAAAATCTCCAAATATGTGATTCTTATAATATTTTATCAAGATTTCCGAAATTAAGTTTTACAAAAAAACAATATTCTCTCAAGATTTCAATCCACATTAAAATGGAAATACATTTAATTGAAAACTTAGATTTGGAAAATATTTTTAATCAAAAAATTATATTAGGTAAGTTTCACAAAATTACAATAATTCACTAAATTATGGCTATAAAAATCTCATACCAATGTTGAATTAGTATAAGTAGTCGATTAAATAGCCAATATATTCTCATTCTTTTTCGTTTTTAAAATATTTAAAATTTAAAGAAAAGAATAATTATCATGATAGATAGTCAATTTTTATGGTAACTTTTTCATGTTAGTGCTATTAATAAATGTGCAGATTTTAAAAATTTATAATTAGATTTTTAGTTAAACTTAGATTGCTAGATACACTTTCTTCTCCATATAAATATAGGCAAATATATGTCAATACAATCACGAGGGTAACATACTCTCTTCGTCTCTCTCTCTCTATCTCTTTTATCGTTCCTCAATTTTTTTTTGTTCATCTATATTATACACTAGAATTTATCATTTTATTTTTAAATCAAATAATATGATTTACATGTTTTCAATAGATAGTTATTTGTTTAATAGATCAAATCAATATGTTCTTATTGAAAAGATATGTCAACATTTTTTTATCATATCTTTATCAACTTGAATTACCTAAAAATAGAGAAATTATATGATATTAGCATAACTAATGCAAATATAAAGAAATAATATTTGTAAAACATCCAATAATTGAGCAAACAAAATTTTTTTTAATGCTAATTGTTGTATCATTTAATCATGAAAATATATGCATTAATATTTATTCCTTAATAAAGAAATCGGAATCAAATTTATCTTTAATAATTTTTACTTACTATAACTACTCGACAATAAAAAGAAACAAAAATTTGAAATTTTTGTTTTTGGAAATTACGTGTTTATTACGATTTTAAATATACAAACTTACCAAACATTAAGAAAAAAAACAAAAAAAAACAAAAAAATTAAATATGTCCAGTGTTATAAAATCAAAATCTCTAATATTACCTACTACAACCATTAAATCCGTGAAAGACATACTACTTATTCCTAAAAATTAGACATCTTAACTATAAATAACAAATCATTCCAAATATTGCTAGCCACTAAATTCAAAATACATTAATACTTCAATTAGTTAATGATAATTCCAAAGAATTATATTCCTATTGATTTAGAACTCTTACAGTAGTGATATATATTTACACACCAACTATATAAGCATTTGAATGTATATATTGTAAGAACCAGACTTAAATTTTATCTTAAGAAACCAAACTCATGTAGACCATGAAGATCGATGCACCCCAAGAAGTAGTGGTTCCATCATAACGGTCAAGGTTTTAAGTACTTGACATGCTTGCGATTTCTTTATGAAAAGGGGTATGGTACTCGCTGATGTAAAGGTAATTCACTTTCTTAAATTCACGTTTAAATTTATATTTGTAGATTACTTAGTCAATTAGGTTAAATTAAGAAAAGGAACCATTTTTGTAGGGTGATAGAATAGAGTTAACGATTCCTCCCGGTTTGAAGAATCCTGAAATACCACGAACGTCTATGATGGTGAGTGATATGTTATAAGGGACTTCAAAGTCATCCCTGCTATTCTTAAACAGAGGAATACAAATTATCCGTACCAGATAAAGTTAACGGAGAAGACTGACATGATGGAGATTAGTCCAGATTCACTGAAGAAGTTTTACAGGTTTGAAGATTTCCACCATGTTGCTAGAGAGTTGCTTCCATCTAACAACTCTTACGGTTAGTACTTTTTACTTTTATTTATTTCCGTAGAACAAATATATAATCTTACAACTATATAATCCTTACAATTAATACCTCTTAGTGATAAGATTGGATTTTGGGTTTATGTTAGATTTCTATAGCTGCATTGTTGATGTTGGTCAAGTAAAAGAAGAAGATTTTACTGACAGTAAAAATGGGACGACTTCAAAGATCAATGGATTAGTAATCAAATTGATCAATGAGGGGTTAGTTTTGTAGTAATTTATTTACCATCTGGATTACAAATTGAGGGATCCGTGAGTTAACATGTTTCATCTTTTCAGGAAAGAACAACTAGTATGCCATATGATTGGTGGTGCTGTTCAATACTTCAACAACCTTTTGCAAGAAGGTGGGTACCATATGAGTTTTTGTCCCTTTAAGATATTTATGGCCCTATATGTTAACCTGTTCAACTGAAGTGTTCAACGCACAAGGCCTATCAACATATTTTATAAATCCTATACGGGCTACCTAAAAAATTAATCATTTATAGATTCTAATTGGGCATCCAATATGCCAATAAATAGTAATTGGGCTTCTATATATGTAATCATTTTTGAAACTAACAAAATACATGGCTAAGACCTATAATTGATCCCAAACCCTCGGTGTTCATTGAGAAATGAGCAAATGTGTGAATTTTACATGGCATGAGTCACTTTAAGGTTCAAAAATGATGGGCCTCTAAAGAACCAAAATATGAGTTTTTGTCCCTTTAAAATATAGATAGTCCTATATAAACTTTACGTTCAACTGAAATGTTCAACGCACAAGGCTTGTCAACTTATTTTATAAATCCTAAATGGGCTACCTATAATAATGTATAGATTCTAATTGTAGTTGAGAAAAAGGCAATAAATACTTAACAAAATACATGGTTAAGAAATAACCCCAAATTCTCAGTGTTCATTGAGAAATGAGCAAATGTGTGAATTTTCCATGGCATCGGTCATTTGGAAGGTTAAAAAAATGATGGGCCTGTAAGTGTAAAAACGCACAAGACCTATCAACATATTTTATAAATCCTAAATGGGCAACCTATATATTAATCATGTATAGATTCTAAATGGGCATCCAATATGCCAATAAATACTAATTGGGCCACTATAAAATACTAATTGGGCCAATAATTAATAATTTACGAGACTAACAAAATACATGATTGAGATATGAAAATTCGAATAACTATAACTGACCCTAAGATAAATTATTAGCTACCTATTGTATCGATAAACGTAATTTCTGTTTTCCAAATATGAAATGATTTTCTCAACTTTTTAGATTTATCTAATTCAATTAGCTTAAAACATAAAAAAAAGGATCTTCTTTTATGTACTTCCATTAACATAAATTTTTTGAAACGAAACATCTTTAAACAATATAAACTTAAAACTCTTTAGCTGTTCGAAGTAAGTACTATACAACCATGTCAAAAGTTTATGTCTCCGATCTAACTCCAAAAAGGAACGATTGGGGGATAAGGGTCAAGATTTTGAGTACTTGGATAACTTGTGATGACATGAAGAAGAGGGTAATTATTCTGGCTGACGAGGAGGTAGATTTGTAAAATCTTTTATCCACAAATACAGCTGTTTTGATTTCTTCTATTGGAATTAGGTTTAAGTATATTACTGGAATTTTGATAATAAGGGGATAGAATCGAAATGAATATACCTTATGATCTGAAGAACCCTGATATCATTAGAGACATATGTGATGGAGACTGGTTAGACATATGGGATTTCAGATTAATCACTCCTGTGTAGAGACAGAGAAACACATACCATCGTTATCAAATCAAGACCACAACCAAGATTCAACTGATGTGGGATCTACCACGTGAAGATAAACCCTTTTTAAGGTTTGAAGATTTCACCCATATGGTTAAAGAGTTGCTACCGTCAAACAACTCATACGGTATGTTTTTGTTACCCATACGTTTTGTTTCAGATTCTATAAATTTTAAGATGTCATATTGAACATAGTAAAATGATTAATTAATTTTTCCTCTTTGATTGATTTCTATGGCTGTATAGTTCACATGGGTGAATTTAATCATCGAGATTTTGTTATGAATGTCTATGGACAAACTTCTAATGTCACTGGTTTAGTTTTCAAAATGATAAATGGGAGGTTAGTAAGAAATGTCTAAATTTCTACCTAAGAAGTTTATCATCTCTTATGTGATAATCTCTTACACGGATACATCTCTATGCAGGAATGAATTACTTCTTTGTCATTTAATTGGAGAGTTTGCTGAGTATTTTATGCGTTACTGGGAGTTAAATGGACACCATCTCACATATATATCAGATCCTTTGTTTTGTGTTTTGTGTTTTGTGTTTTGCGGTTCTAGAGAGTTTCCTACCGAGGTAAGTAACTATTCTTTTCACTTGAATTTTGCACCTCCAATAAATAGGTAGTCAATATATAAATAGGGTAGATTTGGAACCATGTATGTATTATTATACATTAGAAATCTTAATCGATCCGGAATTGAACCATGTAGGTATTCCATGCATTATTAATGATACTGCAAATGGAATTGGAGCTACTATGATATATTCGGTGAGAAACAATGAAGGACTCAAAAACCATAAGTCAATGTGAGTGTTTACATTTTAATGGATAAGTAATTTACTAATTTTTTAAAAGGTTTGGACTTGATATCAAAATTATATCTCAGATCCGAGTTCGCTGCAAGGTATTATTTCAGAAACAACCAGGACGAATAATCAAGGTCATCAAGTTCTTCATCAATTGCATAGCCAGTGCTATATTGAATGTCTACACTATTCAGCAATTTCATTTATTGTATGTATTGTATATAATGTATTTATGTCTAATATATGTAACTACGCATTTTTTAATATATTGTAAAACCATATTGTAAATTTTACATTTTTACTGTTACAACGTTTCTTTATATATTTGAAAAGTCTTTTAATTTTTAACCACGTCCATACAATACGTGCTACAACATTGCCAAAGAGTTTGAGACCAACCGACCGAGGTAGTTCTGTTCGTAGGTTATATTTAGTGTAAGTTGGACCGAGGTATTTGTATGAAATCCCAAACATACAAAATATTCAAAATAATATCTATAAATACAGAAATTTACTTAACCGAATCGCCTGTGCCGTAGAACGGGTTACTACCTAGTATTACTATAAATTGAAAAATAAAAATTAACCATAATATAAATATAATTTATAATTTATTTATTTAACTTTTCGAAAAAAGTCATGTAGTAGCACGGCTTATCCTCTAGTATATAGTATTTCTAAAGCATATGTCCTCGATACATGCGTGATACAGCATCTTACTTTAACCTACTCAATAAAAACTTTAGATATTTTTAAAACAAGATTTGTATATAAATATGTCCACAATCTCCTTTATATAATCAATCAATCAATCAACCATTTAAAGAGATTCGTCAAAAATACTTTTTTTGTTTTGTTTTGACTTCAAGCTAAATCGATGATCTGAGAGATGGAAGTAAGCAAGAGAATGGAAATGTTAGAGAGGAGGCCGTCGATAGAGACGGAGCCGATGACACTGCATCTTGATCAATTAGGAAATGCTCGTGAAGAACCTATCTATGTGATGAAAACCAAAACAATGTAGGTAGCTATGGATATTTTCACGAAGGTATTGTTAATTACTTGACTAATCAATTTTCCAAGCTTCTTAAATATCTCTCCTTTCTTTGTAATGTTAATTAATGTATGATGTGTAAAACCAAAAGGCAAAAACAAAATAAAAAAAATTTAAAAAAGAGCTCTAGAATATAAATTATTAAAAATGTAGAGCCCTTTTAATTCCAGTCAACTTGTTTAGCTTTTAAACCGTCGGTTTAATTAGAATTGATTGGAGAAACCCTAGGCACGACTTTAAACTCATGGAAGCAGTCTTTCTTTCTCAGTTTTGGCATTTGTCGCTTCTTGAAAACAAGAGAGAGAGATGGTTGTGAGTTGGTTGTGAGTTGGTTGTTCCTAAAGCTTAAGGAGAGGCTTGTGAGGGTTTCTGGAGGTTTTTTGAGGCTGTTCTCCAGTGTTCTAGCAAGGGATCAATGGGATTCGTGGCTGTGAGTGTGAAGAGAGGTTGATAGAGTGTTCTTCTTCTCTGTTTCGTCCATCCCTTCCAATCCAAATCAGAGGTGAGTGCGTGACTATGGCTGATCTAAGCATGTTTAACCCTATTATGTGTGTTTGATTGATTTGGAAGCCTAGATTTGTTTTGTGTGGCCATGTTTGTGTGTTTTGGTTGCTGTTATTGTATGTTTGAGTGTTAGGGCTCATGGCTGGAGCTTTGGAGGTGATGGATTCGTTCTCTAGGGAGTTGAGAGGCGATTTCAGGGTTTCTGCGGGGTCGGTGTCGTTTTTGGACAGTTTTTCTGGACAGCGTGTAATTCGTGTCTTTTTATGCCTAGTTTGTTTGTTTTGGTTAATCTGATGCATGTTAGATTAGTTTAATTTGCTTGTGTGTATAGCCCAGTGGATGGGAGGATCGCTTCACTGAGTATTTGTGATAATACTCACGCATCTCATTGTGTTTATGGTGCAGGTAAAGTGTGATACGTGGAATCATGGCGAGGAGAGGAGGATGATCTAGGGTCTCGGTTGTTCTGTTTATGAATATGTTTAATTGTTGTTGCAACCTGATTTAGAGGCATGCTAGGTTACTGGTGTAAATTGTGGTTATTGAATAATTGGTTAATTAATATTATGATTAATTGGTATTGGTTTTATATATTTCCGATGTGCACGATGGTTTATTGTTGGGTTAATTCGGTTAGATTAATTAGTGGGTATTGGATTATTAAGTAATGAATTACAAAGAAAAAACGGGTCGGGTCTTTTCAATAACTTTTCTAGAATACGACCATGTCAAATGTCACTAACCCTTACCCCAGTCTTGACATAGTATTTACGCACTCACGGATTTATATATGTTCAGACTTGTATACATATATTTATCTTTATTAAGTTGCATGCATTTATTTCCCAAGGTTGGGGGAAGAAGGAAAGAATGACTCTGTTGTCGTCAACAGCTTCACTTCAGAGGTTACAAAGCCAGAACCAATTACCATTGGCGAAATCTATCATTTCTGGAAAACAACACTCCTTGGGTATTATTATTGAGATCAAATATTGTTCTACTGATCCGTTTTTAATAAATTTTTGAGGAATTTTTTTTTGTCAACAACTATTATAAATAGACTTAAATGAACCAAGAACTCGAGATATTGTTTACATAGATAGAAGATGGCGGTTCAACACGCACTAGCGACAAGGGAGGTCTTGCTTGGCGCGAAGGCTGCTGGTCTGGGGGTACGGTACTGAAGGTCCTCGGAAACTTATCCGCTTATTTTAGAGGAATTAGTTTCTTACAAATATACCAATGTAGCAGAAAGCCACTTTTATTTGCATTGCTATAATTGTAGAAATCTCGCCTCATTATGGCTGGCACTACATTGCCTGCACTAAATGTGCGTGTAAACTTGAAAGAGGAGACACAACCTTGGAGTGTAAGACCTGCAACAATAAAAAAGCTGTTGGTGTTGTCAGGTTGGATATTTACTTATAGACATATAAATAGATCCACAAAATTTAGCAAAAATATATTAAACATTTAGTCACAACCTTCGTTTTGGTAATTAAGCTAATTATGTTTTTCTCCAAAGAATGGAAAAACAAATGGAAAAACAAAAGAGTTACGATTCCAGTCTAGGGTCCCTAATGATACTTGTGTATTGCGTGATATGTACGTAACTAAAAAAATAAAGGGCTCATTTGTTCTAAACTGTAAATTTGATCCACAGCTTCACTCCTACATTTTTTTTTGTTACTGTACCTAAAACTTTTATATTTTGGTATTCTAAATTAACTTGATCATTCTTGAGTTGCATAAGATTGCTCTACTTTGTAACCAACAACTCATAAAACTCTAGAAATTTATTTGAAAACAAAAAACAGAGCATATTTTACATATATTTGAACAAATAAATTGTTTTGATGAGATGGAAATTACTGTCAAGAAAATAATAGAGATTAACAATGACAAAGAAGTTAAATTGGGCTCCGTTGATTTAGCTCCGTTAACATGGACTCCAAATTCGGCTCGATTTGAAACGTTCATGTATGAAATTTGAATTTTATTAAAGTACATGTATAAATTGACACTGTTCGTTTCTTCAGGTAGAAATTGACACTACTCGGTTGGGTACATGTATGAAATGGCCCTTTTCCCCCTTGTGTGCCTAAATGAACTTATCATTCTTGTTGCACAAGATTGCCCAAGTTTTGTGACCATGCTTGATCACATCAAATCTCATAATTTGTTTTTGTTAACATATACATATGATCTTTTTAGTAATGACGGTTCCTACTATATCTTCCATATTAGAGATTTGCTTGAAAAGACAATCAAAGTGAACTACTTATGTTCCACAATCCGGAGAAACATTGAATAATCAGTTTTCGTCAGCATTTAGCATTTTACTCGTAAGACTATGTAAATGTATGTTTACGTTCTTATGGAGAGAGTAAGTGATCATCAGTCTTGTGATTCATTTCATTTTGCTTCAGAAAGTGACATGTCTCTTTCAATTAGTTGATAAAATCACCTCTATATGACCTTTTATATCTCTTTGTAAAGATTATTATAATCGTCAAAATAACAGCTTGATATTTTCTCGTGGCTTCTTTTGGCGAGACGTGGTGGATGTGTATGAAAGTTTCGAAGAGACTTCTTCTTGAAGAGTAAACAGCGACATGAAGGTAGCAATGTTCAAACGCTACAAGGACACGCTGGATGATCACAATTCACTACGGTCGATTTCCTTCTAGTAGGATGGTGTTTACATATATTAACTTATTTACACATATTTTTACTGATTTGTCTGGGAGGTTAATGGAAGATCCTTTTCGGATCTTGATGGCCGTCGGGGATCTCGTGTGGTTAAGCTTCCGATTGAGCCATCGGCCTTAATCACCACCTCGTCTTGCTTCCTCCGGACCGGTTAGAAGGGGATTAGATCGGTTATCGGATTTCGTCTTATCTGGGAAAGAAGGATTCGAGCTGAAGCGGCTGGCTTGCTAGGAACGGGAGCCATCTGCCACGTGCCGTGGTGTCGGAGTTCATCTTACTGGGAGATCTATAGCGGGTTGGCGGATCGGGGGAAAAGGAACGGAGGCTGGGAGTGAGATGCTTCCCACCGTTGACTAGATACCCCGGTTTGGTTGCAAAGCGGTGGATCTCGCATCTGCCGGTTCTAATGGTGGGTCTTTGCATCGCTGGTGTCAATAGGTTCAGATTTTCTTTTCCGGCGACAATTGTAATTTCCGGTTACCTTTGCTTATGGGCTTTTTCGTTTTGTGACGGCCCGGCCCATTCAGTGGGTAATTAATAAGATACGGTCCACTTAAAAAAAAAAACTTATTTACACATTTATGTCATTTCATTATAATGTGATATCTAAATTAAGGTTCATAAAGCTTGGATTAAATGACTACAAAATATCTATATATGTGATGTCATATGGGAATTTAAAAAGACAACTCGTGATAGAAGCATCACAAGAAAACAGAGCATGTTGTGATCAATGATCATGACTCAGGAGACTTATTCTCCTACATCGTACCACTACAAGCCAAGTTAAATGTCAAGAAAAAGAGAATAAATTTGCCATGTAACTGAAGATTCCTTGCAACCCATGCGTCTTAATCTTTGAATAGTAAGAAAATAAGTCTAATCCATTAGAAAGAATTTTTTTTTTTTTTTTTTTTTAAAAACGAATTGGCTACCCCATGAAAACGAATAAGATATCAAGAAACGACGAGACGACCGTGACCTCGATTTGTCACTATTTAACCGAAGTAAACGTATATTGTTGGGATATGAAGCATGTATGAACGTCCTTCATGCATGCGTGTTTCATTGGGGCATGGTCATGTTTGTTTAGTTGAATTATTAGTCTTGTAGATTCCTGAAATTTCCGAAAGAATGGGAACGGTTCTATGAAAATGAGTAAAGAGAACATCTCATGTGGTTGGGTTTTGCTTCGTGTAAGAAAAAGCTTCAATGAGATGAGAGAAACCTCAAAAGAGTAACAAGTTATGTTGGTTTATAATTGAGTTTGGTCTTATTATTATCTCTTATATGATTAGATCAATTAGTGTGTATATACTTACGTGAAGAGGTGCGTATAAACGAATGAGTGTGAGTTAGATAGTTGTGTTGTTTCATGACTTGTCTGTGTGAATGGTTACGACCGTAACACATTTTCGTGTATATAAGTGTAAGTGTTGTTGTAACAATGATAACAAGTTTCAGTTCAATACAAATTTTAGTTTAGTTCTTGTCTTCTACAAGAGAAGAGACTTTTGTCTCTTACTCTGTTTTTTTTCTTCTTCTCTCTCAAATATTCCAAAAAGTTAAAGAGAAGAGAAATAAAGTTAGAAGAGATGTGGAAGATGAAGATGCAGGGTGTGTTCTTGGTGGCTACTGGTTTCCCTTTAGTATACGCAGCTGGTCAATAGGCAGCCTCAACCTTGTGAGGATTGACGTACAAACTAAATGTGGAAATTAATGTTACAATCGAGAACCCTTAACAGCTAATAAGTTTGAAAATAATAACGGAAAAATTCCTTAAAAATTCTCCATCTAATTTTAATTTGGAAGTTTAATACCCAATGTTATTTGATTGGAAATAAAATGCATGGTTTATTAAATTTTGGTCTATTAATACATTAAATATATAAAAATTGTCGAATCGAATAAACCGATTAATCGAATTGACGGAATCACTAAACCGAGGTTGACGAAATCACTAATCCCTAAACACACGGGTAATTTGGAGTTATCCAAAGACTGCATTGTCCTTTACTATTATCCCAAATCGAATTGAGATCGATAAACCCTAAGTTTAGTGTAATTCCATTAACCCCGGTTTAGTGATTCCGTCAATCCGATTATCGTTTGTTAAGCGGTTTCTTCGATTCGACAATTTTTATTTACTTGATGTATTAATAGACAACAAATTAATAAATCATGTATTTTATTTCCAATCAAATAACATTTGGTATTAAACTTCCAAATTAAAATTAGATGGAGAATTTTTATAGAATTTTCCCAAATAATAACTTACAACATCCAAGTGTAATGTATGCCGTAATGAAGTGGTTAAGTTTCCTGGATATATCAAAACAAGTAAGAGAAGATAGAGATTGAAGTTTTAAATGGTTGAAAAGTCCACTACTTAAACGTTTTGGCGTTACAGTCTAGTCTCTTGTAGTTTTATACTGTAATAGTATAGCAGCTTCCAACAGATAATGACAAAGCGGGGACAGGTCAAGGGAAGCAAGTCAAGAGCAAAGTTTTGTTGATTTAGCTTTAAGAAGCCTCGGTCAGATGAGAGAAAACTCAAAGAGAAAAAAAAATTCCAAAGTGAGAAGATGAAGTTGTATGAGGGTGTGTTCTTGGTGGCTATTTGCTTTCATGCATATACGCAGCTGGTCAAGGGGAAACCTCAACCTCGCGAGGGTTGCTCAACTAGATGTGGCAATGTCACAATCGAGTACCCTTTTGGCACTTCTTCAGGTTGTTACTATGCCAAAGATCCTAGTTTTAAACTCACCTGTAATGAGAAAAAGAAGCAGCTTCTCTATAGAAACCTTCCGGTCATCAGCATTTCTCACAGCAGCGAATTACGTGTTCGGGTTCCCCCTTCCTACTCTTGCTACAATAGCCGTGGAAACTTGAGTGATTGGCTATACAATAATTTTACGCTGGGTGATTTTACTCTCTCCACCAAAAACAGGCTTACTGCTGTAGGCTGCAACATTCACGCGTTCCTGAGTATATACGGAACTAACTCATCATCTGGATGCATGTCAATGTGTGATTCTCGTCCGGAGGCAAATGAAGAATGTTCTGGTAAAGGTTGCTGCCAGAGTTCTGTCTCTAGGGGGGACAAATCCTTTGAAGTTCAAGCTAAGAGTTTTAACAACTACACTTCTGTGCAGAGCTTTAATCCTTGCAACTATGCCTTTCTCGTCGAAAATGGTTCATTCAACTTCGATGCGTTGGAGGACCTAAAGAATCTGCGAAATGTCACAGACTTCCCTGTGGTATTAGATTGGTCCATTGGACAACAAACATGCGAACAGGTTAGGAACACGAACATATGTGGTGGGAACAGCACATGTTTTGATTCTACTCGTGGAGTCGGCTATAACTGCAAATGTTTTGAAGGTTTTGAGGGAAATCCATACCTTTCATACGGCTGCCATGGTACTTCACATAATCATATAGTTTACTTATTTCCTCTTTTAAGTGTTGATTGTTGTCCTGACACATTTGTTATTTCATCTTGCTCTTTTTTTCCTTGAGCCAGACATTGATGAGTGTACTAGCATTAGACATAACTGTTCGGATCCCAACACCTGTAGAAACACCCGTGGGAGCTTTTATTGCAAGTGCCAACCTGGTTACCGCTTAAATACCAACACTATGAGCTGCAAGCGTAAAGACGTTGGATGGACAATAATAATGCTTGGTAAGCTTTCTTCACTGTTTCTAGACTTATTGTTACCTAAATCAACTCATTCTAAACCTTTGTATGTCTATGATGTGTGTGATTAGGAACCGTCATCGGCTTCTTGGCCATCTTGCTTGGCATTAGCTGTATAAGACAGAAAACGAAGCACCGGAAAAACACTGAGCTCCGACAAAAATTCTTCGAGAAAAATGGTGGCGGCATATTGATACATCGACTCTCAGGAGCAGGGCCATCAAATGTTGATGTTAAAATATTTACTGAGGAATGCATGAAGGAAGCAACTAATGGTTATGATGAAAGCAGAATATTGGGCCAAGGAGGCCAGGGAACAGTCTACAAAGGGATATTACCAGATAACTCCATAGTTGCTATAAAGAAAGCTCGGCTTGGAGAAAATAGCCAAGTAGAGCAGTTCATCAACGAAGTGCTCGTTCTTTCACAAATCAACCACAGGAACGTGGTCAAGCTTTTGGGCTGCTGTCTAGAGACTGAAATTCCTTTATTAGTCTATGAGTTCATTACCAATGGCACCCTTTTCGATCACTTGCACGGTTCCATGTTTGATTCTTCTCTTACATGGGAACACCGTCTAAGGATAGCAATAGAAGTTGCTGGAACACTTGCATATCTTCACTCCTCCGCTTCTATTCCAATCATTCACCGAGATGTCAAGACTGCTAATATCCTCTTGGATGAAAATTTAACTGCAAAAGTAGCTGACTTTGGTGCTTCAAGGCTGATACCGATGGATAAAGAGCAGCTCACAACTTTGGTGCAAGGTACTCTGGGTTACTTAGACCCAGAATACTACAACACAGGGCTTCTGAACGAGAAGAGCGATGTTTATAGCTTCGGGGTAGTCCTCATGGAACTGATCTCAGGTCAAAAGGCATTGTGCTTTGAAAGACCACATCACTCAAAACATCTGGTGGGTCACTTTGTTTCTTCCACAAAAGAGAATAGGTTGCATGAGATTATTGATAGGAAAGTGATGAACGAAGACAATCAGTGGGAGATCCACGAAGCTGCGAAAATTGCAGGCAAATGTACAAGAATTATGGGTGAAGAAAGGCCAAAGATGAAAGAAGTAGCTGGAGAGCTAGAGGCCTTGAAAGTCAAAGCAACAAAGCATAAGTTCTCGGATCAGTATCTTGAGCAGGATGAACACTTGCTAGGTGTTCAAATCTTTTCTGCACAGGACATCATCAAGAATGTACCAATATTGGACAATGAAGCTGGCCGCTGATATTAATGGTCTGAAAAAATCACATGTATATCTTTTGTTTCTAAAAAAAAGAATCCTAATGGTCTAACAAAATCGCATGTATATCTTTTGAATATCATCTATAATGAATTAATGATGTTCATATTTCCATTAGTTGGCATGCTAACTAGCCAAGCAACAAAATCTCAGTTCATGAAGAATCTAATATCCATATGACATTGAAATACCAATACGGCTTCAAAACCAACTCATTAAGAGAAACTAGAATGTAAAATAAAAGCTATAAAAACAAAACATAGAGAGAAAGTTATGATCATGGACATACAATTCCTAAATTCTTCATCTTCTGTACCTCTTCATCGAAGATTCTGTTTGCTTAACCATATTGTAAGCTTGGTAAAGTGACGGAGGTGGTGTCTTGAGCATGATTGTTGTCATCATAAGGTCAAAGTCACTGTTTAAACCCATCAAAAACTCGTAACGCTGCTCCTTCTCTCTCGCCTCTTTAGCTCGTTTCGTACCCTCGCAATTGCAACCACTGCAGTTACACTCGGGCACAGGATCATACTCCGACAACTCCATCCAAGCTTTACTCAGTTTCCCAAAATACTTCGCCACAGAGTCACCACCTTGCCTTATAACACATACTATACAAACTTATCGCTTATCGATTTCATCAACCAGCACATAACCATCGCGTTGCATCATTTCCATGGCTTGTAGAGAGGCGAGGAAAGATCCAGCTTCTCGATGGTGCCGTCGATGAACCTGGATTTGTTCTTGATTCCAAGGTAATCGAGAAATCGTGATTCCCAGAAAACATAGTTGTCTTCGGCTACGCTGAGTTTATCGATAGAGAAGAAATTGGGTAATAGTTCAAGAAGCTCTGGATGGACATAATTGGGAGTTACAGGATTGAGTGTGGGAGATAAGTTGTTGATAGTTTCCGCCATTGTTATCACTGCTCTGAGTCCTGAACTGAGCTCTTGTTCTCAATTCTAGGGATGGGTTGTTAAAAGTGATTCAATGCTTGGTCAAAGAGAATAAATGTGAGAGTTTAAGTATTTATCAGTTATGATTTTACTATTAATTTGGGGGTTTCAAATTATGTTTAATGTAGGACAATAATGAGTACATGGGGGTAATGAGAGTAAGTTACATTTCTAGTTTTCTATATAAGTGATGTAATCTCATTGTGAGAAAATTGAACCATAAGAACTAGAGAATCAGAGAAATAAAAGAGTTCAGAATCATTCAGTAAAAGTTCTTGTTCTCTGTTCGTCTTACAGCTCTTCTCTGTTCCGCACGTCTGTTAGTATAACATAGTGGTTTGTAGAATTCGGTTCTACTTTCTTTGTTTTTACAACATTGTGGTATCAGAGCGTTAGGTTTCAGTCCCCTTTGATCTTTGTGTGGAAAAGACAAAGTGAGCGTTTGCGTTTCAGTCCTCTTTGATCTTTGTGTGGAAAAGACAGAGTGAGCGATGGCAGCCAATGGAGGAAACCAACAACTTTCAGTTCTGCAGTTTAAGGGTGAGAAGTATCACCTTTGGAGTCTTAAGAAGAAGACTATGTTCAGGTCTCAAGAGACTTGGGATTTGGTGGAGAATGGATTTGAAGATGTGAATCCAGCAGAACCCGAGCAGCAGCTACGGGAGAATCGCAAGAAGGATGCGAAGGCACTGTTCTTCATTCAGTCAGCCTTGGATGAAGATATCCTGTCACGGATTGTAGCCGTGAACACGTCTCACGAAGCGTGGGAAATTTTGAAGCGTGAGTACCAGGGATATCAGAAGGTAATCACTGTGAAGCTTCAGACTCTACGTCATAATTTTGAAACAATTGTGATGAAGGAGAAATAGTCAATACAAGAGTATTTGGCAAGGGTGTCAAACATTGTGAGCCAAATGAGATTTTATGGCGAAACTGTGTCAGACGAAACTATTGTGAGCAAAGTTCTCAGAACTTTAGTTCCAAAGTTTGAGTATGTTGTTCCTGCGATCATGGAAGCCAATGATCTGAGCAAATACACGTTTGATGAGATGATGAGTTCGTTGTTGTCGCATGAAGATCGTCTTGGTAAGAAGGTTGAGAAGTCTGAGGATAAAGCTTTCAAGGTGAAGGGAGGATACTCAGGACAGGGCAACAGTAATGGTTCTGGTAGAGGATCTGGCAGAGGAAGAGGCAGATCTGGAGGTCGCGCAGACAATGGCCGTGGAAGAGGTCAGAACAACACTGGTGGGTCGTACATCAAAGGTACAGACAAGAGCAATATTCAGTGTCATTATTGCAAGAAGTTGGGTCATATGCAAGCTGATTGCTGGAAGAAGCAAAATGAAGAAAAGAAAGCGAGCTTTGCAGAAGAAGATGTGCAGCCGAGACTTTTCATGGCATATAAGAGTCTAAATGTGTCTGAAACAGTGTGGTATTTGGACAGCGGTTGTTCTAATCATATGACAGGCATCAAGTCATTGTTTAAGGAGATAGATGAGACATACAAGCTGAAAGTCAAGCTTGGGGATGAAAAAGAAGTTCAAGTTGAAGGAAGAGGAATCGTTTCTATCAAGGATAGCGATGGTAGTCTCAAATTCATCTATGATGTGTATTACATTCCTGATCTAGCGCAGAATCTGTTGAGTGTTGGACAAATAGTGGAAAACAATTGTTCTGTTTTCTTTGATGGGGATGTGTGTGTTATCAAGGATAAGCAATCTGATTTCACAGTAGTAGTGGTGAAGAAGACTGCAAAAAATCTGTACCCGTTATAGATGTCGTCTATTGAAGCAAGTACTTTGGTTGCGAAAGTTTCAGAGATGTCAAGGTTGTGGCATTTACGATATGGGCATCTACACGAGAATGAGATGAAGATTCTCGGTCAGAAGAATATGGTGGTTGGATTACCACATATTGGTGCTTTTGGGATGTGCGAATGATGCATATATGGGAAACAAACGCGGAGGTCGTTACCTGTTGGTCAGGCAAGGAGAGCAACTCAATGTTTTGATATTGTTCATGCTGATTTGTGTGGTCCTATGCAGACTACTTCTCTTGGAGAAAGTAAGTATTTCCTCATGTTAACAGATGACTACAGCAGAATGAGCTGGGTTTATTTTTTGGTGTCTAAAGGTGAAGCATTTGAGATGTTCAAGAAGTTTAAGGCACTAGTGGAGAAACAAAGTGGGTTGTTAGTCAAGGTGTTGCGAACTGACAGAGGTGGAGAGTTCACATCTACTGAGTTCAACCAATTTTGTGAAGATGAAGGTATTCATCATGAGCTTACTACAGCTTATACACCAGAGCATAATGATGTAGCAGAGAGGAAGAACATGATTGTTGTAGAGATGGCGAGAAGTATGTTGAAACAGAAGATTTGCCAAATCTGTTTTGGGCTGAAAGTGTGAGCACAGCAGTGTATCTGCTGAACATTTCACCAACAAAAGCAGTCGCAGAAAAAACTCCATTTGAAGCGTGGTGTGGAAGAAAACCTGCAGTAAGTCACTTGAGAATTTTTGGCAGTGTTGCATATTCTCTTGTTGATATTCATCTCAGGAGAAAGTTGGATGACAAATCTGAGAAATGCATATTTCTTGGTTATTGTTCACAATCCAAAGGTTATAGATTGTATAATCCTGTGAGTGGGAAGATTGTTGAAAGCAGGAACGTCACATTCGATGAGGATGCAGTTTGGAGTTGGTGTGAGGGTGATAACGGTGAGCATGTTGAAGTTCAGCCAGACAGCTCTGTAGAACAGCACGGTACTGTTGAGCAGGGAGAGAATCAGAGTTTAGTTGGTTCTGAACGTCATACACCCGCAAATTTAGTCCTTAATTCGCCTAATAATAGTGGTCACAACAGCAGAAGCGGTGACACAAGCAGTGAAGAAGAAAGTCCTCCTCGAAAATTTAGATCTCTAAGAGAGGTTTATGAAGTTCAGCAAGCGTTGTTCATTTCTGAGCCAGGATCGTTCAACGAGGCTGTAGAGGAATCAGAGTGGCAGAAAGCAATGGATGAAGAGATAGAGTCCATAGAGAAGAGTAAGACTTGGGAGTTAGTCGAGCTTCCTGAAGGTAAACACTCAATTGGTGTGAAGTGGGTATTTCGAACAAAGTATCATGCTGATGGTAGTGTTCAGAAGTATAAAGCAAAACTGGTGGTCAAAGGCTATGCACAAGAGTACAGAGTGGATTATGAAGAAACATTTTCTCCTGTTGCAAGGTTTGATACAGTGAGAGTTTTACTTCAGTTTGGTGCAAGTATGAATTGGCCAATATATCAGTTTGATGTTAAGTCAGCTTTCTTAAATGGTGAGCTACTTGAAGAAGTTTATGTTGATCAGCCTGAAGGTTTTGTGGTAGAAGGCCAAGAAGGGTTTGTGTACAAGTTACACAAGGCACTATATGGGCTGAAGCAGGCTCCGAGAGCTTGGTACAACAGAGTTGGAGAATTTGAGTTGGTTGGGATTAAAAATAGTGATTGGGCAGGTTGTGTGCAAGACAGAAAAAGCACGTCAGATCATGTTTTCAATCTGGGTTCTGGAGCGGTGTGTTGGAGTTCTAAGAAACAACATGTTACAGCTTTGTCGTCGTCAGAAGCAGAGTATACATCAGCTACAACAGCAGCGTGTCAAACTGTTTGGTTAAGAAGAATTCTTGAAGATGTCAAGCAAGGGCAGAAGAAGCCTACAACAATTTTTTGTGACAACAAGGCAAGCATAGCAATGAGCAAGAATCCGGCGTATCATGGAAGAACAAAGCATATATCTATCAAGGTACACTTCATAAGAGACTTGGTTAGTGAAGGTTCAGTTACTTTGGAGTATTGTAGCACAAACGAGCAGAGTGCATATGTTCTGACAAAGGCGTTGTCAAAGAACAAGTTTGAGTACTTCAGGAGAAAGCTTGGAGTATGCAACTTTGAATCAATGGAGAGTGTTGAAAAGTGATTCAATGCTTGGTCAAAGAGAATAAATGTGAGAGTTTAAGTATTTGTCAGTTATGATTTTAGTATTAATTTGGGGGTTTCAAATTATGTTTAATGTAGGACAATAATGAGTCCATGGGGTAATGGGAGTAAGTTACATTTCTAGTTTTCTATATAAATGATGTAATCTCATTGTGACAAAATTGAACCAGAAGAACTAGAGAATCAGAGAAATAAAAGAGTTAAGAATCATTAAGTAAAAGTTCTTGTTCTCTGTTCGTCTTACAACTCTTCTCTGTGCGCACGTCTGTTAGTATAACAGAGTGGTTTGTAGAATTCGGTTCTACTTTCTTTGTTTTTACAACATGAGTTGCTTTTTATCCCTTTCGATTTTTGACTTATTGAGTCTTAAACTATTTTTTTTTTAAAATTCAAAAATAAGAAAAAAGGCTACGCGATATTCTGTAAACAGTTGGGTTTATCAACCCTACCTTAGTTTACAAGCACAAGTCACACGCATAAGAATAGAAGAAACCATTTCATACATCTTAGTTTTAAAGCTGTTAATAGATTGCCTGCTAATTTTCTAATGAACGCTCACTAAAACAAACACCTTTGCCGAGTCGAATCCAAGATTTTGTTGGAAACGACCATCAAGCGCAGTGGTGAGCGAGGTTGTAACGAGGAAGATGAGAAAGACAAGCTAGAAGATTCAATCTTCTATGGTCTTGACTTACCGTTGGAAGTGTCCTTCCATCCACGGCTTTATTGGTTATATTAATAATAGCTTTCAGCTCATTTTATGTAACCGAGCACGAGGCAAGTCATTACCTTAACCACTATAGGAGCCCGCTCATCCTTGGGATATGATCCTATCGGTCATCAATTCAATGTGTTTAACCTAGTGACTTCTCTTGACATGTTTCTTGATTATCTAGTGCACGAGTTTATAACACTTGGAGGAGGAGAAGAAGTATCACGCAGTCATGTTACCACCGCTCCTTATTACCTTGTAACCGATGCAGTTTACATTAATGGTTCCATCTATTATGGTGCTTGGGCCCCTAAGCAAAGAATGGATACGGTGATTGTGTGTTTTGATGTTAGACACAAGAAGATTAGATTTATCAAAGCGCCTAGGAATGTTGTGTTTTGGGAGACTGAATCAATATTGATGGATTACCGAAGGAAGTTAGCTTCGGTTTTAGTAAACCCATATTCTTCATTCCGAATTTTTGGTTTATTGATACTTGAGGATACCATCAAACATGAATGGTCCAAGCAAACGTTTGAGCTTCCTTTCCCTTTGGCGATGTGACTTCGCCGGGTACCAACAAGGCTGGTGAAATCATGTTTTCCCCAAACACTCTCCCACCCGTTGATAAACCATTCTTCATTTTCTACTACAATGTCGAAAATAAAGACATGAGAAGAGTTAGGCTCCATGGAGTTGCCACATATAGCACATTGACCCTAGAGCTCTTTGGAAGTCATACTAAAACCAAAGTTACTAGAGTGAATATTTCATCAGTAAACTCTGGAAGTCAATTTGTTTCATTAGGCCTAACCCAAACTTTGGAAGTCAACTTCATATTGCAAAAGCATAGTATGGTTAGCCAGCACATAACCATCGCTTTTTTCAATATGACTTTGTTTAACCAAACTTTGGAAGTCAACAACAAAGTTGTTTCATTAGTCTAGATTCTATAATTTCAGACTATATTGCAATGTCTCTTTTTGGGCTTGAGTTCCATTTCAATCTATTAGTCACAAGCTCAAATCGAATCCCTCTTACTGTATCAGTTGATTATGATCTATATTACGGTTTTTGTTTCTTACGTTTAGGTTATGGCAAGATGCGCAGTACTGAGCATCACTCAATACTGTGCTTAAGAATAATTATGATCATGTTGGTATTTCTTGTGCCTCTTTTGAATATTTAGTTAGAAACTAGTATCACTTGAGCGAGTCATTTTACTCATTAAACGTTTTGTCTTAAATTTTGATCATGTTCTTGTGGATTATAGAGGCCTAAGGTTCTTACAGTCGAGGACAAGCTTGTGGTCCTTGGATGCAAGTAAGCTGATTTTTTTCTGATAGTTTGTTTCTCTTTTGCATGTACTAACACACAAGATAACTGTTTAATAGAGATCTTGAGAGGACAATTGTTGAAACTGAAATAGAGTTGGCACATGCAAAGAGTCAAGGCTATCTTAAAAACCAGAAAAGTCTCTATGCTTGCTTTTATTGGAGTTTACACAAGCTTTGGAAGTCACTTGAAGCGCAATAATTTTAGAGGCTCTTGGATGCCACAAGTTAGAATTATCACCTGCATTGTTTGGTACAACAGATAACTATGGTTTAATACATTAGTTTCTCTTATGAAACTTTCTTCTCTTTAGATGATGATGTGAAACAAACTTGAGGAAAGAGGAGTTGTCATACGCTTTTTGATTGGTCGAAGGTTTTCCTACTCACTTTAATTAGTCTTTCATTTTTCTAGATTTCTTTTTCAGTTGCAAAGTTTTTCACGGCCTGATGTTAATATGCTTTATAAATTGCCAGTGCTAACTGAGGGGATAGTCGAGATAGGAAAATTGACGAAGAAATTGTTCAACTAAAGACTTTTTTATTCTTGTAAGCAAGGATCACTCTTTTTCTTCTTTTCATTGCCTGCTTATTTGAATTCCTTCTCACTAACGTGGCTTCCAAATTCACATTTTGTCTCGAAATATGATGGCTTATTAGGACAATCACGAGGATGCCCAAGAAGAGTTACCGAAGAAAGCGAAGCTTTTCTACAGTGCTGCTGTTCACTGTTCATAATTGGGATGCAGAGTTTTATGTCAAAGTTGATGACAACTTTAACTTAGATCTTGGTAATACTTCCTCTTTCATATCTTTGTCTTGCGAAGCTATGTTTGGTCCAATCAGATATCAACGATCTCTTTGAGTGACACATGTTTTTGATCTAATAGAGGGGAGGATTGACGTAGTCAAGATGGTGCTTACATTGGGTGCATGAAGTTTGTAGATGTGATTACTGAAGAGTTCGTATATCTTCTTAATATTAAAGGAGTAGTACAAAATTGAAAATGAAAATAATTTGGTCAAAAATTTTCCAAAATTACCCTGTAATTTAATTTGAAGGAGAGTCTTTCTCAAAACTGAAAGGGGTTAATAAGTCAACACAAGTTTGTTGACAGACTCTAATAGGGTCTGCGCGTTTAGACAAAACCCACCCGTATAGCTATTATTGGATCATATTCTTGGAGTATTTCAAGGAAAGCAAAGCTGAAACACGTACTCTTACCTGTAACAATAAAAAGCCCAATAATCAATATCTGTTACAAAATCCATCATATACTTTTTAAGCCTAAGTAAGTGCACAAGTCGATTTCATTTTACATAAGTTTGTGGATTCCTATTTTATTCAGAATACAAATATCACCAAACGCAAACATACTAACGTGTTTAAATCGTTAGTATGGTTATATTGAAGATACAACAAGTAATATCACGAAACTAAAACTATTTATTGTGGGATATATTTTAAAATTACCAAAAATTCTATAACTATAAATACACGACCACTTCTTCTTATTAATTATACAATTTTAAACACCAATTCATAGTTACAGAATTTTTGGTAATGTTATAGAATACAGAATTTGGAAGGGTATTACTACTTTATATACTCAGAAGATTGAAAAATTAAAAGTAAGGAAACAATAATTTATTATTTAGTTCTCTCACCTCATTGTATTAAGTTGACGAAAATATCCTTTCGTATTTAACAAAATATTTAGCGATCTAATAAAATAATTCTCGAAGATAGTGTTCAACAAAGTCACAAGTAAAATCATGTTATAAGTTAATGAATAACTATTGAATTACCCTGCTAACAATATATATATAAATAAGTTTACAAATATATTGTATTAAACTAGGAAAATGGGCTTTTTCATACCTGGACTATTTAGGTATATTAATTTCATATAGTTGACTTGTCATTTTGCTAGATCATACCTGGACTTATTGTAAATTTGAATTTATTACCTCGAGATTTCATTTCGTGCTGAATAATACAAAAACGTGTTAAATGTGTAACGCTGTTAACTCTCCGCCGACGTGGATTCCACGTAAATCCATCGCTTGATGACGTGGCAAAACAACGTCGTTTTGGTCGCTTAGATGGTAATTAAAAATATTTCAACAGCAAGGCTCGAACCTCCAATCAATCACTTTTATACTGACTACATAACCGCTAGGCCATGTACACTTAATCGGTATAAATGAACAACTCATTAATATATAGTGTTTCGTATTTCTATATAATTAATATATAGTGTTTCCTATTTCTTCTTCATTAATATTAATGAAGAAGAAATACAAGACACTATACTTTATATCGTTTTAATATATAGAAATACGAAACACTATATATTAATAAAGAAGAAATACAAAACACTATATATTAATGAAGAAGAAATACGAAATAGAAATACGAAACATATTATAGTGTTTTTCACTATATATACGAAACACTATATATTGATACGAAATACTAGTGTCGAATGATCATTAATATTAATGAAGAAGAAATAGGAAACACTATATATTAATTATATAGAAATACGAAACACTATATATTAATGCGTTGTTCTTGTATACCGATTAAGTGTTGATGGCCTAGTGGTTATGTAGTCAGTATAAAAGTGATTTGTTGGAGGTTCAAGCCTTGCTGTCGACATATTTTTAATTACCATCTAAGCGACCAAAACGACGTCGTTTTGCCACGTCATCAAGCGATGGATTTACGTGTCATCTGACGTGGAATCCACATCGACGGAGAGTTAACAGCGTTACACATTTAACACGTTTTTGTATTATTCAGCACGAAATGAAATCTCGAGGTAATAAATTCAAATTTACAATAAGTCCAGGTATGATCTAGCACAATGACAAGTCAACTATATGAAATTAACATACCTATTATATCGCGATAAGTTATGATTTATGTGATAAATTATATTTATCGTGTTAACTTAATTACTATATCACATACAAAACTAACGAATTACATGTTAAACCATACTAGATAAGGGAAAATGGTCAAAATCAACCTAGACTGTTTGATGGCAACGTTTTTATACCCAAACTACGACACCCGGAAAATATCAACTTAAAATCACTAAAAAATCAAATTCATTTCTTAAACTATATTAAATTAGGCAAAATCAACATATGCTGAAACGGTGTTGGTTAACAGCTTGACAACGATAAGTCAACCGATATCGTGGCAATGACGGGGCATCAAAGTTGAATAAACTTCGTTTTGTGAGTTTTGGGTTCTCAAATCAAAGAATCGCTAAAGCAACCATCCATCAAATCTTCAATTCAAGAACCCTAAACTCTTAAAAACACATTGTTTCACTCAATTCTGATGCCATGTCATTGCCACGTTGTCGATTGACTCATTCACGTTAGGCGGTTAACCAACACTATTTTGGGATATGTTGATTTTGGTTAATTTCATATAGTTTAGGTTGGAATTTGAATTTTTAGTGAGTTCAGGTTGATTTTTGCCGAGTATCATAGTTTGGGTATGAAAGTGATACCAGCAAACATATTAAGTAACTAGATTTTACCAAGTGGTACACCACATGTCCATTAGTGTAAGCGATTTGTTAGATTAAGCGATTGGAGTTATCGTTTTTTTTAGTGTACAGTTAGCATCGAACTTCCTTTAGATAGTTGTTGTATGTTCAACTTTAAAAATATTACAATTGATGGTATCTATATATATAATGGGAGAGTTCTCTCTCCCTCTAAAGCTGTCCACTTCAGCATTTTTCTAGTTTTGTGTTAAGCCCAAAAAATAATCTAAATCCATATATTTTGTTCATCATTTTACTGTCTTTTGGCCTGATAGTTTGTAATTTAAGCCCCAACACTTTTATATCCAAATTGGGTTTATTTTTTATGACATTAAAAGAAACATATTTTTTAGCCCAATATAATATAAGTCCAAATAAGTTAAAATGTTTAGGCTGTCTCTCATTTACGTTGTTTCTTCTACGGATTTCTGTCGTTTACACTTCAGCTTATTAGAATTCAGAAACTTAGTCCCTTTCTAATTGAATAATCGCTCATGAGATTTTTGTTTATGAAATCTCTACGCCTAAGGTACTTAAATGCGTTAAGTTAATTCTAACATATATTAACAAATTCTAAATTCCATTCCATTACTTCTTATCCCTAACTAAGTTTCGGTGATTGTACATTTATTTTGATAATATAGGCGTTACAGTTCAGTCCGAAAAGGTTTAGCATATCCTCTCAGCAACTTCCTCACATCCTAACATTCATTTTGTGCATAATATGTTATTTATAATTAATAAAAACTAAAGATAAAGAAAAAAGGAATTTACAAAATGTTAACATAGAATTTCTTTTCATGGTAATAAATAAATAATTAAAAATAAAAATATGTAAAATAAATTAAATTAAAAATAGTAAAACCAATACTATGAGAAATTTATTAGTAATAATAGTATGATCCAAACTCTAAACAACAACAAACTTTAAAATAATCATACATTGGAATTTAAATGTTGTAATGTGTTTAAAATTTAAATAAAATTAAATGCATCGTAGAATAATGCAAATTGTTTGTAATTTTACTTTTAGAATTTTAAAGATGAAAACTAAATTTTAAGTGAAACATAAGTTCTTAAAAAATATTACATAATTTTATTTATTATTAAATTTTAACTAAAAACAAAAGATTACTAAACTCAATTTAAAATAATCTAAGACGAAAATATGTGAAAGGTCACACTTTATGCCGTGAAATTCTATTAAAAATATAAAAATTATAAAAAAACATTATTATCCATATTTTAAAATAAGAAATAATTAATTCTAATATTATTCATGAGTTTTACAATAAAATATATAGAAAATGATATGTAAGCAGTAAAGTGATATGTAATTTGTGTAGCATATCTCAAAAATAAAGTTTACTTATTCTCAAGTAGTACTATAACTTTCTAACATAATCAAAAAGAAAAAAAAGTTTTATATCGCATTATTTGAATCAAATGTTTTTAACCCAAAATGGACTATTATTAAGGAAGAAATTGTTATGATATGTCTTAAAAATCAACTCACACTTCAATATATATTATATGAGAGTTAATAGAAGGTGGAAATAAACTAGATGTCGAGAGGTAACAAGTGCATTATAGAAGACTACAAATGAATTAGTAGTTAAAAGCGATTGAATATAAATGACTATAACTTAAAAAGATACTGTATATGACTAAATTTTAAAATATTTGAGATATCATTTATTGTGTGAAATGAAGTGATTTTTTTTTAAACTCAAGACATAATACTAGATTCAAAGTCGGGCTTAACCGTTAGTTATATAAATGAGATAAGATAGGCACATTCATGACTTGGTCGAGAGTTCTCTTTTACCACATTGCACTTTTTCCGATGGATAAAGCAAGTTCGCTAAACCTACTCTAGCGACATGATATCATAGCCTTACAAAAAAAGCGACATGATATTATATATGTATCTTTACACTTGATGATGTATATGAGGCTCGGTAAATTCGTGTTATATATATAACGGTGTTATATTTGTATCAACATCTAATCATAAGGATATCTACAATTAGGATCATGAGCTGGTCGTCGATGCCATTTACTCTTCTCGAAAATCTTTTCAAGTAATCTTTGTTACCATGTAATAATATTAAATCATTTATTTGTCAAGAAAACACTATCGCCAACAATATATATGTTGAAATATCACTAAAAAATTAGTTTAGTGATTAATTATATAGTTTTCATCTTTTAAAATTTGAATGATTATAGTTATGCTCAAAGATTAATACTGATAGAAGAAGTTTTAAATAAAAATCCCGCGCAACGCGCGGGTACACAATCTAGTATATATAATAAAAGATATAGGATTTACCCCGTGATACACCACAGAACAATTTTTATTTTTATTTTGTGAGATAAAGATGAAGTTTGCATAAATTTATTGTACTGTGTTAATTTGGAAGCATAAGTTGTACATATTGTAATGTTGTGTAATGTTTTAATATGATACCCTTCCTATAATTGGAAGCCAATTATTATTAATTGTTTGGAAACCTCTCATATCTATATATATAAAGTTAACTTTGCTCTCTTCTCCTTCAGCCACATCACCTGCTACGTCATCCGCCACATCATCATTTATCTTTTTTTTCTTACTTATAATGTAAATATCATTAAAATTAAAATTAAGATTTTACAAAAAGAAACCTACAAGAAAATAACCAAGAAAAAAAACAAAAACAAAGCTACTATATAATTAAGCAAGATTTGGGTTAACGAATCCATAAAAGCATGAGCTTGTGCTAACGCTTCCTTGACGATATGATATTGCGAATTTCGCGTCGATCAACTTGAAAACTACTTGAAGAGACAAACGCTCGGAGTTATGCAAGACGTTGTTATGTTGCCGTCAAATGATGTAGACTATCTTTTGAGATGTTAGCTTCTGGAGGAGAGCAAGGAGTATTGAAGAAGAGAGTCGAGTCCAAGAGAGCAATTTTGACGACGAGGCGAAAAGTCACTGTCAAGGGCAGAGCCTAAAAAAGATCAACATCCAAAGCTCGACAGAAAAATCAGAAGAAAGGAAGAGATGGTCATTCCGAAACAAACAACCATAGACAACACTCTAAAGACTGAATCTATCCCAAAGAAACAAGTCTTTGCCACGTGAGCCATCTATCTACGTGACTTACCCACATATGGAAAGTTACATTTGGGACAACCCCTTTGAACCAAACATAATATGTCCAATCCTTTTCTGTTTCCTGAGGTCTCAATGCTTCCGAAGTCTTGGCTGAGGAAATCCCATGACACCTTTCATCACATGCACACCGTAAGGACAAATCATCAACCAATATGAAAAATAGAATAACAAAAAATGACAACAATAAAGAACATAAAAAAAACGTTGCAAAATAAATAAAATTATAAACTTCCCGCGCGTAGCGCGGGTCAACAACTAGTAAGTATATAAAACCAACTTACGAATGCATAAAAGTGGTTTATCAAAATAATTTTTTTAAAGAAATATAATGCAAGAGAAATAATAATATAAAGGTATGACAAAAAAAGAGAAATTAAAATAAAAAGGAGAAAGGATAGTTACATAATAAGTACTTAGAAAGGGTTTTTCATTTTCTGAACAGACTTCTAATTTGTTTGGGCCTTTAATCTTTGTTCATAGTGTAGTTTAATTCTCATTTTTTCTTTGTTTTGACAATATGAAACGACAAAAACGGGTGAATTAGCTCAATCTTCCTTTAAAAAAAAAGAATGAAGAATACAGCCCATTAACCTTAGAAATTAAGAAACTAACATCTGCCCATTGTGATATTACGGTTCTGGGGTTACGTGTCATTGACGGGCTGGCTTGTGAGGATGATTAGTAATTGCAACGTGTAAGTAGTAGTTAGATATGGTGTAGTAACATGACAAGTAGTATAGTATGTCTAATCAATAACATAGCAATTAAAAACAATTGCTAACTAGGACGAAGGGTCGTAGAAGCGGAAGAGATTTTCGAAAAAGGGAAAAATAAAACTTAAAACATTCTTTTTTAGGCTCCTATTGGTAACCCATTTAGGAATAAAAAGAACGAAAAGGAACAAAAATAAAAAAGAACAAACAGGAAAAGAATTCTCATAAAAAATAGGAATAAATGCTGAGGAAAATAGAACAAATGTTCCAGTAAATGATAACCAAAAAACTGAACAAGTAAACTTAAATAATATAAATAATTTATACAAAAAATTATTTAATAAATTTAAGTTTAAAAAGAAATTTAGTTTAGAACTTTCATTTAAATTATAATACTTAATATATTAAATTGATTGATTTAAATTTTTTTATATTTTAAAACATTAATAAATGTTTTAAGTTAAAACCTATTTTAAATTTCTTTAAATATTTTTCTAATATAATATATAAATTCAAAACATTAATAGAAAGTGAAAATTATGATGAAATAATATTTTATTTAAAATATATAATAATTTTTTAAAGTATTTATATATAGAAATGTCAAAATTATCAATATAAATATTTTTGAAATATTGAATTATAAAAAAACGAAAATAATATTTGTTCCTCATTGTTCCTCTACAATTTTGAGTAGGAACATTTTTGAACTGTTGTTCCTTTTTATTTGAGGAATGAATAGGAATAATATAGATCCCACATATCAAAATTGAAAAAACATTATGCATAAATGGTAGCAAAAATTGAGTAACAATGAGGAACACCACATTTCTCTTCATTCTATTCCTAAAAAGTGGTCACCAATTGGAGCCTTAATGACATTGTGGGTACGTTTGGGAGAGTGGGAGCTTGCCCAACTGTATATCATACAACGAGGGTACTAAAGTAAATAATACATAAATTACACAACATATTGCTTCTATGTAGTTAGAATGGCTAGCAGCTGAATTATAATTTTTTTTGGAGGTCATCCATGCCAAAATCCCCAAAACAATTGTTCAACCAAACAAAACTTATCGATCCCTTTTCGTCCTCTTCCTCTAAGCTAAAACTTTGAAGTGGAACAGAGAGTTCCCAATACACATGTATCTTCTTCTCCACTATGACGATGCCAACTTCTTCCTCAATTGACTGCAACAATCATCAATCTATACTCTTTAATTACATCGCATGAAGCAAAAATCCGATTCTTTAGCCTTATAAATTCCTAAATCTAGCGTTTACTGAATTTTCCAATTGGGATTTGTTAACACTTAATTTGAAACCTCAATTCGTTTGGGAATTTCATAGGCCCATCAAATTCTCATTTCACTGTAGTCGTCAATGTCTCATTCTCAATTCTACCTCTATGTATGAATTTTCATCCCCTTTGCCATTGTCTAATTCAGCTCTTTGTTAATTTGAGTTATTATATACATATGCTGACATTAAATTTGCGAATTATGCTAATTGAATTTCTTTTGTATGTGAACATAAACGTTGTATATCTCCATATCACTTGTATTACTGATTTAATTATAGTTTATGAGATTGAGTTCTTATTCAGGGATATCTTGATTTGTTATTTCCTTTATCTATTATGATGGGCATGGTTAAGAACACTCTTCTAAAGTAATGCTTTGGCATATATTTCTATCACTTTGTGCAAAATTTATAGGGAAACTATTGACATCTTTTTGTTTATGTTATAACTTGTAAAATGTTTGTTATCAGACTATACAGTCAAGGACATAGCAAACATGGAAAGCAGAGAAGGGAACATAGGCTCCAACGACTTTAGTGCTACCATGGGGGTCCATTTATCTGACAAACATAGTGGGAAATATTTCTACTGTCCATGATTCCTTGTCTTCTTTTCTTAGTCTACTCCAAGATCTGGATACTCTTTCATCTATGCAATCTCCTTCATCTTCTCATCAATACGATGTCTCGTAACTTCGTTAGTAATCCTTCATAAACTGGATTTTTTTCATAGAAAACTTGTTCTTATGAGAAACAATACATAAAGATATGTATGTAAATGGGAGAATTTTGATGTAGAACTAATGTCTCAAGATTTATACAAATGGAACTCACAAAGATAGCTATGGAGGAAGCCTTTCCGGTATGTTGCCAAATCGTTTATTGATTTGAGTTCTTCTTTTGCTGCGTTTTGTTGTCTTCGGAGTGCTGTCAAAATAAGACTTGGTTAAAAAAATGTGTCTTAGAAGGTGTGTCGAGTTTGATGCATTTTGTTGGTGTGATTAAAGAGTATATATAATATTTCGACTAAGTGGTTTTTTCTTTCTTTGCTTTTGGTTTAGAGATATGCAGTCGAGTTTGGAGCATATAGGTTGTAGCAAATACAGATATTTAAAGTATAGGGAAGGCAGTGAATGGGATTTTAACCTACGGCTAAAATTGCTTGAGGATCTGAAATTGTATGAATCTCCGTGAGACGAGAGTTATCTATTCATAACATATATATAGTGTTTCCATATGATTAGGCCAAATCTATACAAATCTATATGAGATATATGCAAATATAAGATTCTCATACATCTAATCTAACACCCTCCCGAAGTTAGGGCTGGAGGTTCCCAAACACTCAGGCTGGACCGAAAATCTTTAAAAAGAGTAGTGGGCAACCCTTTAGTGAAGATGTCTGCATATTGGAGGGATGAAGGAACATGAGAGACCTTTATGTAACCTAAAGCAACCGATTCCCGCACAAAATAAATATCAATCTCGATATGTTTTGTGTGTTGATGTTGAACCGGATTAGTAGAGAGGTAGACGACACTGACATTTTTGCAAAACACAAGCAAAGTCTTAGGAACCGTAATGCGCATCTCCACGAACAGATTGTGTAACCAAGTAAGTTCAGCTACAGCGTTGGCAACGCCTCGATACTCAGCCTCTGCACTGGATCGGGACAGAAGTTTGCTGCCTCTTAGATGAACAAGAAATCAAATTATCGCCGAGAAAAACGAAATAGCTGGACATTGAGCGCCGGGTAGAAAGACATCCAGCCCAATCCGCGTTAGTGTATGCACCCATAGCCATTGGAGAAAAGCGATAGAGCTGTAGACCATGCGAAATAGTACCCCTAATATCTCGAAGAATACGCTTCAAGGCAGTGAAGTGGTCCTCACGCGGATCATACATAAGGAGACACACTTGTTGAACAGCGTATGAGATTTCGGCCGAGTAAACATAAGGTACTAAAGTGCTCCAGCAAGGCTCCGGTATAATGTGGGATCCTTCACCAGTGGGCTAGACGATTTAGTCTCAGCAAGCTTGGGCTTAGTGTCGACCGGTGTAAGGCACAGATTACATGCCGTCATGTTAGCTCGGTGAAGTATATCATCGTCATAATTTTGCTGGTGTAGAAACGTCCCCTTAGTGTTGCGTATGATAGAGATCCCGAGAAAATGATGAGGTGGTCCAAGATCCATCATAGCAAAAGCAGAATAAAGATCAGTGATGATGTCGTTGAGGAGAGATGAGGCACTAACAGCAATTTCGTCAACATAGAGAAGCAAATAAGCAATGTCCCTGCCACGAGGTAATACAAACAGAGACAAATCCGAGACATTTTATATAAAGCCAAAACATTTAGCAAACATAGAGAACCTTGTATACCATGCACGAGACGCCTGTTTGAGACCGTAAAGGGAGCAGCGTTTAAGACACACATGATCCGGTTTGCTAGGGTCTTTGAATCCCGGTGGCTAATGTATATAGATCGTCTCATTAAGGTCACCGTGGAGAAACGCGTTCTTGACATCGAGTTGGCGAAGAGGCCAACCCTTGACTGTAGCTTCATGTAAGACTGCCCATATTGTGGCTGGTTTGACGACGGGGCTAAATGTCTCATCGCAATCGACTCTGGGATGTTGAGATTTTCCATTGGCCAGGAGACATGCTTTATATCGAGCTAGCTTCCCTGTGGAGTCAAACTTATGCCTGTATAAACACATAGAACGAATTATATTAGCAGACTTGGGCCATGGCACAAAAGACCACGTTCTCGTTTTAAAAAGAGCATTATACTCCTCTCTCATGGCCGGATTCCAATTTGGATCCTTAGCAGCATGTATATGACTTAGGGGTAATGGTGAGACTGTTTTGGTGTGAAGACAAAGGCGAGTGACCGTTTTAACAATGCCATCCTTGCTACGTGTTTGCATAGGATGAGTAGACGTAGTTGCAACTGGTGGTGGTGCTACGGACGCCAGAAGAACCAAAGGGGGGCTTCAGCTTGTACCGGAATAGGTGCTACAGAGACCGGAATTTCCTCAGGTTGAGCAGGTGTAGACACCTAAGCAAATGGGAAAACATGCCGGGAAAAGATAACTTTCCGTGTAGCAATGTCAAGACACCGGAAGCTCGATGATCAGAAGGGTAACCAAGAAATACACATGTTGTGGACCGTGGTGCCAACTTGTGAGCGGTTGTTGGAAGCAAATTCCGATAGCAAAGAGAGCCAAAGACGCGGTGATGATCGTCGCTCGGCTTCTTGTTGTACAGACGCGTAAGCGGAACCTCATTATTAATAGCAGCGGATGGTAAGAGATTGAGAATGTGTACTGTCGTGCGAAGTGCTTCCACCCAATACGTAGGGGGAATGGGAGCTTGAAGTAGAAGAGTACGAAGCTGATTGAGAGTCCGTAACATCCATTTTGCTTTGCCATTTTGTTGAGACGTGTAGGGACAAGAGAACCGGAAACTTGCACCCGTGGCATCAAAGTGATCTCAGAAAAACCGATTATCATATTTGCGGCCGTTGTAACATTGAAGGAAGGTTATGTTACGATTGAACTATGCCCGAGCGACTGCCGAGAAGTGAAGATACCGGCTGAAGACCTCACTCTTGTGCTTAAGAGGATACAACCACACGAAGTGACTATAGTCGTCAAGAAAAATTAGATAGTACTTAAGACCGCTTATACTCAAAACTGGGGTTGTCCATAGATCTGAGTGAACTAACTCAAAAAGTTTTGAGACAAAAGAGTTTGAATTGTAAAAAGGAAGAAAACATGCTTTCCTAACTGACACGCATGACACAATGTTGTCAAGTCGGTCTTAGAAACTGAAATAAAGCGCGAAGAAGCGAGAGTCTAAAGAGTAGAAGAGCCGGTGTGACCGAGACGGCTATGCCACAAGATACCCGTTGGTGCTAGAAAAGAAAATGCTTGCGCAGCCGGTGGCTGTGTGGTAATGGTGTACAGCGGACCATCACTGTTGCAGCAAGGTAGCTTCCTCAGAGTCTAAAGATCCTTAACACAAAATTCAAAGGGATCCAATTCCGCAGAACACATGTTATCGGTAACAAAACGCTGGACAGATATGAGGTTTTTGATAATGGCTGGGTCACGAGGACATTATGTAAGTGGAGAGAACGAGAAGGTTGTGGGTTAGGATGTGGAGCCGTTATGAGTGACAGGAGCTGAGGTTCCATTACAAACCATAATAGAGGATACATTGCTTTTATTAAAGAGAGAACGTAGTGTACTTGGCTGAGTTGCAATATGATTCGTTGTTCCGGAGTCCATCACCCAAGGGTTACCAGATGGGTCTTGTAAGGTCATGGTGCTGAATGCTTGCGGGAGAGCTGAGAAAGTTGGTGAGGTTCCTATCATTGGCATCGGGTAGTGAGATTGAACATAGTGAGCCTCATGTGGTCCGATCGAAGTGTAGGATCCAGGAGGAGCGCTTGGAGCAGCATACAGAGTGTAAGACTGATAATACACCGGTGGTGTAAAGTGTGAGTGTGCTCCGTATGGTGGTGGAAACGACCAGGGAGGTTGGTTGTAACTTCATGGAGGGTAGCCGAATTGATTGTTGTTCCACTTCTTGCGTCCCCGTCCTCTGTTGTTTCTTCCTCTTCCTCTGTTTTTGTTGTTGTTGGAGCCACGTCCAGAGTTGTTGTTGTTGTAGTGCTGTTGTTGTTGGTCCTGGTTGGTGTACAACATTGTTGGTCAGGAAGCGTTGGTGGAGTGTTGTGGAGCAGGTTTAGCTTGCTTTTCTAGGCGTTTCTCTTCCATAAGAAGCATTGAACGAGCCTTTGTGAATGATGGAAATGGAGTCTGATGTTGAATAACATTGATTATGCTATCGAATTTATCAGATAGACCATTCAACATGTGCATGACCAAAGCTCGATTGAAAATGGGGGAATCAAGATTAGCCAACAGATCCGAGAGAGATTTCAGCTTGTGAGTGTAATCGGTGATGCTCTTATCACCGATTTCAAGAGTGCGGGGTTCGTTGTCGCACTGAAGCGACCGTGCCTCCTTGTTGTCACAAAATAATTCTTCAAGCGTGAGCCAGATGTCACGCGCTTTGGACTTGGCTTTGAGGATGGTGTCGAGAAGTTGTTCCGACACGGTGCCATAGATCCACATTTTTACAAGCCCATCACGTTCTTTCCACTGTAATTCGTTATCAGCGGTACCGTGAGAGGAGAGTTATGTATTCATAGCATATATATATAGTGTTTACATATGATTAGGCCAAATCTATACAAGTCTATATGAGATATATGCAAATATAAGATTCTCATATATCTAATCTAACATGATCAACTTTAATATTTTTTGAAAGATCTGTAGAATTAAAATAACGATAAACATCAGTTGCGCATATACCCCAAATATTCTGCCATCTAGTAAATTATGGTTAATGCGATTGTGGTTTTACAATTGGGGAGGTGATATCTATCTATATTAGCAGGAATATTGTTACGGGTAAGATTTAGATATTGAGATTTTGGAAAGAGATATTGTTACTGGAATTGCGATGGTAGATTATAATTGGAGAGGTGTTATTTAGAAATGAAGTTATGATGTTGCTAAAAATTAGGAATTTTTTGTTATTTTTTGCGGAAATCTTCTAGATACAATTTAAATGGTTCTGTTTTTAAAGGGAACCATAGTGATATGATATCAATGGAGGCTTGAAGAAAAAAGCGGGAAAACTACACCAATGACAGAGATTGCTGGGCTTTGTCGACATGTGAATGCATATATGTATGGGCCTTATCGATCAATGATTGCATAAGATTTGGCCTTTCATACGAAAGCCATTAGTTGTGTGTGCACTATCCATAAGTTGTAATCGGATTTTAATTAAATTTTTTGAACCGACCCGACAAAGTATTTTTCTAAAATATCCTTAATGAGTAAAGGTTGACTGATTTTTATAAAGGCATTTCGTGTAAAATTGCTTGAGATCAATTATTGTCAAATATTGTACTCCAAAAATACTAATATAGATTGAAATGACCCATCCCGTTTTTCCCATTTAATACATCAATATTAACCCCATAATTAATATCTGGACCACGGTTGTGTGGGCAGAAAAGTTATTTTGCCACGGATAATTTTATCACCACCTGACTCAGAACATCCTTTCACACTTCGAAGATGTCAATTCCCAATCAGAGTATGCTATGCAACGACAATAAACAAAATCCATGGACAAAGTTTAAAATCAGTGCTACTCTATTTGCCTCAACTAGTTTTCAGTCATGGCCAGCTGTACGTGGGGCTATCACGTTTAACATCTCCTACATGTCTTACCATTCTAAAACCACATAATGAGGCAGAGAAGAGAATAACAAATATTGTCTACAACGGAATATGCAACGGGCTACCTACAAATTAAGGCCAGATACGAATTGCATTCTACACAAGTTTGGACAAATCAACTACACGTTTGATTGGAGTTATCATTACTTACTATCTACAGTTATATATTGAACTATCTATGTATCTAGAATCATCTTGAATCCTCTAATTCTGGATCTATTTTGCACAACATAAACCTGTTTTGAATGGCCATTTCTTCCTAACATCGTACTTAAAATTATATGGACAAGTCTCTGTCACATTGCCATTTACGATTGTAGCTTCAATTTCCTAGACAAAAATAAAATCATACAACCATCTCAAAACTGAAGGACTGCATCAAATCCTTAAAAACATAAGGGACCGATCTAAATGAATATAATGATGAAGCTATATACCCAAGAAACAAAAAATAAACAATTCAGGGTGAAAAGAGGAAAACATTAAAAAAAAAAACCCCCAGAATTTAAAAGAGAAATCTAAGACGAAAAAAACAAATAAAAATAGTTTTTTAAACTTACTAGGAAACATAGAAATTATGAGATGGAAGAAATTGAACAAGGACTTATTTGGATGTAGAAATTCAAGGGTTCATCAGAGCTTTTCCACTCATGTTCTTTATTGCGGTACTAATGTTATTTGTGGGCCTATCTTAAATGAAAAAGCATAGAAAAAGATCCAACTAGAGGAGAATCAATTATGCTTCTGGTAACTGAAAGAACTCGTAAGAACTGTTACGTGGTACACATAGATTGGCTCATGAGAAAATAGAAAAAGAGAATAATCATTTTTCCGCCATTTTTTCTTCTTCCTCCGACAAAAATCTTCTTCTCTCTCTACCTTGTGCGACAAAAATCTTCTTCTCTCTCATTAATTATAATTATATTAGGTAACTAGATTTTACCCCGTGGTATACCACGGGTCCATAATTTAACGTGTCTTTCTTATATAAAATTTCAATCGGTTAAAATTTAATCTGTTCTTATTAGAGTTGGTTAAGCTTATTATTTGAGGTCCAACAGAAACAATGTATCGTTTGCGGTATATATATTTCCAATTTTATATTTATATATGAAAATTTACTCCGTAGTACACCACGAGACAATTTATTATTTTATGTTTTATATATATATATAATTTTTATGATTTGATATTTTATATTGATGGAGATTCTTTAACTTTTAATACCATTAAATTAATATGAATGTCGGTTCGAACCTGTCCCACCATATAGCCGCGTGTGGTGATATTTTACATTTATAATTAGTTAATTTTTATGTAACACCACGGGACAATTGTTTTTACATTTTATTTTGATATATAACATTTTCTCTACCAATTAGTGTAATTGTGTAATTACTCAAGCACATATATATATTTGTATTTTACTTTGATGTTTAAAATTTAAAAATTTATTCTTAAGGGCTAACCTAATTCTTAAGAACTTCCATTAATATAGATTTTGTGGAAAAAAACAAAAACTTATGTTTTGAAGATGAAAAAAGTATATATGAAGAAAATAAAAAATTAATAACATAACATAAAATCAAAAAATTATATATAAAAGAAAAAAAAATTGTCCTATCAGAGGATAGGTAATTATTGTTAAACATCCATTAGTAGGAGCATGAGTGGAGATGCTCTCACTTGGCAATAATAATCGAGAACGAAAATCAGTTCCAGATACGCAATTCAAGAGGCTCTGATTTTTATGTTATGTATTTGACTTAGGCAATCCTTAACGGTATAAGTGGTCGGGCCTTAGGGCAATTATAAAAGTCCAAAATAATGAAACAGTCGATTGCGAAGAGTTATTCGGGTGTTAGTTAAGAAGCTTTTGTTTAGGTTGCTTATGTCACGTGTAATTATGTGAGTGGTTAGAGCATGGTAAAAAGAAAAACATTTTGTATTTTCTTCTTCCCCCAAATCGATTTCACTTCTCCTCTCCTCTCTCACACCGACGCAACATTTTAAGGTCAAAGATGAGCTCACTCCTCATGTCTACGGCTTTCTTCGCCTCATCGGTTCCTGGGATCTTTTTAAAAATTTTCTTCGTCTTTCCTTCCGATTCATCCATCCCAAATTTGATTGCGTTTCTGCGTTTTCAATTTTAATTAACAGCTTCCATTGCAACGTGAATATGCGTCAATGTCTGAACTGAGCTTCGTTTCCTTTTTTGATGTGCTTTCTTGCGGGGAAAGAAAAGGTATTTAGTTAGCTAGGCTTTGATAAAGTCTCTTGCTATCACAGCCGCACTGGAGCAGCCTCTATAGCTAGTGAACCGTCTGTGTTCACTTTTGTTTACGGAAGGTTCGAAGAAGAGTAAGATTCAGCTGAGCAGGGTGACCATGCATTCCAAATATTCCTCCTCACGGTATTACATAATGTTTGTGTGCTTTAATAAATATATATGTTTGTATCTTTTTATGCTTTTCATTTTTGCTTCATTGTTTTTCTTTTAAAAATAATTTTGCATTGTATTTTATGTTTCTTTTTATTTTCAAATCATTTTTGCTTCATCGGATAATATTTTATTTTATTATATCCATTTACAATAAAATAGACAAACCAAAATATCCTATGTATAATTTTTCTGTTAGTCGTAAGGGTCAACCTAGTTTTTTTATTTTTTTTTCTTTTTTTTTAGTGTGAAGAAACCTAGTTCAACATAGTTTATACAAAATGCTTCCCTTTTAATAATATAAATAAATTATTATATGTTTACTTTATACAAAATGTTTCCCTTTTTAATAGTATATATATAGGCAAATCAAAATATATTATGTATAGATTCTGTTAGTCCTAAAGGTCAACCTAGTTTTTTTTTTCTTTTTTTTTTTAATGTGAAGAAACCTAGTTCAACCTGGAAAGAAATTAAAGCAAACGTGATACAATAATGTAAACAAAACCAAAGGAAAAGGTTATGAAGACAATGAACTAATTTTAAAACAGAGAAGCAATCATCAGAGGTTTTCCATGGGAGAGGACTGATCTAGTTGCACCTCTTGCTCAATGTTTTGTAGATTAATACTACACCCATACATGTTTCCTTCGTCTGTGGACATAAGCCATCGGGCGAAATCGTGAATCACTTCGTGCATTGTAACTGTCTCATCGTTAAGACAGTCTTCTAGAAGACAAACGTCTTTCAAGCCTTCAACCAACATAAGCCCCTCCATATGGCAACCCTCAGAGTCTTGTATAATCCCATTAGCCACCATAAGGCGCACAACCTCTTTTACTTTGATTACGCAACTCGCTGGATACGAAGCACATAACAAAAAGCATGGTTTCATCTTCTTGTCTTGCAAGCAATCATACGTCATCTTTAGAGAAGCATATATGATTTCACTAGTAATGGTACTCGCGCGGTGTGGGTATTCGAGTTCTTCCAAAGCTATAATCATCCAGCCGAAATGCGAACTCCGACTTCGTTGTATTTTCCCCACGACCGAGATGGCGAAAGGGTAACCTTTAAGTTTGTTACAAACTTGCTTTGCAAAGGGTTCGCCAGGGTCTGATGTAGCAGCTTTTCCAACCACAGAGCAAAAATACTTCCAAGCATCATCAGCGCTTAGGAAGGCAGGTTTTAGGATATGATCAACTAGTAGATTTCGGCACACACGGCGGTCCCTAGTGGTGATAAGAACTTTTACTCTCACCCCGCTGTCTCCTTGATAATTTCTCCATGGAATACCCAAACGATCTAAATCGATGGACCTCTGAGCGTCATCGAGGATGATGAGACACGTTTTAAATTTCTGCAACTTGCGGAAAATTAAACCAGCAATGACAGTTTCGGGTGCATCCTTTGAGTAATAAAGGGTCAACCTAGTAGCGATTTGGTGTAGTTGCCTTGTAAAGTTAAACTCTTTACAACATTCAACCCAAATCACTAAATCAAACTGTAGAGCACAAGTACGTTTCCCAATGTTGGTGTTCAAAGTATTTGCGATTAGAGATTTACCACAACCTTCTAAGCCCCACAGAGCAACCCTATCGACCGCATCGTCAGCTAGCAGGGCTGTAATGTTGGCTACATAACTCCACAAACAATTCTCATCATCTTCCCTAAGTACCCGACCAACATATTGCACAGGGTACATAACCCACGCCGTGTTATTGAGGATTTGAGATTCGTCCACGACAGACTTCTATACCAATTTAGTAGTTTCTTTATCAACAATCAATTAAACTTCATTTTAACTTATAATGCAATTTTAGGGGAAAAGGGTCCAAACTTACCAGACCGGACGATCCTTGCTCGTGATGGGAATCTTCAATTCGGCTCTTCTGTGGGGAAAAACACAAACACCTCAACATCTTCATCATTATCAGTTTTCCTCTCTACTACTCCCTTTGATCTTTCTTTTAAATATTTGAATACTTAATCTATTAATATATATATATATATATATATATATATATATATATATATATATAGATGTGTGAATAAGCCGTATATATCTTAAATGATCATCATCATCAGTGTACGATTGTAAATATTTTACGATATATCTTTAAGTATGTATATCAGATATATATCTTTAAGTATGTATATCAGATATATATCTTTAAATATTTTATTTTTAATTCATATTTTCGAAAATTTACAGATTTTGTTAGAGTTTATTTATAATTATTAAGTTTATATATTTGACCAAAAAAAAAAAAATTAAGATTATATATTATCAATTTTTACTAAATCATTTTGATTATACATATCATATATCGTTGTTGTTAAAAATAGTAAAATAAAGATTTTTACCCGTATTAAAGTATGAAATTAATGATATTTGTTTTTATTAATATCAATTCAAACTCGTCCCGTCTTACAACCCGTCCCATCATATAATCCATTGGAAACACATTACAATCCGTCATGTCATATAATCGTCGAAAAATTAAACCCATGTTTAGCAAGGTCAATAATACTTTAGGTTAAACTTGGTGTAAAGTTAAAATAATAATAACAGTTTAAACTTTTAAAATGTTTAAAAATGTTTAAATATTTTAAACTTTATATATATGTAGTTAACAATTCTACCGTCTTACAATCCGTCCTATCTTATAATCATGTTACGTCATTTAATTGCGGAAAAATCAATATGACAATTCAATAATACGTTATTTAAATTTGATGTAGAGTTAAATTGTTAATAACACTTAAAAGTTACAATATAATTATAATATCTACAACTTTATACTATTAATAATACTTCCTACTTCTTAGAGAGTTTAAATAGTTAAAATATTTGGACGCATAAAAATTCAGCTTCCTACTCATTCGTATTTGGAAACATATGGTCTTATTTATAAAAGTTATGAACCATCGTCAACCCGATATGAGACGTTAAACATGTGTAAGAAAAAATTTGAAATATACATAAGTTTTCAAAAATTCAAATTGTAACATATGCGAAAAATTTTTTGTATTTTTATTATAAATATGTATTATGTAATAAAATAAATTAATAAACAAATAAGATCATATATAAAGATATTAGAAAAATATTTGAGAGAAATAAATTGAAATATAAGAAAATTATATTTTTATATATTATGAGAAGATTTTAGGAAGTTTGTTAAATGTGATTCTATATATATAAAGTTACCTTTCCTCTCTTCTCCTTCCGCCATATCAGCGCCACATAATCCGCCACATCATTAGACATTTTTTTAAAAAATTATTAATAATTTCAAAAAGGCATGGGCTTGAGGTCCAACGGTTACACAACAATCAAACCGGTTAAGAAAGATCGAGAACATGTCGAATACACGAATTTGGAACTGGATAGTTAAACGTCGGATACAACAATCAAACCGGTTAAGGATAGATCGGAAAACATCTACTAGAACCGTTGTTTACAAGATCAACTCCTTTGCAGCTATGCACCGATTTTTAAACTATTGGCCAGAGTACACATATTTAATCATAGAAAGAAACCAAAAACAAGCCAGATCCCAGAACATCTATCATGGTATAGATCAAAACCATACACCAGAAACTTTGTCTCTCTAATCCCATACCTAGCAAAAAGAGAGAATACCGCAGAAACTTCCCCTCGACCTCTAGCGAATAGCAAATAACAGTAAACATTTTAAGTACTAAACTAATACAAAATTGAAAAAAAAACTATCCATATGAAAATAGAGTAACAAAAATGACAACAGTAAAGATCGAAAAAATGTCAGATACAAGAATTTGAAATTGGATAGTTAAACGTCGGATACAACAATCAAACCGGTTAAGGATAGATCAGAAAACATCTACTAGAACCGTTGTTTACAAGACAACTCCTTTGTAGATATGCACCAATTTTGAAACCATTAGCCAGAGTACACATATTTAAGCATAGGAAGAAACCAAAAACAAGTCAGATCCCAGAACATCTATCATGGAATAGATCAAAACCACACACCGGAAACATTATCGCAGAAACTTGTCCTCGACCTCTGGCGAATAGCAAATAACAATAAACATTTTAAGTACTAAACTAATACAAAATTGAAAAAAAAAATTCATATGAAAATAAAATAACAAAAATGACAACAATAAAAAACAAACAAAAACATTAAAAAAATCATAATATAAATTATAAACCTCCCGCGCGCAGCGCGGATCAACAACTAGTATGCGCGCGGATCAACAACTAGTATTTTTATATTTTTAAGTAGAGTAATTAATAATAATGCCATAACCTTGTAAATAACTTCAAACTCCAAAATTTTGCTCAAAAATGTTAATATAGATATTTGATCCTAGTCAATATTTTTAAATACTGCGAGATCTTCTTTGATCTCATGGGCGGCTTATTTAATTTCGAGTTACAAATCAACAAACAATATGATATCAAAGCCTTAAATCTTAATACATGTTTAGGTCTCAATCTAAACCAAAATCGATCCAGTAAAACTAGGTCTATAAACTTGGTTATTTTGTTTTTTTTTGTGATAAAAAAAATTGGACTGTGACAAGAATGATCTCAAAATAAAAAGAGTTTTGAAAGAGTATATGTGTCGACACCAAAAACTATATAATTCATCGACAAGTAACATTTAGTATAGAGATGGCTAACTTTTTCTATATAAAATATCTAAGATGGGATACATTCGTAGGGGTTTTCTCTTTGACAAATGCAGTCGTGTTCGTCTTTAGGTGGTTTGGGTTCATCTTATAAGTTCTTACATGTGCATTGTAGATAGCGTTGTTTCATTTTAGCTTCCACCTATGTTTTTTTTTTTATCAACCAAAACAAAAATTCTTAGCTTAGCTTTAGCTAGTATTAGTAATATAGATTTCTGATCTAACAATAAATTATATATGGAAAGTATCCGATATATGTATCCAAACCCAATTTAATATCCAATTTTGAAGTATCCAATTGTTAAAACAGAAATCTATAGAATTAGTAATATAAATTTTTGTTCTAAAATATTACCTTCAACACGGCTTAGTATAAAACAGATGAAAATGCAAGAAAACATAAACAAGATAGTAGTTGACGATCATGTTTTCAAGATTTACTTTTTGATACATTTTTCTTTTGCTTGTGCAAGATTCTTCTATCACGAAAACTAGAGCAAATATGGAGTTTATTGAGTTTTACTCAGATGAAAAACTTCAAGGAGAAGAGCTCTATCAAGTCACGTCAGATGAGGAAGACAACTATGGAACGATCTCGTGGCGACTAGATGATAGTTCAGCTTCTGATTCAAGAGATGAACCAGGCCATGAAACACCATAACCAGAACCGCCTGTGATGAGAATCTGTCTAGGATTCGACACTCTTAAGTTGAGCAAGCATAGATTTGGCTAGAAAGCCGTGGTGCCGAATAGAAGTTGAATGGTCGATGGATATCACAAGAAGCTTGCAGAATAGCTTCACGATACCGAACTTAGATCCTTTGGATATATGCAGCAAAGAGTCTAAGGGTTTTGGTTGATATACACACACCAACAAGAGAAAAGCTAGATATACACACCAACTAAAAGATCTCCTTAGAGAAAAGGTTTTTGATAAAAAGAAAGGTTGTTTTCTCATAAGAGATTACAAGGGGTTTATAAAGAAGAATGAAGTCTTGGAACACACTCACAAGACTACCTTGGAAATAAGAGAATATTAAAGATAGAGTTTGAATATAAATGACTCTTCAACTACTTATTTTCGTAGATATCAAAAAAAAAAAAAAAAAAAAAAACTACTTATTTTCATCTCTCTTCTTGGCCAGCAAATTACCCACTTGGTTTGGGCTCTTCTTGGGCTTGTAATAGGCACAAAACACGCTGGACTTAATATATATTCCATTGGGCCAAGTTCTGAGTGTATTGTCATGGTTTGGATCAACAAATAGGTAATTTGAATCTATATATATAATGGGAGAGTTCTCTCTCTCTCTAAAGCTGTCCACATCAGCATTTTTTTTAAATTTATGTTAAGCCCAACAAATCATGTAAACCCATATATTTTGTTAATCATTTTATTGTCTTTTGGCCTGTTAGTTTATAACTTAACCCCCAACACTTTTACATCCAAATTGGGTTTTTGGCCTATTCCATAACTCATGTTCATGTAGTGCATAATATGTTATTTATAATTAATAAAAATTAAAGATAAAGAAAAAAGAAATTCACATAATGTTAACATATAATTTCTTTTCATGTTAAAAAATAAGTAATTAAAAATAAAAAAATGTAAAATAAATTAAATTTAAAATAGTAAAACCAATACTATGAGAATTTTTTTATTAGTAATAAGAGTATGATTCAAACTCTAAACAACAACAAACTTTATAATTATTATACTTTCAAATTTTAAATGTGGTAATGTGTTTTAAAATTTAAGTAAATTTTAAATGCATGGTAGAATAATAAAAATTGTTTGTAATTTTACTTTTAGAATTTCAAAGAGGAAAAATATATTTAAAGTGAAACATAAGTTCTAAAAAACATATTACATATTTTTAATTATTATTAAATTTAAACTAAAAACAAAAGATTACTAAACTCAATTTAAAATACTCTAAGACGAAAATATTTGAAATGTCACACTTTATGCTGTGAAATTATACTAAGAATATAAAAATTAAAAACTTTATTATCCATATTCTAAAATAATAAATAATTAATTATCACATTATTCATGAGTTTACAATAAAATATAGAGAAATTGATATGTAAGTCATAAACTGATATGTAATTTGTGTAGCATATCTTAAAAAGAAAGTTTACTTATTCTCAAGTAGTACTATACCTTTCTAACATAATCTAAAAGAAAAACAAGTTTGATATCCCATTATTTGAATCAAATGCTTTTAATCCAAAATGGACTATTATTAAGGAAGAAATTGTTATGATATGTCTTAAAAAGTAACTCACACTTCAATATATAATATACGAGAGTTAATAGAAGGTAGAAATAAACTAGATGTCGAGAGGTAACGAGTGCATCATAGAAGATCACAAAAGAATTAGTAGTTAAAAGCGATTGAATATAAATGACTATAATTTTAAAAGATAATGTATATGGCTAAATTTTGAAATATTTGAGATCTCATTTATTGTGTGAAATGAAGAAACTCAAGACATACTACTAGATTCAAAGTCGGACTTAACCGTTAGTTATAGAAATGAGATAAGATAGACACATTCATAACTTGGTCGAGAGTTCTCTTTTACCACATTGCACTTTTTCCGATGGATAAAGCAAGTTCGCTAAACCTACTTTAGCGACATGATATTATATATGTATCTTTACACTTAATAATGTATATGAGGCTCGGTAAATTTTGTGTTATATATAGAGGTGTTATATTTGTATCAACATCTAATCATAAAAGATATCTACAATTTGGATCATGAGCTGGTTGTCGATGCCATTTACTCTTCTCGCAAATCTTTTCAAGTAATCTTTGTTACAATGTAATAATATTAAAACATTTATTTGTCAAGAAAACACTATCGCCAACAATATATATGTTGTATATCGCTTAAAATTTTAGTTTAGTGTTTAATTATATAGCTTTTATCTTTTAAAATTTGAATGATTATAGTTATGCTCAAAAAATAATATTGATAGAAGAGGTTTTAAACTAAAATCCCGCGCAACGCGCGGGTACACAATCTAGTGTGAATAATTTGCCTCATTAAAAACCTTGTCAAGAAAACCCATTGGGACAAAACTTGACAAGGAAAAAAGAGTACAAATGAGACACATGCCCATTTGGTGATCATGTATCAAAAACCAGTGAGGTTTAAGATAACATCTTTCCCATACTCTTACTCCGCTATAAGCTCATTCTCTGGTTCAAACGGCTCCTTAGCTTCGAGCTGCTCCTCTGCTTCAAGCTCCTCCTCGGCTACAAGCTCTTTGTGAAATTCCAAGTCCGTTGTGCTAGGCATGATCATATCATCCGCTCCCTCTTGAAAAGGATTTGACCTCAAATCCAATTCATCTACAATGAAAAGAACCAAGTCAATAATTTTGAAACAGGAACTCACATTATACTTACCTTGCAGCTCAAGTTCATCAGCTTTTTTGTTGATTTGACTTTCTATGTTGAATTGACCATCGATCCTTGGGATTAGATTGGACTCCTTTTCAGTTGGAAATCTTTTCTTCCTCCATTGTACCCATACTTGTTCTCCAACCTAAAAAATCATCCTGAAACGAGCATATGATTTCTTATCCTGCGTGAAAACAACTCCAATTCCAGTCCTAGCAAAGAAATTGGATGAGAACTCTTTTAAATCCAATGGCTCCTCTTTTGTACCTGCAATGTTTTCAACACCTTTGACCAAGAACAAGTGTGTTATTATAGTCATGAAGTCATTATAAACATGTAAACATATCTCAGCTTGGACCAAATCAATATCCTCATAATGTTCCTTTTTTCGTTGCACCTCAAGACAATAAGTTGATTCCAAATATTCTTTCAATAAGCTTGCTTTATTCTCAATGATGTCTTGATATAATAAAATTATAATCATAGCCCCTAAATCATGAAAAATAAATCGAGTTGAGGAATTACTTACCTGGATAAGGTCCTTGACATGTTTGGTGTTTATCATCTTTTTTTGGATCTGGGGGTTCTTCTTGGAGTAGTGCGTTGGTGGTGACCAACTCATCCTCTCTAGAGGTTAACTTACACAATGAGAACTCAAAATGTTGCAGCATATAATCTTGCACGATCATGTTCTCCTTTTGATATCTTCCCCCTCTAAATATGTCGTGGCTCGCCTTTAGCTTGAATGTTGCATCTGGTGGTGCTTCTTTGATCAGTATGAAATGACTCACATCTAGGTACTTATTCTGGTCCAGATTGGCTGGCTTAATCTGATTGTCTCCCTCTCTTGTTTTAGTTCTTCTTAAGCGCTTCAAGATTGCCTTAAAATTTGCATTTGGCTCTTTTGACAAAGACAAGCGAATAAAATATGTGTAATCTTGGATAGAAGTGTACTTGAGAGTAAAGATGCTTATCTTATCATAGCTTAACATGTGCACTAGTATTGCATCAGGTGGTTCATCTTTGAACGACAAAGAAGCTTTAACTACCTTTCCATGCTTTTTGTTTGCTTTAAATTGTAAGAACGCAAGATCTCTTGTTTTTCTCTGGTACTTCCATCTCCAAATTCCATGACGATAAGTCTTTCTTTGATATTTATCTGGCGGATTTTCCTTGACTTGAGTAAGCCATTTGAGTTCTTCTCCAAAATACTTATGCTTCTTTTTTTTTCACCTGTTCCTTCCTGAGCACTCACAAGATAAAACAAGTGCATTATACATGAAATAGATAAGTCAAGAACATGAATTTTCACAGCTAGTTTACAAAGCTCATCGAACGAATATGACTCACTCAACACGTTTTGCAAATATTGCATTTCAGAAAAAGGTTTCACCAATATATGCTCAGTTCTAAACAGCTCCATTGCATTGCTACTCAAAGAAATTCTCAAAGAAGAGTTAAATTCACAAAACTCATCAAAGAGAAAACCTTTTGGCTTAAAGAACTTTTCAAGTGTGAAAGTTTCAAAAGTCGGAATGATTTTGTGAAAAACAGATTTTGAAACACAAAATTCTTTCACATTTTCTAAGCCAAAACGTTGTTCATCTTGAGCAAAAACTAACACAAAATAATTAGGTTCAGTTATGACCAAATCAATTTGGGTTCCAAAGAGGTTAGTTTTTCAAGCACAAAATTAGATTGAAGAGAAGAAAGAATACACTTAGCTTCCAAGAAATATTCTGGATTGGAGAGTTGCTCCACCGTTTTGTTCTTAGTTTGCTCTTCTTCGTTGCTTAAGTTTTTGTCATCTTGAACTGTTGTGTGTGGTTGTGTCTCCACACTCTCTTGTAGTTGTTTATCCGGCTGGTTTAAACTTTGGTGGACTTAGTTTTTGTTGAGTCTCCTTTTCTTGATCAGCTTGCTTCCACTGTCCTCCATTAGACCATGTACCTATTTCAAAACTTTTGGAGAAGGACAAGTGCATCATACTAGTCATGGAATGATCATTAAGAACTTGGGAAACTTTAGCTTGTACCTTTTCATTGTTAGATGCTGAAACAATTTCTCGTTTCTTGTTTCCTTGCTGCTCCATGGACTCTTTGTAGATTGGTAAAGCTTGATTTGCAATTGGCTCTTGAATAGTCAACCCCTCATTGGGACAATTAAGTTGCACTTTTGTTGCGCTAGTACCAACAAATTCGTGTGTGGTTGGAATTTTCTTTTGACTTTTCATCACATCCAGAAATGAATCCATTAGCCGCTTTTCCAAATCATCATAATCGTTTTTTCTACTCAACCGCTTCTTTCAAAAAATATATTACAAATATGTAATTTTTACGTATATTCCTACTTTTATTACAAAAATGGTCAAACTGAATAATTTATCGATAAATATTATTTCGTGCTGTAAAATTTTCACTTTTTTTTAATTATATCAAAACTCAATATTTTTTTATTTAGTTGTTTTCTTCCTTTATTATTTTATTTAGAATTATTGTACTAATATATAATGGGGAATTTCAAAATTACCCCTTTTCATACTTTTTTAAAATACCCATTATCATACTTTTATTAAAAAACCACTAAAAATGTTGAAATTTATCCAAATATGTGTGTAAGCTTATAAATATATACACAAATTATCCTTTTATGTGTAAAAAATTTATATATCTTTCATAAATAGCGTAAAAACAACTAATAAAAACCTTGTAAATACCTTATAAACCCTTTTAAAAACCTTTTAAAACTTATAAAAACGATTTAAAACCATTTAAAACATTTTAAAATATTTGTATTGAATCTCCTTGTAGTAGTTATTATATAGGAGTACCTTATAAACTATATATAACTTTATGTTTTTTTTTATATATTTAAACAGGGGTATTTTTGAAAACGAATAGATAAAAGGGGTATTTTTAAAAAGATGTACACCAAAACGGGTATTAATCCGACTGCACTGCAATAAAATTAAAATGTAATATATTTTAATCCGTTAAAAGTTATATATAAGTAATTATTTCCAAGGCGCTGTAGCGCGGGTCCGAACCTAGTTTCTAGTGTTTAACAAGCATTTTGTTAGAATTAATCAAACCTTACCTGGTGAGACTCATCTAGGAAAGTTGTGAGCTGATCCACCAATAAAAGATATATGAAATATATTTTGAATTTTTATTTTTGAGTAAATTCCTAATTTTAAATAATAATTTTTTTGAAGGTTAGCCTAACAATTTAAATATATATAGGGTCTCCACTACCACAATAGAATACAATATAGTCGAATTGATAAGCTTAAATTTGTAGCTCTAATAATTTATTTTCTTTGTAATTCATTTTTTATGCTATAAGTTTTTTTTGTATTTTTGTTTTTTCGAGATGCTTATCATCCGCTATGATTTTGTAATTCCATTCAAAGTTATAATTAGGTTGTTTGATATTTTTTTGTATTATTGTATTGTTTTTGATCATTTAGTCAAATTTTAACTTTTTGATTGTTTTTTTCTATAATCGGTAGGAGTACTTTCTATATTGGTATCTTTGATAGTGAAAGCGAAGGAATTGAATATCAGGTTAGACAGACATATGCTAAGGTAAAAACCACAATCATATTTTTAAAAACTTCTTATGTTTTTTTATTATTATTTATTAATATATTGGTTTGTTTAATTGTAGAATTTGATTTTATTATTTGTGTTGAATCTTTTATAAGCTCTTAAGACCGTCAACATGAAATTTAAAACGACCAATCAGAATCTTCCACCTCAATATTTAACTATTTTTTATTTTAATTGCAATATTTTGTAAAAAGAAAAAGAAAAAAGATAATGTATATGGAAATAAGTGAAATCTGAAAATATGGAATGTTTCTATTAATTTTTTCTTTTTCAAATAAAATAAATGATACAAAATGAAATTTTAGTTTTCTAAAATTAAGTTTATAAACGAAATTATTTATTTTTCATAATTAAGATATTTTCAAAATGGAAAAAAAATCAAGATATATAGAAATCAGAGAAATGAAAACTTTTTCAAAATATTATGTTAAAACTTTTAAGACTTTGCAAAATATATATATATATATATATGGAAATAAAATAATTATAACATTTGTATATAATTTTCTTTAAGTCCTCAGTTTCTTAACTTTATTAATAGAAATACAAAAATGTTTTTAAAAAACCTATTTTATAAATATAGTCATATATGTACTTCCTAACATAAAACTATAAATATTCAATCACATGTTAGTAATATTTTAAATTTTAATTGACTTTTATACTAAGATACTTATATAAAAACAAATATATGGAAGTACGAGAAATGTAAATATAATGGTAGATAGCCCTGGGCACGAAGCAAATATTCGGAAAATTTATAATATTTGTGATTCGCTTCGCTTCAACCGAATAGTTGATTTTGTTATTTTCTTCGTGATGAACCTCCGGATACGCTCAAAGGATCGAGGTTTGGTTCGGACGCGTCGAGCAGTGCAGCGGACTGTCGGGTGGAACGACGAGGTGCAGCGGACTGTCGTGCGGAACGACGAGGAAGCGTGCGATGGGAAAACCCTCTCGTACAAATGAGAGAAGCCTTCGTTGGATGATGAGTAGATCGATACAACGACACACGAGTGATGAGTGGCTCGTTCGGACGTCGAGGTTTTCTGAACCTTTAAGCGGCGAGAGGCCTTTAGAGGGAACGAAGAAATGACGCAAGAGAAGAAAACTCTAAGGTTTTTAGATTCAAGCAAGCGTAACCTTTTACAAGTGTTGAGCAGCCTTTAAATAGGTGCGACCGAGAGAAAGAACCTATTTGCCCTAGGCCACGTGTGTGGTCGAGCGGCTTACAACGCTTGTAAAGTAAAAGAAAAATAACCAACGTTCGAAATTCAAAGTTTAAAAGATAAGGATAGAAGGATAGAATCCACGCGTCTTTGGTAAAACGCGTGGATGCGCTAGGATTAACTGCCTCGTTAAAACCTTCTCGGTAAAACCGAGGTAGGAAAAAGAGTACAATCGCTCGCTAACGACTTAAACGTCTTCACCAATGGTGATGGTGAAGACCATCCACGATGGCTCTTGGTCTTGGATCGTTGGCTCGATGAGATCGTGGACGTATTCTTGAAGGAAAAGATTGAATTGGTCTCGGGCATTCTTCTCCGCTCGTCGGCTTCGAGTGGTCGCTCCTTGGGCAATAATCAGAGCTTTGGGTCGAGTCATCGATCGAGTTTGGCGAGCTCCATTGGTCGTTCCGTCCGTTCCCTCGATCTGTCCGTGTCTCGAGCGGTCGTTACTCGTCCCGTCTCGATCGCCGTCCGTCCGTCTCGTCCGTCCGGTCCGAGCTATCGTTGCTCGACGTCGCATCATCCCTCTCTCCTTCAAAGGGTTTTGTCCTCAAAACATGCTCCTCGTCCCCTACATCAAACGGAGATAGGTCAGTAACATTAAAGGACGTAGATATTAGAGGCTCACCCGGTAATGCAAGACGGTAGGCGTTGTCGTTGATCCGCTCGGGGACTTGGAACGGTCCATCGCCTCGATGACTGAGTTTGTCCTTCCTTCGGGTTGGAAATCTCTCCGGACGAAGGTGAAGTCACACCCAATCTCCTGGTTGAAAGATCATTGGTTTGCGGCGCTTGTTGGCTTGCTGGACGTAGTGCTCGGTCTTCTTCTCGATGTTCTTGCGGATCCTCTCAGGAAACTCCCGAACATACTTGCTTTTCTCAACTCCCTCGAGACTGATAATTGGATCCAAGGGCAAGGGAAGAAGATCCAAAGGAGTTAGAGGCTTGAAACCGTACACCACTTCGAACGGGGAAGTCTTCGTGGCCGAGTGCTCGGATCGGTTGTAGGCGAACTTGATGAATGGAAGGCAGTCGATCCACGATCCTTTATTTTGAGCAAGGGTCGTTCGCAGCAATGCGCCTAAGGTGCGGTTGGTCACTTCGGTCTGGCCGTCAGTTTTTGGATGAGCGGCTGTTGAATACAATAGCCTCGTCCCGAGCTTCTTCCACAAGGTCCGCCAGAAGTGACCGAGAAATTTCTGATCTCGATCAGACACGATCATGCGAGGGATTCCGTGAAGCTTGACCACATCCCGGAAGAAAAGGTTGGCAATATGCACCGCATCATTGGACTTGTGGCAAGGGATGAAGTAAGCCATCTTTGAAAACCTGTCGACCACCACGAATATGATGTCCTTATTGTCGATGATCGGGAGGCCTAGCACAAAATCTATTAACAGATCGACCCAAGGGCTTTCCGGGATCGGGAGTGGAGTATATAGCCCGTGCGGTCGGGTTGTCGACTTGGCCTTCCGGCAAATTAGGCAACGGCTGCAAAACTTCTCGATCATCCGCTTAATCTTTGGCCAGTAGAAGTGTTCCCGTAGCACAGCCAAAGTTTTGGCCACTCCAAAGTGCTCGATCAACCCTCCACCATGTTCTTCTCGGAGAAGAAGCTCTCGTATCGATCCGTCCGGAACGCAAAGTCGATGCTTCCGGAATAAGAACCCATCATGGATGAAGAAGCGATCGAAGTTAGCTTTTCCGTGTTCTCTATAGCACTCGCCGAATTCAGGGTCATCCGCATATTGATCCTTTAGTCCCTCAAAACCAAGAATGGTCGCGTCCATCGTGGTGATCAAGGAATGTCGCCTTGACAAGGCATCGGCTATGATATTCTCTTTCCCCTTCTTATACTTGATCACATAAGGGAAAGCCTCGATGAACTCTAACCATTTGGTGTGTCTCTTCTTCAAGTTGGTCTGGCCCCGGAGATGCTTTAAGGTTTCGTGATCAGTGTGGATAACACATTCTCGAGCTAGGAGATAATGTTGCCAAGTTTCCATCGCCAAGACTAAGGCATAGAGCTCCTTATCATACGTCGGGTAGTTGAGGGTTGCTCTACTTAATTTCTCGCTGAAATAGGCGACAGGTCTCCCTCCTTGAGTAAGAACAGCTTCGATGCCAACATTTGAAGCATCGCACTCCACCTCGAACGTTTTGTTGAAATCCGGTAGGACCAAGAAAGGAGCTACCGTGAGCCTCCTCTTCAACTCTTGGAAAGCTTTCTACTGGGCATCTCCCCACTGAAACTCAACATTTTTCTTGATCACGGCTGTGAGGGGTGCGGCGATGGTGCTGAAGTCTCGGACGAATCGCCAATAGAAACTGGCCAACCCGTGGAAACTTCGAACTTGTGCGACACTGTTTGGTGTTGGCCACTCCTCAATAGCCTTGATCTTCTCATTATCAACCTTAAGTCCCTGTTCACTAATTACAAAACCTAAAAAGACAAGTTCATTAGCTCCGAAAACGCATTTCGTGAGATTTGTGTATAATCTCCCCTCTTGGAGGGTTTGGATCACCATCTCGAGGTGATCCAAGTGCTCCTCTAGGCACTTACTATAAATCAAAATATCATCAAAATATACTACTACAAATTTGTTAATAAAGGTTCGAAGAACCTGGTTCATGAGCCACATGAAGGTCGAGGGAGCGTTGGAGAGTCCGAACGGCATCACTAACCACTCGTACAATCCTTGCTTGGTTTTGAACGTAGTCTTCCACTCGTCCCCTTCCTTCATACTGACTTGATGGTAGCCACTTTTGAGATCGATCTTCGAAAAGATCACGGAACCACTCAACTCATCGAGCATGTCGTCTAGGCGTGGGATCGGGTGTCGATACTTGATCGTGATGTTGTTGACGGCTCGACAATCGACACACATCCGCCACGACCCATCTTTGTTGGGCACGAGAAGGACTGGAACGGCGCATGGACTGAGACGTTCTCGAACATAGCCTTGCCTCATAAGGTCGGCTACTTGTCGTTCCAATTCCTTGGCCTCTTCCGGATTCACTCGATACGTGGGACGGTTGGGAAGTTGTGCACCCGGTATTAGATCGATTTGATGCCTCGGATTGGAGGCAGCCCTTTGGGTAGTTCTTCCGGAAACACGTCCTTGTACTTCTCCAAGATTGAATTGATCTCGTCCGGCACGTACGGTTCCTTAGGACTTACAATCACATCATCCTTAAAAACCATGATCAACATTTTGCAAGTCGGGTCACTTAAGGACCTCCTAACTACACTAGGATTTATTAAGAAATTCCTTTTAGTGCTCGTTTCCTTAGACAGTTTCGGTTGCATTTCATTGACTTGGGATGGTGATAGAGGTGTTAAATAAATACGTTTATTATCATGCATAAAAGAGTATTGGTTGGATCGACCGCAAAGGTTGGTTCCCTTATCAAACTGCCATGGACATCCTAAGAGGACGTGGCTAGCTTGCATCGGTACTACATCGTACAAGACTTGGTCTTGATACGGACCGATGGCAAAAGGAACCATGACTTGTTCATTGACTTGAATCACGGTCTTGTCATTAAACCACTTAAGCTTATAGGGTCTCGGGTGGTTTGTGGTCAGTAAAGAAACTTTCTTGACCATGTAGGTGCTCGCAACATTTGTGCAAGAACCCCCATCTATGACCAAGCCACAAACCTTCCCACTTACAGTGCAACAGGTGTGAAATAGGTTGTCGCGCTGATTGGTGTCGTCGGGCTGCTGAGAGACGCTAAGGATCCTTCGGATGACAAGCAGCTCGCCAACTTCAGGTTCCGCAATGGTTTCCTCGATCTCGCCGGCCGGCTCGATCGGATCGTCGGCTTCGTCTTGAGACTCGACCTCTCCGGCGCGGTGATGATCATTGTTCGCGGGTTCGGACGGTCTCTCGCCATGTGCCCTCGACCTTGACACTTGAAGCAAACAATGTCTCGGCTGCGCGTCTCGATCGGTTGTCGTCTCGGATCGGCTCGAGCATCATTATTGTTGATTCTCGGTCTGAACCGATACTTGACGACAGCAGCCTTAGGCTTGTCCTGGATCTTGTTGACTGGCGAAGCACTTGGTGACCAACTCAAAGTTCCTTGGACTCGGCTTCGACTCAAGGTAGCAATCTTCCGCTTGATTTATTGTTCGCATTGCATCGCGAGGTGTAATAGCTCCTCGATACCGGAATATAGTTGCCTCTCGACCTTCCTCGCGATCCGGTCTTGTAATCCGTCGAGGAACTGCGGCATAAGGGTTTCTTCGGATTCGTCGAGCTGGAGTCGGTTTCGCAAGTGCTCAAAGTCCTCATAATATTCCTCGACCGACTTGGTGCCTTGAGTGAGCCGTCGAAATCACTTTTGGAGATCGCAATGGTATAGTGGCGGCACGTATCTCCTTCGCATGATGTTCTTCATGGCTTTCCAAGTCGAGATAGCCGGCTCGAGGTTGCGTCTTCGTTCGGGCATGTCTCAATCCCACCAAGTGAGAGCATGGTCGGTCAGTTGAGCAGCGGCATAGGTTACTTGCCGTCGCTTGTTATAGTTGTAGCACGAGAAGACGTGGTCCATTCGTTGTTCCTAATCAAGGTATGCTTCGGGATCGACTCTACCGGCGAACGTCGGGACGGACAGTTTGTGTCTGGGTTCTTGCGCTCGAGGATCTTCGGGTCGACCCTCGTATCGTCCGCGGGGTTGAGGACGTCGTTCATCTCCGGAAGACTCGAGTTGTTCCGGCTCGTAGTGCGGTTGTTGTTGTCGTCCTTGGACTGCTCATAAGGGTGCGCCCGGGGCACGTGGATCTCCTCGATACGGGTCAACCTCTCCCGTATCCGCGTTAACTCTTCTTGGAACTCGGTTAAAACAGCACCGAACTCGGGTAGGGGTAAGGGCTTGGCGTCGGGAGGACGAGGATCCTCCATGGGTGGTTTGATGTCCGGATACTTGTCGGGTAGTTGACCGGAAAAGTGTATATGTCGGTCGTGGATGGTCGGGAACGAGAATCGGGCAACGATAGGTTGGGTCGCTCGAGCGTTGTTCGGAGAATGATCCGTTGCAGGTAGTACTGGGGTCGGTCGCTTTCGTCGGTCGTAAAAACGGCTGCGATGACGGCTTGACTGGATCGATGGCTGTCGTACCTGGTTAGATAAAAGACAAACAACTTTTTCAGTACACGCGCTAATAAAGCAAAAAGCTCGAGCGTGTCAGCCAAATGATGGGTAAAAAGCGAAAACAACGTAAGATCGAACAAAATAACTCGACACGTGCTCAGATCTAAGACCCAAACACGTTTGAAAAACCGGATCTAGCAAAAAGGAAAACACTTTATCGAATCAAAATCTGATTTTTCATGAAAACATCGAAGAAATACGAAGAACACGATAGGATCCAGAAAATTCTTGATCTTTACTAGTTTCTACCGATGCGAAAGCTAAGGCAATAACTTTAAACGAAAAGTAAACTCGATAAGGATAGATACAACCTGTTGTTAGGACCTTCAGCTCTGATACCACTGATGCACCTCCGGATACGCTCGAAGGATCGAGGTTTGGTTCGGACTCGTCGAGCGGTGCAGCGGACTGTCGGACGGAACGACGAGGAAGCGTGCGATGGGAAAACTCTCTCGTACAAATGAGAGAAGCCTTCGTTGGATGATGAGTGGATCGATACAACGACACACGAGTGATGAGTGAGCTCGTGATACGGTTGTCTCGCCGTCGAAGAGCCCGGCTCGTTCGGACGTCGAGGTTTTCCGAACCTTTAAGCGGCGAGAGGCCTTTAGAGGAACGAAGAAATGACGCAAGAGAAGAAAACTCTAGGGTTTTTAGATTCATGCAAGCGTAACCTTTTACAAGTGTTGAGCAGCCTTTAAATAGGTGCGACCGAGAGAAAGAACCTATTTGCCCTAGGCCACGTGTGTGGTCGAGCGGCTTACAACGCTTGTAAAATAAAAGACAAATAACCAACATTCGAAATTCAAAGTTTAAAAGATAAGGATAGAAGGATAGAATCCACGCGTCTTTGGTAAAACGCGTGGATGCGCTAGGAGTAACTGCCTCGTTAAAACCTTCTCGGTAAAACCCAATGGGATAAAAACCGAGGTAGGAAAAAGAGTACAGTCGCTCGCTAACGACTTAAACGTCTTCACCAATGGTGATGGTGAAGACAATCCACGATGGCTCTTGGTCTTGGATCGTTGGCTCGCTGAGATCGTGGACGTATTCTTCAAGGAAAAGATTGAATTGGTCTCGGGCATTCTTCTTCGCTCTTCGGCTTTGAGTGGTCGCTCCTTGGGCAATAATCGGAGCTTTGGGTCGAGTCATCGATCGAGTTTGTTGAGCTCCATCGGTCGTTCCATCCGTTCCCTCGATCTGTCCGTGTCTCGAGCGGTCGTTACTCGTCCCGTCTCGATCGCCGTCCATCCGTCAAGTCCGTCCGGTCCGAGCTATCGTTGCTCGATGTCGCATCACTTCGATTCGTAAATTTTCGAGTATTCGGAACTTTGAATATTCGAATGTTCTTCGTAATATTTGCAAATTATTTGCTTAGCTTCGACCCATCTATTTTTTTTGAAACTAAAAACATATAGTACATAAACATAAACTGCAAAATATGAGATATTAGAGGTTTTTGTTTGACATGTTTTCAAAATAAGAAGAAATGTAATCACCGTTGATATCCTACCTCTAAAAAGAGCATGCCATCAAACTAATCCAAAAACCCAAAACCCGATAGTTAAAATGCCATAAATTAAAACATAACATGAAAGAAATGATGAGCTAACATCTTAGCATATAAACATAAGCAGCAATGCCATCAAAAAATTGTTCAGTCATCAGTGTAGCTTTCTCTCGCTCCCACAATGCAAATCTTACACACAAAACATATTAAAAATTAAAATTATATTAAAAATAAGAAGCATTATCAAAAGAAAAAACTACAGACTTGAGAACTTATTAAGCAAACCTAGTATTGTAATATAAATTCTCACATTTTATTTTTAATATCGATTTTTTCTAAAAAAAGTTTTATTTGCTTAAGAACAACATTTAACAAAAAGTCAAACTTGCCAAAATATAATAATCTGAATATATATTATACAATTACACATATTATATATATATTATATAATATTTTTATATATAAAAAATATACAAATCAAAGCGGATATTCGACATTAAGAAAATAATATTTGTTATTTGTTTCGATTTTACGAATACTATATTTTTTCATATTTGATTTGCTTCAACATATGATAGATGTTTAAATTTTTGGAATCGAATCGAAACGAATATCGAAGTGAAGCGAGTCTAACAAATAAGACTAATGGTAGATGTGGTTGTGGGGATAGAAAATGATGAGAAAAGGCTAATGGTAGATGTGGTTGTGGGGAATAGAAAATGATGATAAAAGACGATGAATAAATAGAAAAAGGGAGAATTACTTAGATAGACCACAATTGTATGTTTATTCCTTAAACAGCCAAATCTTTTTTTTATTCCTTAGATGTTTAGTGGGATGGGTGTAATTACAATTAACACCCTTTGTCTGTTTTCTCTTAAAATTGCCACATCATATCCGAAAATGCCACGTCATACCCGAAATTGCCACATCATATCCGAAAATGCCACGTCATACCCGAAATTGCCACATCATCATCGACAGTTATTCTTTCATTAATTATCAAAAGAGAAACTGAACAGTTTCTTTCTCGTCACTGTTTACAATTGAAAAAAAAAAAAAAAAAAATTTCTCTCTCTCGACAGAGAACTTCCTCGCCGCCGACGACGAAGACAATACTCGCCTTTTACACAGTACTCGCCGCCGACGCTCTCTCTGTTTTGGTCTTCAAACTCGCCTTTAGTCGCTGTGAAGAGAAGAAGTCGCCGTGAGTTCGTCGACGTTTCGTTGCTACATTCGAGACCTTTCGTATTCCGGTAAGTGGCGAACTGTATTTAGAGTTTTTTCGACTATACTCGTGTTTGTTTTTGCTTATTATGGCTGATTGTCACCGTCGTTTGCTCTATTCATTCGACGGCTGAGTTACAGTATTCGTGACGGCTGATTTGTCAGATCTATAGATTCGACGACTGAGTTACTTATCATGTTATGGCTGAGTTACTTATCATGTTATGGCTGAGTTGTCTTACTTTGTTATTGATGCGGCTGAGTTATAATATTTGTTATGGCTCACTTAGTAACTTGTTTTAAGTTGTGGCTGAGTTATAGTTTATGTTGTGGCTGAGTTATAGTTTATGTTGTGGCTGAGTTATAGTTTATGTTGTGGCTGAGTTATGATGTGTTTATACTTATTTTAGATGGCTGCAGAACAAGCAATGCGTTACCCACCGAGACTTTACGAAGAAGGGATGTCTAGCCTCAAGAATAAAAGCATGTGTACCTATTTTAGGATGGCAGATTTCCCTGGGGTTAGGGAATCAATTGGACAAGACGCGTGGGATGAGATCAAGCAATTACCTCTTGGAATAGTTGCTAAGTTAGTTGAAAGCAAATTCGTTTGGTCTGCTAAGACTGTACACTATCTATTGTGTAATCAGTTGAGAATTAAACACAAAGAGCTTTGGTGTTTAGTTGGTGGCCAGCCTATAAGGTTTGGTTTGAATGAATTCGCTCACCTCACGGGGTTAAACATAGATCCAACTCCATCAGAGAAGTTTGAACCTTCAGTTGACTTCAAACAGTTCTTAACAGAAGAATTGAAAGTTCCCGGTGGGGAAGGTCCAACATATGATGAGCTACTTAAAGGATTATTAGTGTGCCGGTCATGGTCTGTTGAGAAGCGCAAGTGGTTGGGGCTATTGATTTTCTAGCCATTGGACTCTACTGCGTGCATCATAACTCACAGATACCATTTGAAGCTGCAAAAATAGTTTCTGATGATAAAGCCGTGAAGGCTTATCCATGGGGTCGGGTCGCATTTGAGACTATGGTTGATAATGTCAAGTGCTTGAATCCTAGAGGTAGTTCGTACACCCTTGGTGGGCCGGTTTACGTGTTACAAGCTTGGGCATATGACTCTATCAAATGCTTAGGAGAGCGATTCGGGAATTTAGTCGAGAATGAAGAGATCCCGTTGTTTCGATGGCCTGGGACCCACACGTTCATCATTAGATGTGGCCATTGCTGAAGATATCAAAAAGTATAGTGAGGTAACTGAAATCCGTCTGATCTCTGTTTTATGTTATGACTGAGTTACGATTTAGTCATGGCTGAGGTATATATTAGTAATGGCTGAGTTATAGTTTAGTTACGGCTGAGTTATATATTAGTGATGGCTGAGTTATAGTTTAGTTACGGCTGAGTTATAATTAAGTTATGGCTGAGTTATAGTTTAGTAATGGCTGAGTTATAGTTTAGTAATGGCTGAGTTATGTATTTTTTTTGTCTTTATGAGTTACACTTATTGATGTTTGTCTTCTAATGTAGCTGCGTGTGAGTACAATGGTGATGAAGGGTGATGTAAGTGAGCTTTTTCATACGTGGCCAAATCAGACAGAAGAAGACCCAGAACTTGTCAACTTGGTCAATGACATACATGAAGAAAAGCTTGTTAAAGGTTTTTGGGATGTGAAAGTGAATGAGGACAAGAAGAAGAGTGGAAAAGTTAGAGCAGCGGTTGAGTATGAATCTCCCGCTGCTAAGAAGCAGAAAGTTGAAAAGGGTGGTGATTCTGGTGCAGAAGATGCACAGAAGAAGAAGAAGAAGAAGAAGATAAACGAGGAGGTAAAGCCTCATGAACAGAAGAATAAGAAGAAGAAGAGTGAGGAGGTAAAGGTAAGTTATATGTTATATGGTCATATAACTTTGTGTATGTTTTGATTATCAATTTTTGTGTATGTTTTGCAGGCTGATAGTGAAGAGGATGATGCTGGTGGAAAGGCGTCACTTAAATTACTCGTGGGTATGGTTTCAGAAATGAAATCAAGTATTTAGACCATGAAATCAAAGGTTGAGACCTTTGATGATAAGTTCACACGTGTTGATGAAGAATTCGTCAAGATGAAAGGCCTAATTTCCTTCGTTTCCAGAAGTGGAGGCCTAGCTGGTCTCATGAGTGACGACAAATTATCACTCAAGAGCATCTCCAATATAAGAATCAGGGATGCTTTTGGGAAAAAAAAAGAACAGACACCTGAAATTCAGAAGAAACCGTCAAGCCAAGACTACTCTGTTACTAGTCCCCCGGTAAGTTGAGTTCTCTTAATTTTATGTAATGGCTG
>NW_006238917.1:11916255-11916571 GCF_000375325.1 Capsella rubella | reverse complement strand
CGACTGAGTTGTTGTATGTTATGGCTGAGTTATATCTCTGTTTTGTCTGAGTTGTTTTATGTTATGGCTGAGTTATATCTCTGTTTTCGCTGAGTTGTTTTATGTTATGGCTGAGTTATACCTCTGTTATGGAAGAGTTGTTTTGTGTTATGGCTGAGTTATACCTCTGTTATGGCAGAGTTGTTTTGTGTTATGGCTGAGTTGTTTTATGTTATGGCTGAGTTATTTTGTGTTATTGCTGAGTTGTTTTGTGTTATGGAGTTACAAGAGAAGAAAATTCAGGAAGAAGAAGAAGAAGAAGCAGTTCTGGAGAGTG
>NW_006238917.1:11915030-11916036 GCF_000375325.1 Capsella rubella | reverse complement strand
AAACAGATGCCCAGAAGAAAAAAGAAGTAGAGGAAAAGAAGAGGGCAGATGCTGAAGCAAGAAGGAAAGGGAATGAGGAAAAAGGCCAGCCAAAGAAGAGAGGTAGAAAGCCTAGAGCTGTTCAGCAGCTGAAGCCAAGTGTCCCTTCTGATCTGGTGGAAGAACTTGCTGAAGATGTTGTAAAGATTCCTCTTGTCAAATTCAAACTCTCAAAGGTTGAGGTTGAGGACAAGAAAGGGGACAGAAAAGGGGACAACAAGGGGGTTAAGAAAGGGGACAACAAAGCTTCTGATAGTGAAATAGAGGATGTCACTGACAATAATCCTTTCGAGAACTTCAACATATTACCTGAATCTGATGTTGATGAAGAAGAAAAGATTAGGAATGAAAGGATTAAAGACTTAATGTTAGCAAATGTGAAGTTTGCTAAAGATGGGAGTGCATTAGAGCCACAGACAAAACCTCATGTTTTCCCTATTATTGGAGAGAACGGGCTGACATGTATGAGGAAGAACTGTGTACCTTCTCTTGCAATATATGATCCTTTCGCCCCTGTTGATCCGGCCAGATTGGAGAGATTATTGGAACACTTAAGTCCACATAAGTAAGTCTGCGTACCTATTGACCTGTTGATTACTGCTTCTTTACCCCCTTTTTATGTATATTAAAGTGTGTTGTTTGTTAGGGCTACCCCATATGGCAAGGCGGTCCCTGAAGTTGAATTCTACAAGAGAATCATCACTGAAAGAAAGGATTGGCCAGATTCGGACACTAAGTATGGCTGGCAGTGGGACGATGTAAGTTTTACACTTTTTTGTTGTGACTGAGTTATCATTCAGCTTGACGGCTGAGTTATTAGCTAGTTATGGCTGAGTTATGGTTGAGTTATGGATTAGTTATGGCTGAGTTATTAGCTAGTTATGGCTGAGTTATGGTTGAGTTATATATTAGTTATGGCTGAGTTATGACTGAGTTATGGCTGAGTTATGGTTAAATTATATATTAG
>NW_006238917.1:11914627-11914930 GCF_000375325.1 Capsella rubella | reverse complement strand
AAACGTATTGTGTTTATAGACCCGTCAAGGAAAGACCACAAAGGTTTAAATTCGATGGTGGACCCTATGAGCTGGTTATGAACGGGAAAATGCCGAAAGATCAGCCCACTGGTTTGAAGTGGATAGAAGATGTGGACAAACTGTATCTTGTTTTACAAAGCGGAGGTGATCACTGGATTACGCTAGAAGCTGACCTGATAAGGAGCCATATCGATGTATATGACAGTATTGTGGGACATGTAACACCTGAAAGTGAAGCAAGAATCATGAACTCTGTTAAGCCGTTTGCGCAGATGCTTCCGG
>NW_006238917.1:11911762-11914527 GCF_000375325.1 Capsella rubella | reverse complement strand
CGATGTTTTCCTTCAGAAGGAAGAGTATATCCAAGGTCCCTCAAAACCGTAATCCCGGGGACTGTGGTGTGTAGTCTCTCAAATATGTGGAATGCTTAGCACTTGGTGTTAGTTTCGATGGCCTCTGTGATGAAAATATCCAAGGTATACGGCTGAAGATGGCAGCAGATATTTTCGATGAGGCAGCGGATTATTACAGTCAGTTTCAGTAATAATTTGTTGTACTAGACTTATTATGATAATATGTAAATTATTGGAATCATGGATCATTTGTGGTTTTGTACATAAGTCTGTTATGGCTAAGTTATGGTCTCGTTATGGCTAAGTTATGGTTATGTTATGGCTGAGTTCCGAAAGACAAATTAAACTCAACAATAAACAAGCATTTTAAATTGAACAATAAACTTAACATTATGGTATTAGAATATATTAAAAAGTATCTTTAATGTAAAAAATAAAATTCACCCGAATATAAAAGATAGAATTGTATTAAATTATAGTATTACAAGATAGAATAGACAAGCATTACTAGGATTTATCTCTTTGTTGGATACATAAGTCTTAAAAGGTATAAACAATAGCTAATTTGATTATATTCAATTTCACAGTGAATAGAAACCTTAAATTCTTCTTATCTAAGTGTTCTAATAACATGAATGTATAAATAACCTTATATTTAAAATTCGAGGTTTGGCTGAGTTATGACTATGTTATGGCTGAGTTATAATCATGTTACGGCTGATTTATACGTTAGATATGGCTGATTTATGATTTTGATATTCAAGTTCGGGGTATGGCTGAGTTATAGTTACGTTCCGTCTGAGGTATAACATAACGTTACGACTGAATTATATAATGAGGTTTGGTTGACTTATCATAAATTAAATTCGTGGTTTGGCCGAGTTAATTCCAGACGACGTCGTTTACTTCTTTCTTCTCCCTTATAGTCATAATCGAGCGATCAGATTGGGGATTTAGGGTTCTTATCGATTTCTGGGATTCACATCCGATTTCTTGGTTTATCTTCGATTAAAGAATTCTACTTCTCAATTTTAATATGAGCGACTACTCTTCGAGTTCATATCGTTCAGCACATGGTGCTTACCCTCCAGATCTTCCGACGAATTGCGGATGTTGGTGTGGTCACGATATCATCACATACATATCGAAGACAAAGGAAAACCCTTACCGTATCTTCTATAGATGCTCGATTGCTTTGAAGGTACAAATTTTCATTTAATTTTTTTATTGTTAACATATGGGTATCGATGTTGGTTTTTGTTAATTAGAGGCCGAATGAGTCGCATTTCTTCAAATGGGTTGATGAGGCATCGGTTGAAGAAATTAAGATGGTCGACGCAAAGGTACAGAGAATAGAAGAAGATGTGACGGACTTAAGGCATCAACATACTCAAAATTTAGATCTACAAAAAGAAATGTTTGACAAGCTTGAGGAAGAACTGAGTAAGAAGCTTGAAGAAAAATTGATGAAGAAGATTGAGGATGATATGGGTAAGACAGCTTTGAAGACAATTTGTCTACTCTCTGTAATAGGAATCGCAATTGTATGGCTATGGGAGAGAATATAATTGTTGTTTCATGATGTTTAGACTGATTATGTTGTAATAAGTGTTGTTTAAGATTTCTTTTCATGTTAAATGAGAAATAGGGTATGGCTGACTTATAATTATGTGACGGCTAAGTTAATGTGTTCAAGTTACGGCTGAGTTAAGAGTATAGTTATAATTTATAATTAGCAATTATATAAGTATATAATGGATATGACATATAATAAATATATATTACCAGCAAATATGCATGTTAAGATTGTTAATTTTGAAAAGAAAATGGAAAATTTACACAATTTCATCCAATTCAAATTATGTAGTGTTGGTTATGATTAGAAACTTGTTCTTGTGTGATAGTTTTCGAAATGTTACCAACAAAGTCTAAATTATTGATGAATAATATGGTAACATGATTGTATCATATTTAAACCTAATATTTATGTGATTTAAGTGATTTCATAACTTGATTATAACTAAAAATTGAGATAACGCATATTTAGGGTATGGCTGACTTATACTACGTTATGGCTGAGTTATAGATAACATTACGGCTGAGTTATAGATAACATTACGGCTGAGTTATCAATAACCTATTAATTACATGATTCCGTTACGGCTGAGTTATAACAAGAAATTGACATAACGCATATTTGGGGTATGGCTGACTTATACATGTTATGGCTGAGTTATGGATAACATTACGGCTGAGTTATTGATAACATTACGACTGAGTTTTATGTCTGTTAAAATGGCCAAAATGAAGAAAAATTGATAAAAACATGATTCAAAAGATAAGATATATGTTTGGGATTACAAAGAAGTTCAAAAAGAAATTCAGAAAGCACAAACAACATTCAAAAGCAGAGAAATTGAGAACACATAGGAAACAACATTGAAAACATTCAAAAGCAAATAACTGTAGAAGTTCAGTAAAAATAGTCCCAGCAGATATCGTCTGCACCAAGTTGTTGGAACATATGGACAATTTTCTCCCAAACCATTGGATTCAACCACTCGGGCTTATCGTAACCTCGGATCCAGCACTTCCTAATCCTACGCATATTCGACATCAAAATGCAACTCGCATCTTTATCAAAGTGTGTCCAAATGAGTAACGTTTGCCTTGGATCCCAGTTGAATTGGCGCTACATAAAAGGAAAAAAATTAGGCGAAGAGAAAATAACCATATGAATGAAA
>NW_006238917.1:11793189-11911662 GCF_000375325.1 Capsella rubella | reverse complement strand
TACCAGTAGCATCTTAAACCAATGTATCTTAAAGTGGACGGGAATCAAGCGATAAGTCGGCCACTCGTGGTGCCAGTTCTGACAAATTATAGGCTCGATCGCATCACCCATTAGAAAATGGTATTCTCTCCATCTCGTTGTTCTTTTGTCAACGAAAGCATCATATAAACCCGGACCAGGGTATAGAACGGGAAGATCATCCCGACCAGGTCCGGCAAGAATCGCGTTAATCTCAGTAAAAACATGTCCTGGCATATGAGGAATGTCTTCCATATTGATGAAAGTTGAAATGAATGAGAAAAAGATTTTTGGTAAAAGAAAACTGATATATAAAGGGAGGATCAGATGAGAGAGATAAAGGAAGAAGACGGAAAGTTGCGTTGGTTAATGTGATGGCTGAGTTATCGTACGGGAAACGAAGACGAAAGGTCGCGTTACGACTGAGTTATCTGTAACATAACATGAGTATATTCCGTATGCTGAGTTATGTTACGGCTGAGTTATCATATTAAAGAAGACGAAAGGTCGCGTTACGGCTGAGTTATCGTACGGGAGAAAGACGAAAGGTCGCGTTACAGCTGAGTTAAATATATGTTATGGCTGAGTTATCATAATAATCTAGAAATATGGATTACATAAAACAAACATTGTCTACACATAACCAAAAAACGAGAAAATCCATGCCAACAATATACCAACGATACTACTTCCGACAAGTTTTTGCATTATGCCCAACTTCTTTACATCGAGAACATGCGTGTGGTTTCCTCGGGCGTTTATTCTCAAGTGCAATTTTCACAGTTGATTTAATCCTGCTTTTCTTCGGCCTTCCTGGCTGGGTTGCAACGATCGGAGGCACGCACGGTTGGTTAGTTACAATTTCAGGAACCGAGAGTGCAGTATCCGGAGGTGAGATTGAATCAGCGTACGCGTTAACCAAATAATTGCTCCGGTAGTTCGGATCGGCCAGTGAAATACGAGACACACCCATATGCTCTGCAGCTGCGATTGCATGGACGCATGGTATTTTCTCGTGCTCGAAACGGCGGCATGTACATCTTTTTGCATCCAAATTTACAGCATGCAAAGATGTCCCATATTGTACTTGTACACGTAAAGCATCAATCGGTTGTACTTCAAAAAGTCTTGATGCAGTTACACGACCCTATTAGAGGGAAGAACAAAACATTTTGTGTTACGGCTGAGTTATAAAATAATGTAAACATGTTATGGCTTAGCTATATAAATAACGACTGAGTTATAATCATGTTATGGCTTAGTTATATATATAACGACTGAGTTATAATCATGTTATGGCTTAGTTATATAAACAACGACTGAGTTATAATCATGTTATGGCTTAGTTATATAAATAACTTATGTAACGTGATCAACAGTTTTTCAACACCTCGTGAGAGCGTTGTTAGCTGTGATTTCGCATCCTCTCTCCGTTCAGCAAACCATCTAGTCATCATATTCCGTATGGATTCTAACAGTCGAACTATGGGAAGACTTCTACAATTTGATAGTGCTTTGTTCATAGATTCCGCAATGTTCGAAGTCATTAGGTTGTACCTTTCACCCGGGAAATGAACACGCGCCCACATTTGCACCCCAGCTCTTTCGAGATATCCATGTAGTTCAGGATGAAGCGCTTCAATCTCATTGAATGCTTCTGTAAAATCAGCCATCCGAAAACACCTAGCCGCTTTTTTCACAAGTGGGAACAAATGTTTCCCTTTGAACTTCACCAATATGTTCTTGTACAAATGATAAGTGCAAATTCCACGAGAAGCCAACGGATACACTTCACCAATTGCTTTCCCTATTGACTTATGTCTGTCCGAGATGATCGCAAGATTCCTCTCGTCTGGAATAGCAACTTTGAGTTGTGTAAAAAACCAACGCCAAGAATCATCATTTTCAGTGTCAACAACTGCGAAAGCTATTGGGAAAATTTGGAAATTTCCATCCTGAGCTAGGGCTGTTAGAAGCGTCCCTTTGTAACTACCGTGTAAAAACGTACCATCCACAACAACAACTTCCGCATGTAAGCAAACCCAGCAACACTCGCACCAAAAGCAATGAAGACATACTTGAATCTGTCACACTCGTCAATTTGAAGACGCGTTATTGTACCCGGATTTGCCCGTCTTATCGTGTATAGGTAGGAAGGCAATTCTCCAAAACTTCCCTCAGGAGTTCCCATATCGATCTGTCTTGCAAACCTTAGCGTCTTGTATGACTTCCAATAATCCATCTGTTGGCACCAATATAAAAATAAGTCAGCCGTAACTATATATAAGTCAAATGAAAACTCAGCCGTATCGTAATGATAACTCAGCCGTAAATATATATAAGTCAACCGACACATAAATGAAAACTCAGCCGTATCATAATGATAACTCAGCCGTAAAGGAAAGAAAACTAAATGAAACTCAGCCGTATCGTAATGAGAACTCAGCCGAAAATAAATAAACTCAGCCGTTTCGTAACGAAAACTTAGCCGTGACTCAAATATAAATCAGCCGTGACATTGTAATTACCTTTATGCCAAAATGCTTACTGATGATTATTCCAACACTTTAAGGTTTAACTAACGGACCAATGTCACCAAGAAAGTCCCTGTAAAGAGGTCCCAAAACATCAGGTGTAGCTTGTTTGGATCGATTAGATCTCTCCATCACAGAACATGTGTGTACCGAATCGTATATACAAACAACAAAACCAGGCTGATCTCCTTCTTGAGATGCACGAACTCTCCAAAGACATCCTTCAACCCAGCACTTAATATTCACTATAGTCGTATTTGATTTTGGTACTGAAAAATCAAATCCATCTCTCACTGCAAGAAGTTTCACTCGTTTCTCCAACTCGTCTTTGTTCGCGTATCGTTGTCCTACGACGAGGTTTAGCTTAGCCATCTCCACCGTTAAAGACTCCGAGTTCCCAATCGATTCTACTTTGCCAAAGTAATGACCTCTGTTTTGAGTAGCAGCCGGTAAATCTTCATCTTTCTCCTCACGCTCGCCGTAGATAGTAAAGTTATCATCGTCAGATGACGCACCATCGGAGTCGTCGAATACGTCAAATCGGGTTGAAAACTCGTCATCTTCTTCTTCATCCTCTGATTCGTACTCTGCTTCATCTTCTTTGGCTTCATCGTCTACGTTTTCACTATAATCATAACAGAAACCATCAAATCCTCTTGCGTCTTCATATGTATATTCTACTTCTGAAGCCAAACTGCGTGGCCGTTTCGTCCTTGAATTCGATCTGTCCTTCAACTTCGCGAACTCAACACAAAGTCGTGGCTGATCAATTGTCAACAAGCTTAGATAATTCTACAATTGTCGATCGTTTGAGACATAAACTGGGGGAGTATCATGCGACATATGTTTCATATGTTTGTACGAGAGCATGTAGCTCATCGTCACCTTGTGGCTGAGTTGATGCAGTCCGTAGTCATCAAGAACCAATTTCACTAGCTTCTCGTGCGTTGTTTCCGCATCTATTTGCACAATTCTACAACCTCTATCGTCAGTGTTAAATACATATTTTTGTTTCTTTGCCCAGTTACCAGACACAACAATCACTGGAACCGGATGATCCATCAACGAAAATGAAGAACAGAAGTGAAAATGCAGAAAAGAAGTGAAGAACAGAAGTGAAAATGAAGAACAGAAGTGAAAATGAAAAACATAAGTGAAGTGAATCCCAGAAAATGAAGAACAGAGTGTAAGAAAAACACGAGCTAATGCGGGAACTTTCGTATTTCCCTCGTTTATGCTGACGTGGAATTGTGAATTTGAAGTCGTAAGTCAGCCACCAAACAACTTTGTAACTCAGCCAGCGATAAATCAGCCATCAACACAAATTAAGTCAGCCACAACATGAAAAATATTTAAGTAATTACTGAAATGTTTTTTAAGATGCCAAATTCAGCCGTAACGTCAATAAGTCAGCCGTAACGTAAAATAAGTCAGCCGTAACGTAAAATAAGTCAGCCGTAACTAGAGGCTATATTAGCAATAAATCTTTTGTCTATAAGTCAGCCGTAACATGGTTGAGTTTTCCGTTAAGTCAGCCAATTACGACTGAGTTATGTCTCTGAAACATAAATCAGCCGTAACGACATTTGATAACTCAGCCGTTGTCGATAACTCAGCCACCCGGAGAAAGTTAAGTCAGCCGTGTCGATAACATAACTCAGCCAAACTTCTGATAACTCAACCATCGGACTATAACTCAGCCGTAACGGCGGCTGAGTTATTAGCCGTTTTCTCATAACTCAACCAGATTTTTATAAGTCAGTCGTAACTGTTGGCTGAGTTATGATCCTAAGTCAACCGTTGACCCGAAACTCAGCCGTTGTCCCAGAACTCAGCCATAACGTGATATAACTCAGCCGTAACGTACGTTATGGCTGAGTTATTGGTGGCACGCGCCTTTTTGTCTGACGTGGCAGTGGTATTTTCCGTAATTAGTTTTTTCCGGTAACGTGTAAAAAGGGCACGCTGGTAATTAAAAAACATTTAAGGATAAAAAAAATTTTGGATGGTTTGCGTCAATACACCTAAAATGTAGTCAATCTAAGTAATTCTTTCATAGAAAAAATGATAGATTTCAAAAACTTAATCGTTGATTGTGCGTTTAGAGTAACTTAAAGATCTAGCCGTTGATTCCCATCTTTAACAAAATTACATTTTTGACCTTCACACCGAGAAACCCTAAGTCATGTTCATATAACAAACTTGAGTCGTCCTTTCACATTAGCGGCGGAGGCAGCTCTCATCACCGTAAGCTTCTCTCTTAATCACATCTCTTTGCCTTAGTTTAGTGTGTATAATTCAATTGAAGCGTTGTTTCGTCTGACGCTTTTGGTGATTTTACTAAACGGAGGAGTAAAAATGGCGGTTCCGTTGCTTACGAAGAAGGTCGTGAAGAAGAGGTCTGCCAAATTCATCAGACCCCAGAGTGATCGAAGAATCACCGTCAAAGTATATCATCTTTGATCTCATTTTGCAATTTTATTCAACTTTATTTTTTCGTGAGTCACTCTCTGTAGCTTAGGCTTTTATAGTGAGAAAAAAAAAATCCTGATTATACTGTACCATCATCTTAGAATCTTGATGATGATGATTAGCATCTTTTATATGACATATAGTTTAGTTGAATTTGAATATGACGCAATTAGGACTATGGAGCTTTGCATCTGGTAACCAGAAATTCTTATTCTGTTTCTGATTACTTCGTTTTTATACGGCCAGAAAGCGAATCTCCGGCTTGCGTAGATTTGATAAGCTTACTGTTACTTTGAACCATGTTGACATTTTCTCATCTATGGTTTACATTAGTCAGAAAGCTTGTTTTGATTCCTTTAGGGAGATATGATTAGCTTTGATTCTCTAATGATTCTGTTGTCTTGCGATTGTTGTTGTTGTTGTTGATCAGGAAAGCTGGAGGAGGCCTAAGGGTATTGACTCTAGGGTGAGGAGAAAGTTCAAAGGTGTCACCTTGATGCCCAATGTTGGTTACGGATCTGACAAGAAGACCCGTCACTACCTCCCTAATGGATTCAAGAAATTCGTCGTTCACAACACTTCTGAGCTCGAGCTACTTATGATGCACAACAGGTAACTATAATGATTACATTAGTAAAATGTGAGAGATTCTTGATTACATTAGTAGAATGTGAGAGATTCTTGATTACATTAGTAGAATGTGAGAGATTCTTGATTACATTAGTAGAATGTGAGAGATTCTTGATTACATTAGTAGAATGTGATTAATTCTTGATTACATTAGTAGAATGTGAGAGATTCTTGATTACATTAGTAGAATGTGATTAATTCTTGATTACATTAGTTGAAAGTGAGAGATTCTTGAGCATATTCTCCTCATTGATGTGTTTTGCTTTGGGTTTTTTCTTAGGACTTACTGCGCTGAGATTGCTCACAATGTCTCAACAAAGAAGAGAAAGGCCATAGTGGAGAGAGCTTCTCAGCTAGACATTGTAGTTACCAACAGGCTTGCTAGGTTGCATAGCCAGGAAGACGAGTGAAAAGCCCTTGCAAGATATCATCTTCTAATAGGGTTTTACTTTTTAAATATCGTCGACTGTTTTTTTTTTTTTTTGTGTTTTGAAGATTTTTTAACTTTGGTTCTCGTTTTATGATATGATTATTTCAGAATCTAATCTTTGATTTATTACAAGACCCTCGAAATGAAACAAAGCTAATTTGACAGAAGATAATCAAAGTTTTAGTGTTTCTGCCAGCAGTCATAGCAAATTTGTACTGTGACAAATACAAAGACATGGCAGTTCGAACTGAAGCCAATTTGTCCGAAAGCTTGGATCATATATTGTTTTTATTCCTTGATGAGACCGTTAAAAGTATGAGGAGTCGCCCAATTTTTCAACGATTCAAGTTTCGAGCTTATTTCATTTTGGAATCATGAAGTTTTGATATGTAGTCACCACTTGTTGAACCCAAGACTGGATGAGGCACGAGAGATTTTCAATCAGGTTCCTTCACCTCATGTGAGTCTTTACACCAAGATGATTACGGCTTACGGGATACAAAGAGGAACAATAGATTGGCTGATCCGTTGGATCTGTTCGACGAAATGCCAAGATCTTTTTGCCTTAAAGTTCCTTTCTCTCTTTTTCATGAATAAGCTCTAGTTGTCTTTCCAATACAATAGCTTCTTCGTATGCGAATTCATATATCTATATATTGTGCTAAAATCATTTTAGGCAATTGATTTCCCAAAAACCCAATGTTTTAAGAGAATATATAACAAATGACGCTAGATTTGAAAAGAATTAGGAAACTAACTTCCATCAACAGAGGAGTAAACAATTACCAGGTTTTGTCTTATTCTTTTGTGATTTCTCTTTCTTCCTTTATCTTCATAGTTGGCTTGTTGCTTCCACCATTTTTTTCACCATGAAACACCAATATGCCTCTTGTTAAGATCTATCAAATTTAGCTCTACGAACACAATAAAAAACTTGATTCTTCTTTTCGCCGGCTCTTTCTTTCTCTCGGCCTCTTGCCCTTATTATTGTAGAAGATCTCTCTATTGGAATCTCCGTTGCCATTTTTCTTAATCCTTGTCATTTTCTTTTGTAACATGCTATTTTCTCAAAAGTACAAGTAATACCAGAATATATCTCTTTAACATGTTATTTTCTTGTATTAAACGTTATTTATTAGAATAACGTGTTATTTCTTCCAAAAATATGATTTTTGTGTTAAACATACATTAGTTAAACGGACAAACCATACTGGTGTAAGCTTGTCTCCGAAATAGAGAAGGCTGTAAGCATTAGATAAATAGTTGATTGGCTGAAAATGGACAAAAGACTTCTAGAAGAGAGTAAAATGCCATCTTGGCGCCGTAGCCGTCTTGCGCTTATTGTGATTGTCGAGGGTATCTTGCTATGCAGCAAACAACCATGTTAGAGCATCAAACGAAATTGTGGATTTCATCCTTTCATCCTTCTCATGATTTCCTCCTTTCTATGTAGATTCAAATCCAACTTATAATGCAACAAGAGAACAGATATTACGACTATGTTAATTCTTGGAGAGACGAGGTTGAGGATCGAGGTCATGTGGTCGAGGTTGGCTGCCCACGACGATGATATTAGTCATCTCAAGCTTATCGTCGATGAGTTTGATTGTCGGCTTGAAGAGCTTAACGCACCGTTAAGCCAGGTTGCTCACATTGTCATGGAGAAACGTAAATAGACCCCTATTGGGAAACCATTAATTAGAAGCCTACTCGTTCTTGCTTGTGCTATTGCACTGATGGTCCCAATTGTAGCACTGACTATCTTTTCCACCGTGTCCTCATAAATCCCCTCTCAAAGGGTCTCTATCTAAATCCCCCTTGTTTACTTTTTGGTCTGGTGGGAGGTATTTTGGATTTCGAATCGGAATGTTATGGACCTTTATGTTTTTGTCCCCTGCTAGGACTCTATATATGTTCCCGTTTCTGTTAATTGTCCGCCACTCTATGGAACTTATTATTATGGACAACTTAGGTTAATAAACCTGTAGAAAACTTTCCGAGAATATCAGTAGTAGTTGTGTTTCCCAACCGGGTGTTGTGGACAACATTATCATAAATACCCACATAACGCCTACATAATTACAACACTATGCAATGTTACAACGGGTTAGACACATAGTAATATATTTTTGTCTAATGGTTATAGTAGTTAGTTAATGAATTATAGATTTTTCTCATATAAAGTTTTGTATTTTTTTGGTTCTAATATACTAGATTATTAGCTTTTAACACGTGGTTTACCGCGTGATAAACATTTTCTTTGTAATTTATGTTTCTAAATATTGATAGGTTTTGTTGGAGTTTATTTAATCTATATTAACATTTTTACAGAACTTTTTTGAAATAAATCCTAAACTTCCAAACTATTTACAAAGAATGCCACTGATATTTATTGTCTTTTTAGCAAAATTAAATCCTTTAATGTTAGTTACCAAAATATTTTCGCGTATTTTCCATAAATTTTTTGTCTAATGGTTATAGTAGTTAGTTAATGAATTATAGATTTTTCTCATACAAAGTTTTGTATTTTTTATTATTATAATATACTAGATTATTAGCTTTTAACACGTGGTTTACCGCGGGATAAACATGTTCTTTGTAATTCATGTTTTTAAATATTGATAGGTTTTGTTGGAGTTTATTTAATCTATATTAACATTTTTACAAAACTTTTTGAAATAAATCCTAAACTTCCATACCATTTACAAAGAATGCCACTGATATTTATTGTCTTTTTAACAAAATTAAATCCTTTAATGTTAGTTACCAAAATATTTTCGCGTATTTTTCATAAAATTTTCCGATTGATATGAGTTTCCTTAATGCTTATATTTAATGTTGGTTGTAGACCATAATCTGTTTCCAGCATATTGCATAATGTTGTGAAACATGGAAGTGACATACGTAATAACTGAAGACAAGCAACATCATCTTCTTGTAGTCGACGCCAAATATTCCTCTATCCCAAACCTCTATCGGTTTGTACAGGTGATCTTTGAAAATATCGATCATAATAAGTCAACGCTGGTTGAATTACTAACTTTTCAAATTGTTCGTTTTCCAAATTCCATAATTCAATTCTCTCTTCGTAACTTAGATTGTTGAGGTCTTGCGATCGCAACTGACATATACAAAATGCCTGAAATTTATTACAAATGATATGTCATTAGATATCAGTTATTTTTAATAAAATATTAAAATATAATTTAAAAATAAACTTTATAACATATATTAGAAACATCATAAATTATTTCAAACATCAGAAAGATTGATAACAAATGATAACAGAAAATTGATAAAAAAAAAAAGATTTTTAACAAATGATATTATTTCAAAACGTCAGAAAGATTGATAAAAACACAATTACCACAATCTGATTTTAATCTCCTACATCACTTGGGTGACTTGCATTTGGGCCTTGCTTGGTTCCCCATATATTGAAAAGACCTCCCAGTCTAGGTATTTGTGGTAGTTGTCCAGTTTCAAAATAATTTGTGAAACCAAGACCAGATGATGACGTTTCTATTGTTGCACCACCTGACGGTTCATGTTGAGTATTTCTCATAGTTTCTCCTTCACTTCCGAGTGAAAAACCATATTGAACATTTGTTGGTGTTGTTCTTGATGATACGCCTTGTTGAAAATTGTGTGTTTGTTGCCATGTTTGACTGTTTGGTGGTGTACCTCATTGTTGACCAATTGGTGGTGTACCCCATTGCGGAGCATTTGGTGGTGTACTCCAGTGTGGATCATTTGGTGGTGTGCCCCGTTGTTGATAAATGGGACCCCAGCAACCGAGTGAATTTTGCCCTCCTAGATTATTAGTGACGGAAGATGGACTTCCAGATGATAGACCGCCTAAATGTGGACTCCCAAATGAATGACTAGAACCTAACTGCTTTGGCACATCTTGGTTGTTTTGTGAAACACCAGTCATAGCTTCTAACAGTTGTAGCTTATCTCCATCGGTGCTTGCAGCTATATCAATGAAATACTTACGCCAAAAAACTAGCTCCTTAAGTGTATTAATGCATGCCCAATAAAATCTTGGGTGCTTGGGAAGGTCTAGCGCAGTGAGTATAGCTTCCGCCTTTTTGAATTAATCGTAATCATCTTGGTCAAAACTACCGGGACGAAGTTGTTGAACACTTTGTCGCTGGAACTCTCTATACCCAGCTATAGTGTCTTGTATAATTGTCTCAAAGGATTGTCTCCTACGATTTCCTCGTGAACCACTTCCAATAGAAACTCTTGCACTTCCTCCCAGATCTTTGTGAACTACTCCCACGTCTAGTGGTTGATCGCAAATATTGGTTACCTCGTTGTTGACTTCTCCTAGAGGAATTTTGGAGCGTTTCATCGTCATCTATGGTAACATGATACTCGTCTTCTTCTTCTTGCGTTTCAAGAACTTGTGTTTGTGGCACATCATCACTATCAGAGAGTCGTCATGGTCCACTTCATCAACTGCATGTTCGTTGATCAATTGTTCTCTCCTTTGACGAAAGAAATGTTGAGATTGTGATTGAACATCATATAATACGAGACAACGTTGCACCACATCCCAAAATTCAGGTGGCTTTCGGTTAAAACTTTTTGTTAATTTGCATCCCTATAAATTTAAAATCCATTAGATTCTTGAAACGAAAATTTTGAATCATATTTTGATGAGTAAAGTGATCATTTGAACTTACAAACACTTGGTCATTCCACCACTTATCAGATGCATATATCATAGATGTATATGGATCAACCGTGATACCCGTTTTATGCATAAGAACCTTCCACCTCTTATAACTTTTTTTGAATTCATCAAGCTTGTTTTTGAAGAAACCATAAGTTATATTCATATTGAACGCTTGATTGAAATTTTCAACCATGTAATCTCTACCTATGGTCGAAGGATGCTTAAGAGTGTAATTATTCATGGCAATTGCTTCGTCAAACAATTGAATTAATGTTTTTTCTTGAATATACGACCATTTGTACTTTTCTTTGGGCTATAGATTAAGTGAATACAATATTACTTATTATGTAAAATTTAATTAATATTTTAATTCAACAAGAAAAAAACAAATAAAATTACCCGTATTGTTGTTTATGTGGGAGGAGTAGAAATTTTGGCGGGATTAGTTGAAATTGGTCGTCGTGAAGGGTTTGTGCTCCGTCGACGATTAGACGACATATCTACATTCAATAAAATCTAATTACCATGTATCCATTGTTGTATTATAATAACTATTATATCTATTATAACATTTTAGTAGCAGTTTTGGTAATAACCCTTGGTGTATGAAGATATTTACATTGTTATGCCACTGATATTAATTAACCTTTTCCATAAAATTATTTAATGTTCAGTTAACAAAATCAGATCCTATTTTAATTCTCCTAAAATTTCTCTAAAATATACTATTTAATTAAATACATCACTTAAGCCTAAAAATTAGTTCCCTTACTATTGCGATTCAGCGATTATAATCAACACAAACAATTCCATAATATTTTCTCCCTTAAAATCGATACAATAATCGTATTAATGAAGAAAGATTGGGAAAAATGTCATAAAAATCCCGAACTTTCAAATTTGGGACGATTTAATCCCGAACTTTCAAGAAGTCATTTTAATCACAAAGTTTATGTTGAAATTTCCTTAAAATAGGTAAGTTTTGTTGACTTAGCCGATTTAAACACGACATTTAGTTTCTCTTAAAATTGCGAAGACGGGGTTAACTATCCGTGAGTTGCTTCCGTTTCAAACCACAAAACGACATTGTTTAACAAACTGAAGAAAAATAAATCCTTACATTGATTCATAATTCACAAATCTAACTCCCTAACCCTAGAAAAATCCACAAATTTTCTTTACTTCCTGTTAAATTATTTCCAACATCGTTTTGTCGTCTAAGAAACATGGTCATTTCCAACATCGTTTTTGTTTGAATTTTCTTTGTTCATTAAAACATCAAATAAAATAATATAAATGATCCATTAAGTTCTTTAAGGTTAGTTCTATTTATATTTAATTTTTACGTCTAATATACCATATTATATACACACATAGTCCATTAATTTTAATAAGACAACTAAAAATTACTTAAAGTATAAATTTAACTATATAATAAGTAAATCATATCGATTAAAAGAATAGTTGTCAGAACTATAATTTTAATTGCAAAATTAATTTAATTAGAATAAATATTATATATATCAAAAAAACAAAGAAAGCCACATCTCCATTAAACACATTTAATATATCTTTAATAAAATATCAAAATTATAGTTTCTCTAATCTCTAAAACAAATTCACACCCATAAAACTGTAAGTAATTGTTATAATATATTTTTAAAAGTATTTTCATATTACATAGTTAATATACTCTTTATATATGTATAAGGGTATAAAACAATATGTAATATACAAAATTTACTAAACATATGAATTACTAATTTTTTAAAAATAATGATCACGCGGTGTACCACATGGCAAAATCTAGTATATATATATCTACTTGGTATAATAACATAGGTAAATAAATTCATGAATAAATTGGTAAACTTTTTGTGAATATGATTAAAGTAAATATATTTCAATATTTTTGAACTAAAATTATGAAGACTACGCTGTTTTTTTACATTATATATATTAATAAATTAATAAAAATACATAACCTATTACCATATTAAATTTTTGAATAAACAAGACATAATTGAAGTATTATTGTATCACACATTCAATTATTAAGAACTAAATCTAAACAAAACTGTAAATCTAATGGATGTGGTGAACAAATGAAAATTTTGAAAATTTTGATTAGTATATTCGCTATAAGATTATTTAAATTAAACTGTAAGTTAGTTCTAATTTATAAGCTATACTATTATTTTAATTAAAATATAAGCTTATTCTAATGTATTAGCTATAAGCATATATAATTAAACTATTGATACATAAATGGTTGGTTAATTTATTAGCTATGAGGGTTTTTAGTTAAATCATTCATACCCAAATTTTTGTTAAACTATTATTATGTGAATAAGAGAAATAATAATTGTGATGCTTGTTACAAAAAAAAAGTCTATACAGATTACTTTACTTTAAAGTGCCATAAATAAAAGAAATTAAAAGAGTATATACACATGAACATGATAAAAACAAACTAAACAACATTACCTTAAATAATGCCAAAACTTGTAGAGAGTACTTTTTCTGTAAAAGAGAGAAGCGAGAGTTTGAGATTTTTTTTTTCTTTTCTATTTGTGAATTTTGGTGAGAATAAGATACCTATATATACCTTTAGTTAATTATTTTAAACCTTTTGGTTATTACCCACCACGGAATTTAAACGGACGGCTGGGTAAAACACAGATGGATTCTTGAAAGACGATCTTGTGTATTTATCTGTTTCCAAATCCGACTTTCATTTTTTTTATTAAAAGAACGCAACTTGCTTTAGTTTTTGTTGAGTGTGTGACAGAGTGCGTTTTTCAAAAAACTTTCCCAAATAACACAGTTTTAGTGTTACCACTCACAACCAATGAGACATGGAAAAAAATAAGCAGAACACTAATGGGTGAGGTTTTCCTCAAGTTCAGCTTGGGTGAGTTTTTTTCTCTCTCTTAGTCCAATGTCCAATTCACAAGTCACAACAAATACATAAATGAATATACTAAATCAAACACAACCTTCACCGACCCTTTTTATTCTATCGTTTTAAACCTAACCCAAAACACCCAAATTGAAATAAAAAATCTTAACCCAAAATCCCCAAACTGAAATTGAATCTCACAACCCAAAATCTCTAAATCTTCTCAATTTTTTTCCATTTGTGTAAGTTTGTCTCGATTTTGATTAGTTGTCATCTCTAAACCACTCAATTTCTCTCGATTTCGATTCAGACGAGTTCTAGCTCAGAGACATCAATGGTAGCTTTGTTCTACTTTGGAGTGCCATCAACATGTGTATGTGGATCTGGTGTAACGATCTTGACATCGAGAACTCAAGAGAATCCTGGTCGACATTTGGGGATTTTGGATTCAATTTCAGTTTGGGGATTTTGGGTTAAGAGTTTTGATCTCAATTTGGGTTTTTTGGGTTAGGTTTAGAATGGTTTCATTTTGTATTTGATGGATCTCGTTAACAAGAGATTAACCCCGTTTAATTGCTCCGTCTGGCCATTTAACGATGTGCCTAAATTGGCAAAGTCAACAAAGTTTCATAATAAAGAGAAAGCCAACAAAAAGTTTGGGATTTAAATCAACAGTTGGAGAGTGCATGCTTTAAATCAACGAAATCGCACTCTCCAGGAGTTTAATGGCATTTTTCTCGTGTTCCAGTCTGATCAGGAGTTGCATTGACGGTATAAAAATCTGAATTACGTATTGCTTTCTTACTTCTTAGTATGTACAAACCAGAAAATTATTGCATGTGTCTACATCTGATGCAACGATGAAAGGTTTTAACAAACTTGAGATGATAGTAGCACAATCTAAATATTTGATGGGATGAAACCATCTGGGGGAGTCGAGCTATGCTAAGATTATTATTGTAGAATCATGGAGGCTCATGAGTGGATTGGTGACAATCAAATGAGGGTTGAATTATTTCAAGAGTTTAAGAATAATATTAAGTTTTTTGGCATAGAATTATTAGGAAGCATCTACACAATTTCATGAACTTCCCTTACAAAGTCAGAACGAGCATTAGTATCAAAACGATTATCACTAGCACTAGAGTTTTTGGAGAAAATGAAAGACAAGGAAATTCCATAAAGTGGTGAGTTCTAATCTAAAGCCTAAAGGTTAAAATAGCCGAGAAGTTGTTCAAAGAAGCTGGGCAAAAGAAACTGTTAAAAAGATCCAAGAATATGTTTGAAGGTTGTATTGATGTATGTCTGAGAAGGAAATATGGAGTGAATTTTCGAGGTTGTAGCTTGGGACGAGACCATATAACATGCTCTGGTCTCGGATCTGAGGGGATGTATGGGTTTCGGCCCAGAACCTCTTTGATTATTCAAAAAAAAAAAAAAAGGATTGCATACTCAATGTGATAGTGAATAGATTCTGTAAGCAAAGAGATTTTTCGGAAGCATTTAAGATTTATGAGTCCACTATGAAGGAAGTATGTGAGGCTGAAGTGACTTACATAATACTACAATAGCCACCAATGCATATTGCCGGTTAGAGAAGTACGACAAGGCTGAAAATGTTCTTTGTGAAAGAAAGAAAAAAAAAATCTAAAAGCTGAACATAATTTTTAAATTTCAAAAAAAAACCGGCGCATAGCGCGGGTCTAGGACCTAGAACTGTCCACATACGATTTTAAACGACCAATCACGATTAGACATCTCATTATTTTTAGCAAATTTTAAATAGCAATTATTTACTATATTTATAATTTTATAAAATAGAAAATAAACCATGATATATGGAAGTACAAGAGATATTTCAAAATATAGAAACTATTCTAAATATTATTTTCATATTAAAATATTGATATAATAATTATCAAAATGTAATAATTTTTTTTGGTTATCAAATTTAATGAAATTTATAAACTAAAATGTTTCAAAATATGTAGCATATGTGAGATTTTAAATGACCAATCGCAGTTAGATATTTAGTTATTTAACATTTTTATAATTATAATAATTTTTTATATTACGATGAAAAGGCAAAAAACAAAAAAACAAAGATAAAAGGAATTTAGAGAAACTTTTAGAAAAATTATATATGGAAATATTTGTTTGTATTCTAAGATTTTTTTATAAAGGGTTATTGTCGTAGGTCTAAGATCCTATTTGGTATTTTATAGAAGTTATTTCACGGGTTAATTGTTGTTTGTCCGGTTGTTTTTGATGTTCTTGTTTTTTTGGTGTATTATTATATTTAAGCAGCAAGTATCATGTCATATATTAATGTTTACATATTACAAACCCATGCATAATAGTTGTCCACCATGCACAACTACATCAAACAAAAAGTTGTCTTACACTATAGACTGTCAATATTATTCCATGTCCGCATAGCCTAAAAATAAATGTGGCTATAATGTTAAACAAATTTCATGAAAAGCTTTGCGTCATGGAAAAAACAACCCTCCCACCAAAAAAACACACCACCCCGGTTACATTGTAAAACATGTCCACATACACAGTTCGTGGACATTTAATAAAAACGATGGAACATTACCCAAAACCAAAAAATATTGCAGTAAACCAACCGTTAAAGTCTCAGATTGGATTTTTGCAGCTTGCCCTATTGTGGCCCATCTTTTTAGATGTAGTGCATTTATTTTCTTTCTTCTTTTTACCTCCTTTCCCCTACATTATTGTCCATTTAGAATTGGTTGACTAATTTCTACATTTTATAAAATACTTGAACAAAACTAACCGTGTGCTCCCCACGCGAAGAAATACGGATTGTCTTAGGACGGCTAGACCCTCTTTTTGTTTTTGGAGGCTTTACCATCTTTAGCGCCAATGTGTTAGGAACGTCAACATCTTTCTCTCCAGCCGGTGGTAATATACGTTCACCCAACAACGATCTCCACTCCGCTACCAACTTGTACATCCCAACGAGTGAGTAAATGTCCATATTCTAGATCCCGACACACGCCATAGCGTGACAACATGGCACTATCAAGACGTCAAACATTCTACACGTGTATGTTTTTTTCCAGGTCCACCGTGAAGACAATACCGTAGCTGTTGTTTACTTGGTACTTGAGATCATCAAACGCAATTACCGCACAGTCGGTCGCCTCCATAAAATTCTCTATTAGCAATTTTTTTTTCTGGTGTACAAATTGTCGCAGTTTTGTACCCCTTACACATCAAATCTTCCAATTACTTCTTCAGCCTAGCCATCTCCTCTGAATCCATCCGGTACAGCGCCTTATACAATGGTATCGTCCCGGGTTCCAACTCAATCGTGAAAGGATCATACTGAGAATGTGGTAACCCTTTCAGCGACTGAAACACATCCTCGAACTCCTTAACCACCTAGATCTTGCTCACCGGCTACCTCCGCAACCGTCTTTGGCATCACAATCATCGCCAAGTAGGCTTCACGCCCCTTCTTAATCATCTTCTCTGCCTACATTTCCGAGATCACTAAACTTCCCGAAATTGGTCTCTCACCCTAGTACTACAACTTTGGTTCGGACTAGCCCGTCCCTGAAACGCTAGCACCTTGCCTCTTGCAACCTTAACTGTTGAGTAGACCTGAGGTCCCTCTAGCTATGCAACTGGCAGCGGCCTTAGCTCACTTATAGGCTACCCTCACTGCTACACCCTTTGCTGCACTCTCGGCTGCACCATCGGCTGCACAGTTGCTACCACCATTTACTACGCCTTAGGTTACCTCGCCTTGATGTGCCTCGTCTCCTAGTAGTGGAAACATACACGAGTCTCCTCGTGTGGCTCACTCCTCTTTGGACAGCTCGCCAGCTTGTGGTCCTTGCTCCCCCACCCAAAGCATCCTGGACCACCCTAACCTGTCCTGAAAGCGTCATCCGACTTCCTCTTCAGTCCCCACGCAAGCTTGCCGCCCCTGCTCGGAACCTACTTGGCTGAGCCGTTTTTGGCTGCACTGAAGGACTAAGAACTACCACCTGACTCTTCAACTTGTTCTCCAAATCCGTCGCCACCTCAACCAGCTCCACAAGCGAACCGTAGGTTTGCACCTTGCATCACACCCTCATGCCGTGGTTGGGACCCTTCATGAACCGACACACCTGCATATGCTCCAGATCTCCCACACGACCCGAGTACACCAAGAGTCTGCTAAACTCTGCGTTGTACTCCTGCACTATCCGCTCACTCTCACTCCATGCGGTCCAATGTCTCCGCCCGGAAAATCTTGGCATTAAACTCTGCCAAGAACTCCCCCACACCATGAACCTCTGCTCCCTCTTGGCCAGCACACTCCTCCAACACAAGTTTGCATCACCAACCAAGTAATGAGCCGCTAGATCCACCCGGTACGCCTCTGGGCACCTCATAGACTGGAAATATCGCTCTAGTCTGACATGCTACTCATCCGGTACAGCAGGAGCGGAACCCTTGAGAAACATGCTCATCCCGAACCTCTGCAGCTGCTCCATCATCCGCAAGTAGTACAACTGGTCCACCACCGTACCTACTACCTCCTGATGTACCGCCTCAACACCTGGTTGTACACCCACCCCGACCGGCTAACTCCCACAACCCCTGGTGGTCCAACTAGAGCCTGCACAGGTACCACTCCTGGTAACCACTCTAAAAGCTGCGTCAACAGATCATCAAGATGATTATTCTTAGCCTAGGTCCCACCTGTTGGAACCCACTCCCACCTGGGTTCCCAGCCACACTAGTACCGTCTTTGGACAAGTCGGCTCCAACAACACTCACACTAGCATTGCCCAGAGATCCCTCCTGAAACGTCTGAGATTCATTGACATGCTAAAGGCAACACCACGCCCCCTACCGCGACCACGCCCACAGCCACGACCACGACCACGCCCACAGCCATGACCACGACCACGACTACTAGCAGCTCCACCTCTAACCATCTGCACTAAAAAACAGAAGGCTAAGAACAAAAGAGTTCAAAACACACAACACAAATTACCGTGGAATCTTATTGAAGGCTTAATAGGATGATCTAGGTCTCCATGCACACACAATTGATTAAACACACACATCTCTATCACCCATTTAACCTAGCACTAGAACCGTAAGGACTTTGATACCAAATTGAAAAGACCCAACCAGTTTTTTTTTTTTTGACATGCAAACCAAATTAACCCAATCAATTGAAACCAGCTAAAGCAGCTAAATGGGTTGTAATCAATTTAAACTAACTAAACCAGCTAACCGGTCTAAATCAATTTTAACCAAATAATCACAATTAACAAAACCACACCACAATAACTAGCAATAACCCGTGGAAGACTTAACTAAACTATCCAAAAAATTCAAGGGTGAATTGGTGGTATATGAAGTTTTCTAAGATAAATATTTTTTTGGCCCCCTTACTATTCAAAATTGGGAGTTAAGGCCTGCTATTACACGTTGTGTGAGTCAGAGAGGGAGTGTTTTGTGTGAGTGAGAGATGGAGTGTGTAATAGAGAGGGTGAAAAGACCAAAAAGGATTTTGTGTTTAGGGGGGAGATTTAACAGGTGGACAAAGAGGTGGATTTGTTAAAGGGCGAACAAAGAGGTGGGAAAAACATTAGGTCACATGAGATAAAAAAGGTCCATTTGTATGAAAAGAAGAATTTGTTCGGCTTCCAGAGAGCTGTAGGACAATAAAGGAAAGGAGGAGAGGGAGAGGAGAAGCGAGAGGAGAGACATGGGAAAATTTCAAAATCTTTTGCACAGTGGGGTCGACCACGTAGGTGGAATTATCAAGATTTGGGGGGGGGGGGAGGAATAAAGCTTTAAATTAGGCATATGTTAGAGATGAAGTGTGAGAAGAAGCAGGTTGTGAAGGAAGAACCAGTTGTATCAGCATGGAAGGTGAGTAAATTACGCTTTTGTTTTCCATTGGGAATATTTTGTTTATGATTTAAGGTATGACGTTGGTTTTGGAGATGAAGATGGTAAGTATCTAACCTTTTATTGGGTTAGGATATATACAAGCAAAGGAGGTTATTACTGGTGGTGGAGGAGTTAGTTCAATTTTAGTTGGTTCACTCCCATTTGTTGTTGTAAGTGTCTGATCATTACGTTGAAACGCTTCCTCCATGAAGAAAAAATTAAGTGTAAACCAGAAACTGGAAAACGCGACAATTTGTGATAGAAAACAATGCGTAAGAGGGGTAAACCTTTGCAGGAGGTGTAACTTCAGACGTTGCTAGAAGGCTCACATCTTTTGGTGGTGTGTAGGGAGTAGAAAGGTCTCCATTATCTTCCTCGGAACAATTTTATACGAATGAAATATTAGAAAGAAGAAATAAAGTGACAACTGAAACCAAAATTGAAAACTCTTACACACCTGAAGCAGTTGAGATAGGGTTAGGGAATCCACAAGAGGAGAAGGCTGTGCTGGTTGTAGGATGGGCCGGGCGGCTCTGATTCGGCAACAGTTGGAAGTAGTTGCTGAAATAAAGAAAAGGTTTGTATTACATTAGAGAAGACTAAAAATGCATTTTATGGTACAACCCTGTGTTGGAGAAGGAAGAAAGTAATGCGGACCTCGGTGGTATTAGACATGTTCACCAGGTCATCACTTATTGTGGGGTTTAGGTCCTGTTTTTTGCAATGAAGGAATGAATACGGTTTTAGTAAACAGACTAATGGATATAGATCCTACTTAGGTAATAAAAAGTTAAGACATGATACACAATCAAAGCTAATACGACTTAGATAATTATTTTGTGACTAATAATTAGTTATGAGATGTGACTAACCTGGAGAACGGGATTCAGTGTGTTTATCTCTTTCAAAACAAATGGGATGGCTATGTAATCCTCCCATATACAGTTTTCCAAACGGCTCTTGAATACTTGACCAAATACCACAGGAGATTGTTGTGCAGGTTGGAAACCAAGATCAGAACTAGACATTTCTTTTGGTTCTTCACTGATGGTGCGTTTTGGAGACTTGATAGTCTGCTTAGGCTCCTCAACAGCATGTATAGGGCTGGAAACATCCTCAGATTTCAGCAAATCCGATCCTACTTCTCTAACCTTGCCTTTCCTAGAACTGGATATGTGTTTCTGATGTTTAGATGATGAAGTTGAAGGGCATGGTTCTGTAGCCGTCCTCGGATGAGTACTGCAACTGAGTTTTTCATCAATGTAATCCTTGATGTTTTTTTCCAAATCTTGATTCTGCCCCCGAATGAAATCCTTCAGCTCAGCCAATGAGGAACCCCTAATAAACAGAGAAGCTGGGGAGTTTTGGTGCCTACTTTGGTTGGTTTTGGGTGCCTTAATGTCAGACCGGGATATTCCTCTTCACTGACGTGCATGTCATCCAAATCTACTTCTTTAGCATTTTTGTCGCCTCCTACCATCGAATAAAAAGCGTTATTGTTCACCCTTTTTCCAGCAGCCCAGTCTGACAGATTCTTCATCATCCCACAATAATCCATCCACATTAATGGGTTCATCAGTGTATACTGTGTATGAAACATAAAGCTGGACAAACAAATTAACACAAAGACAATTGTTACAATCTCCTCATAAAACTAAGTTGTTCCTAATTTCAGAAAAAATAAAGAATACCTCACGAGTGAACTCTACTTTGTTGATGGCTTTATCAGGTAGAAGTCTCTTACCATATAACTTCACATTTAGGTCATCAACAAATGTAGAAACATCAGTGGGATTGGGGATTGATAGGAGCATTGGTATATTGGTCTGCTGTAGCATGCACTATTGGTCTGCTGGAGCCTATTCCTCAAGCCATTTAGAGGGTCGTCCGAATTTTGGGATGGCCCGAAACGTCTAAAAGTCTCGTTGAACGCTTCTCTGCCCAGGGATATGACATGGAAAAATCTCATTGAACGCTTCTCAGCCCAGGGATATGACATGGAAAAGTCTCGTCATGAAGCATCTTCACAAACTGTCACGTAATATTTCCACTTTTGTTGTTACACACTAGAACCCCATCAACAATGACAATGAGAACAAGATCAAACATTTTCTCCGGTGACATCCTTTGCTGTGGGGGACATTCCCTCTTATGCTGAAGAAGGGATAGACATTCAGAGACCGTGGCTGAAGACCTCACTCCAAATAAAAAAACACCAAACAGACTCAGATTCGTCAAGATGGGGTTTCAGTTCTTCTTTTGAAGGGAGTGGATCACACCTGAGCCCTGTCACAATGTAGAATTCTTTTAGTGAAAACCTCATCGGGAATCCACCATATACAGTCCACAACTCGTGTTTCTTTCTGGTGAATACTTGCCGGTACAGAAGTCCATGGATCAGTTTGGGTGAAGTGATGCACCGAGATACTGGCAGGTGAAATAATTTCCCAAACTGCGACCTTTGTAGCTTATCCCATTCAGGGGTTCCTTGGAGAACAGATACGAGGGCACCAAGGTACTCTGGCCTTGTATAAATGTTCAAACGAGCATTCTCAGCCAAACATCCTGGAGGGAAAATAGGGGTTGGCAGTTTTGGCGTTAATTGGTCACCATCTGTGGAGAAAAAGCCAAAATTAGCTCACTTTTAGTCAGATAATGAGGATTGTAATCAGTTCTAAGAGCAGTTAAATTATTAACCCATATGCTTAGAAAGAAGATGTTCCCTAAGAATTTAGAAGCATTAAATTTTACTGTCAAACAAGGATGCAAGTCAATTTGCATATACTTTATAGTCCAATTTTGTTTCAAATCTCTAAACATACAAATGTACAGCTTCATAACAAAGTAAATATATAGAATTTTAAAATAGCATATTCTTTATAAAAACGGAGGGGTACCTGGGGGATCAAGTCCAATTTCCGGCTCTCTCTCACAGCCTGCATTCCCTAAATCCTGCTCTCTCCCACAGTCCTCCTTCCCTAGATCATGCTCTTTGCCACAGTCCTTGGCGCTGGCTTGAGAACCACTCTTTTGAGGCGATCGCCAGTGCTTCCCAGAAGTTGAGGCTAACACAGTACCTGAGGGATCAAGTCCACAAATAGCAGATTTGATTTATTTTACAATCTGTCTTCAATTCAACCATAAATTAGAGGCTGTTTTTTAGAATGAGACGGGTACATGAGGGATCCGGTTCAATATCCGCCTCTATGCAACAGTCCTCATTTCCAGTTTCCTCCTCTGTACCATAGTCCTTTGCGTTGTCCTGAGAACCACTCTTTTAAGGTGATCCTCGGGTCTTCCTTGAACTTGAGGATGACACCGTGGTTCCCACTGTGAAATCTATTATTTAACAAAGATAAGGTTAATATTTTCAACAACTGAATCAAATCTTTGCTCTTCGATACAGATCAACTAAATATAACACAAATATATAAATGAAAGTTAAAGAAGGGTACTCGAATTGAAACAAGGATGGTTGACGATCACAAAGGTACTAAGGACAGAGGAAACCAGTCAACAACTGAATGAAATCTTTGCTCTTCCAGACAGATCAAGTCAATGTAACAGAAAGATATATATGACTGTTAAAGAAAGATTCTCGAATAGAAACAAGGACGCTTGATGATCACAAAGGTACTAAGGAAAGAGGTAAAAGGCTTGGCAATTAGCAAGAAATAGAATTTCAACAAAATATTCAAAAACGCTTTTCAACCAATAAACCACAGATACAATTCTATAGAGAAATCGAAACCCTTAACCCCATAAGTAGAAAACAAAACCCCAGAAATTGATACAATTAGCCCCATAAATCATTCACATTTAACTTTCCTCAACCACAAACTTTGAACATCTTCTGGACAAAAAAATTTCATCGACATAGATCTGTAGTGGATAACACTTCTGGAAACGAGGAATAAAAAACATGAAAAATCGTTGCCAAATCATTGATATCAACAAGAAATATAACCAATAAGTACCTTCGTCTTCACAGAGACCCTGTAATCCAGCTTTAGTGGCTGACCTAGTACGGCCCCTCATTTCCAGAAGTGAACAAGCGCTGCCGACAAAAATGTCGGAACTATCTATACTGATAAATAAGGAAAGAGCACCGTCGTTGAACTTCAGAGCCTATTGGTTGATTTTGCACAGTGTCGTTTCGGCGAGATTAGGGTGTTGCTTGGGGAAGGAAGGAGAAACGTTTTGAATCGTTTCGGCGAAACACGATTTGTGAAAGGAATAAAGTTTTGTATTTTAATGAAATGGCAACAAGGTAATTCTTAAGTGTCAAAATAACTGTCAAAACCGCAAATATTCCCTTTAAATTGCGTTAAACCAGCATTCCAACCATAACCAAACCATACATCATCCAAAAATAGAATCACACCCTAACATGTTTCTAAATACCATAACTAACAATTTCTAAATAATTCTACCATATTCCAAACAATCCAACGAGTCCATAGATCACCCCGCTCTCCACGCCTTGATTCTACGGTCACACTTTTCCATTACCTGCATCACAGAAAGAGATGCATAAGTATTTCCAGAAATACTTAGTGAGTCTATAATCCAAACTATTAGTCTATACACACAAGCAATATCAACCATAATCAAGTAATATCAACACACAAAACACGCAATAATCCAACTCTCAGTCGGTGCTGACAGCTGGTGTCGATTGACACCCAATGTACGCACATGATTGCCAAAATTATTTCATTATTTTAAACTAAAGATGTTATGCCAATATATATAGTCAAAATGTATTATAATTATAATTATTTGGTAAATCTAGATTTATAGCCAATGTACGCACATGATTGTCATGTACGTACATAGAGAGATGTACAACATTTATTGTTAGTCTCCATCTTCCAAAAATTAAATTTGTTAGACTGTTCACCACAATGTAGAATCATCCAGATAACAAAATATTAGAATCATCCAAATAACAAAATATTAGAATCATCCTGAAAACAAAATAAGTTATGCATCCTAAAACATATTATCCTTATGTTAAAAATACCAACATACGATTAGTTTAATACCCAGATACGAAGTCAATGCAACGGCCCTATAGCATGCTCATAGACATCAATCGCATACATCTTGTTGAAATTATCAACATCCTCCTCTTTTATTGTTAACAAATACGACATCAGATTCCCCATCATCAGTAGTTCTAAAAACTTCATGGAAAATGGTCCACAATCTTTTGTTTTATCATTCTAAGCTAATCCATCAACTCTGGCATATATAAACGGAGACAGGTCGTACTCTTTGTCAATTACCGCATTGAGTAAGAACGGTATCATCTCAATGATAGGCTGAATGCACACCTTCACAACTGTATCTCTCGTCGCTATCACTAGAGGATCATAAATGTTAACAATTCGTTGTTGCAGACTTATTGAGACTCTGACCGAATGCCAAAGTTTCCAGTTCGTTGGTATGTATATCACATCAATTTATTCTAGCCACTTCAACTTTGGTTCACAAGGCATTCCTTCCCTATTAACAATGTCGACGAGGACTTTTCCCCATATGAAACTATCTTTCTTCTTACAATGGAAAAAGGAATGGTATTGTCTTGATAGCTCGTAAGGCAATACAAAATCCAATATGACGCACCTTCTCTTCTTCATCCACTCTCTGTTCTTTTGCCACAACATTAACGCAATCATTTCCAAATCAATACTCATGTACGTGTGCACAAAAAACAATATGTACGTATAATACAAATATCACAACAAAGTACGTATTCTACAAACGACATACACTATGTACATCTTTTAGAGAGCAAGTAATAATAATTACCAGAGTGTGGACCCAAGTTTGTGGTATTCAAGAATAGTGAAAAACTGGTTATCTGCTTTGCGAAATCCAAATTGATTGTGAATCATGCATAATTGGTTTAAACATAATTTAAATGTAAAACATTATAAAATATAACTTACAGTCAATGAAAAATCAAAATAGCAGTTACACATTATCTTCTTGTATTAAGTGGGTTAATTTGGTTAATTTAGCTACATCAACACTTACTAATGGCTCGTAAGAGAGTGTTCCAGCAGCAACCAAAACTTTTGTTGACACTCCCGTTTCTTTCACATTCATGGTCACTGTTTCTTCCCTTAAAATATCATCGATGAAAATCACTTTGCGCCTAAACAGCTTCTCGCCTTTAGTTGGAAACACTTCCATGTGTTGAATTTATACATCGAACTATCCACTATGTGAAAACATACATGCACTTTTAACTAATTTGAATTTCGAATCTAAGGTTTTGTTTTGTGCCTTAACATACAAAACATGTTTTTCATGCTTCATGTTGTTAATCCTACCATCAAGTGATGATGAAGTGGATTCCACGTGTGCGAAGACGTAAAACGACGTTTTTTAATCGTTAGAATAAAAAAAATTTTTTTGCTGCTGGCAATGCTCGAACCCGCACCACGTCCAAAACCAACAACCTCTCTATAACCACTGGGACATAACAGACTATTGAGATTTTGTTAGCAAAACTTTGATATATACATTTCCGTTTGAAGATTAAAATCTTTGATTATAAAATCAATCATATGGATTTTGAAATAACATATTAAATCTTTAGATTTAAATCCTTTTATTTACACTATCAAATTCTATAAAAAAAACATTTAAAACATATTGCGGATTCTGAAATCCAAAAAAAATCACTAAACGAACAACATAAAATTTTAACTAGTATTTATAAATCATAGTTACAATAACACATGATTTTGATAGTTGTTTTAAAATCAATGATTGAATAACATATGATTTTTATTTGAATTTCTAAACTTATTAAACTCCATGAACCAATAACCCCAAAATCCCAATAATATATTAAATCTTGAAAATAATATATCATTAAATTCCAATAATATAATATATTAAATCCTAATAATATTTTAAAATGTATTCTCATTAAATTCCAAAAATATATTAAATTTCAATAATATTGCTCAAATCTTCCGACGGAAGAGTATATATAAACTATTTGCTCACTAAATACCAATAATTTGTTATATCTGAGTGGTTATAGAGAGGTTATTGGTGTTGGCCGTGGTACAAGTTTGAGCCTTGCCAGCAGCAAAAAAAATCTTTTGTTCAACGACTAAAACGATGTCGTTTTACGTCTTTGCACACATGGAATCCACCTCAGCACACGTAGAATCCACTTCAGCATTACTTGAAGGTAGGATTAACAACGTGAAGCATGAAACACATTTTTGTATTTTAAAGCAAAAAAACGAAATATTAGATTCGAAATTCAAATTAGTTAAAAATGCATGTATGTTATCGCAGAATGGATAGTTCGATGTATAAATTCAACACATGCTGATTGTGCAGGTATGAAAAGCTATTTTTCCTCGTCATCTGTTTCCGGGTCGGGTCTGATAAGTTGTGTATAGCAAGTAAGGACACCATCAACAATTATTATCAGTGCTAGAGCTAATTTCTTCCACCCATCCATTTATTGTTGGTGTTGAATTTTCCACAAAAAGTGTTTCCCACATAGATAAACAGTCATCTTGCACAACAACCACTTCTTTCACAGCTTTCTTCTTGAGATATCGCCCACATTCAAGACTTGTTATAAGAGAAAATTCTCATAATCCAAATTTGATGGGCTGATCAACAAAAACCATCCACATCTAATACCGTTTTATATTTACCACCAAAAACAAATATTATGAAAACATGTCAAAAATCATAAATTGAAAATCACACAAATACGATTAATGGTAATAAATATCATACATTCAAAAACATATAAATTTTAAACTCTTACTCTAAGGTAAGAACCACTTACTTATAAGTTTAAGTACGTAGAAACCATTCAAGTCCTATTACCAAAAAAGAGGGGTTAAAGATAGCTGATACAACATGTTCATACATCTCAGAAGAGGGCACCACCTACAAGCTCCTCATCATCATTGTCTTCTTGTTCATGAGGCCCATTGGTGGCATTATTGGATTGGATCTCATCATCCATTTGCACATGTTCAGTTCCATCTTTGGAAATATTGGCAGCTTGGTTCTCCCCCGTTGTTGCTTGGAGGTTGTATGGTTACCGACGCACCTGTTGCATGAGTTGGATGAGACGACGGGAAAGTGTTTGCTCCACCTTCAGGTTTGCTCCACCTTCAGGCATATATTGTCTCATATACTCCACCACTATGGCCACCTGCTCTTGAAGAGAGGTGACTTGACGTTCAAGAGAAATTGTTAGTATATTACACATTGTAACTTCTAATATATAATAGACTTATGTCATTAACTTACAATTAACTCTCGGAGTTGGTCATAAGACCGGGCACCAGAAGTGTGAGCATGTGGGCCAAAACCATCACAAGGAGACTTCCGATTCTATGATGTTGTCTTGCTCTTCCTCTTAGCTGCGTCTGTGCCCCAATACTCCAACATTACTTCCCAAATATCTTCACTAATCCACTCAGGTTTATTACCTTAAGCTTTGGCCTTAGAGATCATGTCTCTCAGGCGGCCACCAATAGTGTGATACCACAAACGATACACTTCTGCCCCACGTACTTGATCCCAGTTAAAGGTTTGCTGCCAAAGGATACATACATGTTAAGTAATTAGTAAGAAGTATGGTTTATATATATGTTAAAATACCAAAAAGTAAACTGAAACGTGAGTTACAATGAAATCTCCCCAACATTACATAAGCCCATCATTGGGAACATAAGAGATGTTGTACCATGGACCATGAATATTTAACACGTGGATATGGAAAAAAACAAACATGATCCGCCTATGTTGTCAAAATGAATGGATCATAATTCTCATATACCCCTGATGTACAAACCTCAACAACACCATGTTCACGCATTCTATTACTTGAACCCAAAGTCGTATCAAACCAGTCACATCGGAATAATGTAATTTTTAATCCAACAGCGCCGTAATATGCAATTTCAATTACTTGTTGAATTTTTCCATAATAATTTTGTTCGCTTCAGAACTCCCACATATAGAAATACCGTAATTAGTTGTAGTCCTATTCATTGCATGGTTAACTGTATGAATGTTATAGCCTCGTGAAAAATATTCATTCCAACATGTAAATCGTCTTATTGGCCCTCTTACGAGCTTTTGTAACCACAATGGATACAAATAGATTTTGTATAATCACTTTGAACCTCTATAAAAGCATATAAAGTATCAACTTAGCTAACTAAATATTTATGCTAACCAGTAAAAAAAACCTTAAAATATTTATTTCAAACTTACGAAATTGTATAACCAGTTTTCATAGTCTCTTTCTTTCATAGTCGTTAACATATCTTCCGTAAGCCCAACATTCCTTTCTCTTGCATCATTATCAAATAATCTGCATAACTTATAAAAAGCAAAATAAATTGAAAGTATTAGTTCAAAATTTATATATATATATATATATGTGTGTGTGTGTGTGTGTTTGTTTTTGTAAAGATTAACCTTTCAAAGTGTCGCAATTCTTCACAATTGAGCAAAATATATGTATGAGCGATGTGGTTGTCATCATTACTTAGCCACTCAAAATATGTTTTGCCACTTCCACCTCCAACATGTATAAATAATGTTGGCACATAACACTGGTAAGTATATTGCTGAGAAAAACCACTAGCACCACAATTGAACCTTCAACACTTGCTTTGTTATTCGCCTTTTTCTTGAGGTGAAACATGAATCGTTCGAAAGGATACATCCATCGAAACTGCACCAGTCCACCAAGCTCTGCTTTTGTAGGTAAGTTGACAATCAAATGCTCCATAACATCAAAGAAAGAAGGTGGAAATATCTTCTCGAGATTGCAAAGTGTCTGAGCGATATAATTTTTCACACGATAAACATCGCTTATATTTAGGCATGTCAATTAGGGCTAAAGCCCGCGGGCTAGTCCGGCCCGGCCCTAAAAAACATCGGGTTCGGGCTTAAATATATATGTCCAGAAAAAACCGGGCCTTTTGGGCTAAGCCCATTCGGGCTAAAGGGTTTTCTGGGCTTAACCCGGTCGGGCTCGGGCTGGCCCGAAAAGCACTTAAATAAATATATTTTTATTTTTGTAAATATTGTAGTTTGAATAGAAGATTTGATTAATGAATTAATTTTTCATATTTACTTACTAGCCTTACTTAATACTTTTAAAATCATTATCTATCATATTTTCTATTATTAATATATGTCAAAACTGAACAAAGCTAAAATTATATATAGATATTGACTCTATCATCTACTTTAAAGTATTTTAGTTCCATATTTTATTGGGTTAAAGTGTAAATAATTTATTTAGTCTTCATTTTTTCTCTTAAATTAAGTTAGTTTTAATGAATATCGATAAGTTATTTAAATTTTGATACATTATTTTTATAGTATACTTTTAAATATTGTTTTTTAAAAACTATTATGAACTTAGAAGTTGATTTTTTATCGTTAGCTAAAGCACAAAAGGCCTGAAAAGCCCTGTAGCCCTGTTAGGGCCTGGCCGGGCTTTGAAATATAGGCTCGGATATTTTTCGGGCCGGGCCGGGCCGGGCTCAAATATATGAGGGCTTTACGGGTTTTGGGCCGGGCCAGGCTAGCCCGATTGACATGCCTACTTATATTCAAACTTCTTGAACAAATATCAAGGAAAAATAAGCCCACATCTACGGAAAAACAAGATTATTAAATTAAAAACATAATTATACTTGCCATAAATAATACATTTTACCTGATATTGCTTCATGGACTTCTGCTGGAAGGAGTTCATAGAATGCAAACGGAAATAATTGATGCATAATAACATGATAGTCATGACTTTTCAAACCATATATTTTATACCCTTGATCGATGTGTATGCATCTTCCTATGTTAGACACGTACCCATCCGGAAACTTTACCACATCCTTTAACCATTTAAGAAAAGCCAGCTTTGCATTGGCTGAAAATCTGAATATAGAAACTGGAGCTTTTCCATAGGACGTAAGATGTAGAGGTTTTCGATCACAATACAAAACCAAATCTTTCCGTGAGTTGATAGTATCTTTTGTTTTGCCTGTGACATTTAACGAAGTGTTAATAAGGTTATCAAAAAAGTTTTTCTCAATATGCATCACATCAAAGTTGTGGCGTAGGAGATGAGTCTTCCAATATAGCAACTCCCAGAAAATACTATGCTTATGCCAATGGTGAGCTTCGCCATATCCTTCGATCTGAATGTGTATATGATCGCTCCCACCACATCAACTGATTTTTAGTCCATAAATGTCCTCCAAGTAATATGTAAGGGTTCCTCTCCCGATCAATAATATCGCGCGGACTTCTGAACAGCAGTATCGTTGCGAAAAGACCTCTTGCTTTGTCGAAATGCATGATCTCGTGGCAAAAATATGCGATGACAGTCAAACCAACATGATGTCCGACCATGCTTCAGTTGAAAAGCATCAGGCTAGTCCATACAATACGGACACGATAACCTACCATGAGTTATCCATCCATATAGCATCCCCATTGTTGGAAAATCACTTAAGTCCACATTAACACTGCTTTCATATTGAAATTCTCCTTAACAGAAACATCATATGCTTCAACGCCACTCGTCCAAAGTTCCTGCAGTTCTTCAATCAAAGGTCGCAAAAAAACATCCAAACTCCGTTTTGGAAGGTTCCACCTTGGCACTTATATGCTAAAAGATAAATATTCTCTTTTCATGCACATATCGGGCGGGAGATTATACGGCGTGAAAATAATAGGCCACAAAAAATAATTACCGCCAGATGAACCAAATGGGTTAAAACTATTTGTACATAACCCTAGATATACATTTCTGCTTTTAGATGCAAACTTAAGATATAGCTCCTGAAAAATGCTGCCATGCCTTACCATCTGAAGGATGTTCCATCTTTCCATCTTGGGATGTATATTTTGCAAGCCAACTCATATATGGTGCTGACTTCTCCGACAGATACAATCGTTTTAATCGATATGATAATGGTAGATAGAAATCCTCTTATACGGCCTACTTAATGTGAGCATCAACTTTTCGGTTTCGTATTAAGTTTTGGAAGCAACGTTACCTTTATGTAGAATCTTATGAACTAAGTGTGACACATCATCGACACATGTTTCAGCAAGGTTGTTTTTCGTCTTTATGTGCATCACATCAGCATCAAACGAGAATTTTGTCAAGCCTTCTACGCAATTATCATAAAGAGGTTCACTTGCTGTTTTTAAACGCGCGAAAAAAAATTCAGTCTCAGCATTAGGGGCTTCCCAAGAACGTCATCAACCAGAGGTCATCCCAGTATATATAAAACAGATATAAATTAAATTAAATTATAAGATATATGTATATATAATACATACATATTGACATCAATTAGTTTAAAATATATAAATTTGATTTCATCAACAAATATACATGGACATAATTAAATTAAAATAAATTTCGTTAAATTAAAATAAATTTCGTTAAATTAAAATAAATTTATAGCCTCTTCATTTTTTTTAAAGATATTTTTCAATGTTCTACTACGTATGACACTTTTTGCTAATTTGAATTAAAATTAGTTTTTTTTTGGTTGGAAGAATAATACTTATATTAATAAAAATGTGTAATTTAAGACATGAAGATTAAATATTGCCATTTTCATACTTGCTATCATTTAACAAGAAAAATATTCCAAATTTAGCCTTATTCATTTCTATTAATTATTAATGCACAAATGACATGAAATGAATTTTAATTTTATTTGAATGAAAATATTGGTTAGTAATATTTCATTGTATCATTACTTTATATCTTTAATTCAAAATAGAAATTTTATTTTTCATTTTATCCAAATTGTTTTAAGAGATCTAGTGAAAGAAATATTTTGAAATATCAATATAGGTAATATATATTTGTAACTATGACAGAAAATAAGGAAAATAAATTAGTCAAAATGAGAGCAAATTTGTGGAAAAATAAAATGAGTAAAGATATATGAAAAAAAGAGATATGCGATTTTGATTTTAAAGAAGAAGCAAAGGAAAGCATATATAAGCTGAAAGACATTTTAAACAATAATTCAAAACACTATTGCCACTATTTGCTACAATTATTTTGTCCCAAAAAAAAAACTCTTCCGCCACTCCAAGTGACTAACTACTATGTAGCAAATTGCTACAAACGAGAGTTACTAAATACTGTGTAAGAAAATAAACGCTTTCGCTACGTTAAGAGACAAATTAATGTGTAACCAATTTGCTACACTGTAGTTCTTGCTTCTTGTATCTAATTGTTATCTATATTTTTTGTTACATACTGTATCAAAAATATAAGATTCCAATATACATTATTATATAATATTTATTCTATTTGTTACACGAAGTTTGATACAATATGTTGTCGTCTTTTTTGGTAACAAATTTGTGACAATTTTATTTTATTGCTATTAGTCACTAATTTGTGACATAAAATTACAAATATGGATCCCGACTACACCACCACGTCCACCTCAGTTACAAAACGAAGAAGAGGCGGCTTTACCAGTTCGCCTATTGATTGATCCGCACACTTTCCATTGGGATTCACACCAACTACATCGTTATATCGCTTCTGAGGACCATCATTTGATACAGAAGATATTTCTACCCCAAGTTCCTATGGTGGATGACTACCTCTGGAGTTATACTAAAGATGGGGAGTATAGTGTTAAATCTGGTTATTGGAAAGCCCTAAGTCTCCAAAGAGAAGAACACGCTCCAGTAGCACCTCTAGCAACATCTCCAGATATCGCAAGTACATTATGGCAACTTAACATCGCTCCAAAACTTAAGCATTTTCTTTGGAGACTCGCCTCAAGAGCTATTGGTGTTGCTGATAATCTACGCCGTCGTAACATAAATGTTAACCCATATTGTTCATGGTGCTGCTCGGACTTTGAATCCAGTGAACATGTTTTCTTTACATGCCCTCGAGTCCAACCTATATGGAGAATGGTTGGGGTTCCTCTGACCATATTGGGCGATCCTAATATATCATTAGAAGACAAACTAAGGTACTTATTTCGTCTCCATAATGATTCGGGTCTATCAATTTTCAAGAGAACATCTCCATTTTTGGTATTATGGCGCCTCTGGAAAACCAGAAATAATTTGGTGTTTAACCGGAAATCAACCACTACTGAGGAAGTCTTCAAATACATTTGTCTCGATACGGAAGAGTGGCTAAATCATCTTACACCACACGCGCCCATACCTACTACAACATCTAAGCCATTAAGCCACCATGCCCCTACACGTCGCAGTAAGTGGACACCCCCTTGCCAAGGTTGGGTTAAGTGCAACTATGATGCTTCCCATCATGAAGGTAACCGAGATTCGGGCCTGGGTTGGATCATCCGTGATTCACAAGGTACCTTTCTAAACGGCGGGATGGGGCGGTTTCAGGGTCGGTATACTGTTGCGGAAGCTGAATGCTCTGCATTACTCTAGGCGTTACAATCATCATGGGCTCTTGGTTACCGTTCGGTAGTTTTTGAAGGGGATAGCCAAACTTTACACAGAGCCCTACATAACCAGACTAACAACCCACGTCTCAAGAACTATGTCAACATGATTCTACAATGGAAATCAATGTTTAGTTCTATTCTTTTTAACTTCCAATTCCGTGAACAAAATTCATGTGCTGATAAACTTGCCAAATCAGCACTACTTTCACCACAGTTGTATGCTTTGTTTAATGTCTGTCCATTGTTTTTACATCCCTCTGTAAACAACGATTGTAACAACAGTTTCTAATAAAGTCATTGGAAGGAAAAAAAAAGAAAATTACAAATTAGCTATGTTGTTTTTAAAATTGTTTCTAATATCTTTCTTTTGTAACTTTTTAAGTCATAAATATTTTTCGTAGCAAATGGCGTAGCAGTATATTCTAAAAATTCTAGTGGTATGGCTTCACATTATATGTGCTTTTGTAATGGTAATCAACAAGAACAAGGGCAAGAAGTATTTTTCTTCTTCATAGGTCTATGTTTTCTCATGGGTAGCTAATAAGACTGTTTAGTATTATGTATTATTGAAAGTAGAAAAGTGGTAATACGATATAAGATCTAACCTTTTGAGATGCAGCTTGAATATATGGGTTATATGACGTCCGCATTTTTTTTTTTTTTTTATTAAAAACCCCTTAAGGGGCTGGGCCTTTAACGGGCCGGGCACACAAATACAGAACCGAAACAACAGAAGCCAAGAGAAGATCTTGTTTACAAACATGCCACATAGACGATCCAGCTTTGAGTACTGAATGAGAATAAAGAGCCAGGTTAGGTTTCATGCTTTGGGATTTCTCTCTTGAGTCTTGATCTATACAATTTTATCACAACCCAGTAGAGCATAAATCTTCTTAGTCCAAACCATTCATCATCCAGCTAGGGAATTTGCAAGATAAAGAAATTGCTCAAACTTGTCTGATCTTGATGGAAATAAAAGCCAGTTATAGTCATTAAAGGACTACCAGTGATAATTCCTCGAAGATTAGCCGCACCCATTGTGGAAACACCATCCGACGTAGTACAATACCAGCGTACTCCAACAAAGTTATCGCCATCCTTCCAGGATCCATCAACATAGCACGTAAAACATGTATTACAAATACTATTACTCTCCACAACCTGATTTAAGTGTCCAAGTATCCTAACCTCCTCCTCAACTAACCACTCTATTTGCGCAATCGTCCATAATTTTCCTTCATTTCCAGCCAAACGAAGCACCTCTCTGGGATCTTTATCCAAATTATCAAAAACCTATTCATTTCTCGCTTTCCAAATATGCTATATTATCCACAAGTACATTGAAACATTAGAATCCTTGGGTGTCCGCCAAAATAGGTAATTCAAATTTACATCAATAGAATCCGTTAGAAATGTCTCAATTGCTATAGGAACTTGTGATAGTGCCCATGTTTGCAGAGCCGGTGGGCACTAAAACACTGTATGTTTCATGGTTTCCAGCTCGCCACATCTACTACATTGTGGATCACAATATAATCCTCTACTGGCCAAATTTTTATTAACCGATATACAACCCGTGATCACCTGCCACATGAAATACCGCAGTTTGTAGGACATTTTACGTTCGAAAAAAGCTTGCAAAGGGTGTATATGCGGTCACAAGCTCCTTGCATCCTGGCTTGTGGTCATGGCCTCACCTGAAACCTTATACATTTATTTAACCGTATATTATAAAATGCCAAAACAAATAGTTAGCCCCCTGAGAAAACTGTAACAGGATAGCACTTATCATAGGAACATCATTCGGGTGGATGATAGCCTGAAGCATAGGCATCTTCCACGAGCATGTTGGAGTATGAATCATACTCATTACTGATAGACTTGTATTTTGATTCATCAACTAAACCAATGCGGAGATCTGGCCTCGGGAATTTAGCTGGTATGCATGGGTCATTCCATACTGAAATGGTTTTCCCAGAACCAAGTCCTTTACTAACGAGAGGGCGAGCAAACAAAATACTCCGCCATCCATAAGACGGGAGTATGATTTAATCAGTCCCATTGGATTTGATTTCCTATAGCACCTTTCTTTAAAAACTTTAGCAAACAAACAGTCTGGGACATTAATCAATTGCCAGAGTTGTTTTGCTTGTAATGCCGAATTAAAATCTTCGACATTCCGAAAACCCAAGCCGCCAATTTATTTGCTATTAAAGACTTTATCCCATGCCTTGACCTTTGGATTGACCATTTAAACTCCACCAGTATTTTCAGCCGAGTTGGTTAAAAATCCTATGCTTTGATCCCCTAATCAACGGTTCGATCCCGTTTGACACCCAATCTGATTTTGTCTTTTTATTTTTTTTTACGTTTTTTATGTTTCCATTAATGTTTATTTCTTGTTTCACTTTTCAAAATATTATGGTATCTCTTTATTTTTGCTTCTATTTTCAAAAAAAAAAAACATTGCTTTTACATTTTACTTTTCTGGTTTTAATTCTCACCATTCATTACCATTCTTAAACTCAAATATTATTTTATAATTATATTTTTTATCACTATGAAGTCTTTTTGTAGTTGATCTAATAACAAGACATGTTCATATAAAGGATTTTAATTTGTGATGCTAATGTTACCAACTATTAATCTATGTAATATTAATTAATATGTTAAAAGTAATTTGGTTAATATTAATTTAATTAATATTAGTATTTAAATATATTTTGACCCCCTTAACAAAAATTTCTATGTCCGCCACTAACAGTGCATCACCGGAACTTTGCTTCTGTTGTTGGATACTGTGTGATGATCGCAGTATGGCTCTCATCTACGAGTACATGGCTAACGGCAACTTGCAAGATTATCTTTCAAGTAATATTTCTCTTCTTCTCTGCAATTATCAGTTGTTGCTTCCTCTAAGCTCACCGTTGTTATGTTTACGGACCTGCAGCTGATAATGCAAAAGATCTTAGTTGGGAAAAGAGACTCCATATAGCCATAGACTCAGCACAAGGTTAGTCCCAGTTTTGACGTCCTTGATGTATTAGAACTTAACCAAGAAGCAAACCGATCATGTTCTTTTTGCTTTGGAAAAGTGAAGGTCTCTAAAGAAAAGAAAAAGGCGAAGAGAATGGAAGCATTGGGAATATTGGAAAATATATTTATCATGGATGCTACACCCACAATAATAATCAAGTTCAGTAAGGTGGACTGATCTCATGGTAGCTGATACAACTTATAGGACTTGAGTTGGTTGGTAGGATAAAAAAACAATGTACCTTGAATAACATAAAGAGGAAGAAAAACTCCACAAACTAATAGTACATGAATATTGCATGGGAAGTCTCGCAAACACGTTGGAAGAGCAAAGTCGCATTGCTTGCAATCCAAGAAACCACCATATTCAAATGGAAGGATGCTGGCTTGGCATACCTGTCCACCTTCTTCTTTGTCATATTAGTTATAGTTCATGGCTAAAATGGCGTTTTGATTTTCCATCTAATTCCACTGACGCCACAAGGTCAACTTCTTCTGGTTCTGGTTCTTCTTCAAGATCTGTACCATCCCACACATCAAAACGAATTATGCAGCTTAAATGGACAACATAATTACAGGTGCAAATGGTTGAACAATTTGAGAGGTTGAAGAAGTTGAAAGATATTATTCAGCCAATTTTCACCATTTGAGTTGAAGAGATTGAAAAAATTGTTCAACCCATTCAAACGAAAAACTGAAAAATTAAACTATTTATAAAGGAAAAATGTTCAACTTGTTTGTAACGCCCGTGATCCCGAATAGGATCGTTGGTCGAGACTTAGTTCGAGAATGAAGGAGAAAACTCGAACAAGTCTAAACGGAGCTGACCATCAGCTCGAAATGTAGGAAAACGGAAAAGGAAGAAGTATTGATCGAACAATCCAGCTGAAAAGATCAGTTAAGCTAACTCGGCCAGCTGCCGGGTAGTGGTACCAGCTCGACCTCAGCTGCCCGGAAGTAACACCAGCTCGACCAGTTGCTTGGAAGCTCGACCAGTTGTACGGTAGTCGAAGAAGTTGTGATGTTCACTCACCAAACGAGCTAATTGGGCGGTGACCAGAGGAAGAGCGAACAGTTTTGGACACGTTCGGAAATCGGGAAATACTTATATTCTTGAAGTTATCTTCGAGAGAAACACTAAGGAAAGTCAAGTTGTGATAGTAATCATCAAGATAGGTTGGCGGTTTACTTTTTCTACGCGTCCCTGAATCACTAGTACTAGCTATATCAACAAAAGTGGTATTGTTGATAACATCATTCAAAATTGTAGGAGATTGACTCACAACTACTGGAATAGTGTTATTAGTTTCAACAGAATTATCCACAACTGAAGCTTCATTGTTGCTAGAAAAGTAATAAGGTAAAACATTAGATTCACATGTTGCAATAGGAAAGATGTCTTCATGGAAGACAACATTTCTAGAAACATAGTTTGCATTTGTCTCCAAATTCAGAAACCTATAGCCTTTAACACCTGGAGGATAACAAAAGAGACACACAAGCCTTTGCTCTCGGTTGAAATTTATTTCGGTGTGTGGAAGATGTAGAACTGTAACATAAACATCCAAAAACAGGATGACCACCATAGTCAGGTAATTTGGAAGCAAGAACTTCATATGGAGACGTATCTTGAAAGAGAGGATTAGGTAGTCTATTGATCAGAAAAAATGCAGTCAACACACACTCTCCCCAGTATTCAATATGCAGTCTAGACTGAACCATTAATGATCTTGCAACATTTAAGATGTGTTGATGTTTTCTTTCAACCACTAAATTCTGTTCTGGTGTCTATGGACAAGAGAAATAGTGAAGAATACCTTTTGCCTTGAACAATGTCTCAAACTTCAGCTCTGGTGCATTATATGATCTTACACCTTTCACTTTAGTCTTATATTGAGTTTCTATCATCTGCAGGTAATCTGGAATGATTGTCAGAACTTCACTTTTGTTCTGTAATAGATAACCAAGTGAATCTTGTATGATCATCAACTATGGTTAAAAAATATCTATATCCATCTGGTGTTGGAACTGCAAAAGGACCCCAAACATCAATGTGAATCAGATCAAAAGCAGAAGCACAAACATGATTATTAGATCGGAAAGGAAGATGGTTTTGCTTTGCAAGAGGACAAATGGTGCAATAAAAATATCTTTTCTTCCTCATTTTAAAGCGAAGTACATCTGTGTCAATATCAACTTTTGATACTGAAGGGTGTCCTAATCTACTATGCCATAAGCTAGAATCAACAATAATATTTGGGGAGAAAATGATCTTCTAAGTAGATGACTGAATACTCTGAACATCAAAGACATACGAATTCGAAATTTATTCACCTCTACCAATCATCGGCCTCTTGATAGGATCAGTAGATCCTGTTTTAGAAAAGAATCTTCATCAAATGTTACTTTATAACCCAGATCTTTGGTCAACTGACTGATACTCAGTAGAGTCAACCTAAAATTAGGTATATAAAGAACATTGCTCAGTACGAGACTTTTACTTAACTGCACTGTACCTATTCCTAAGATTTTCATTCCAAAACCAGTAGGTAAAGTGAATAAATTATTTAGAGTGTCTGGTAAACTCAAGAATAAAGTTTTACCATGAGAAACATGATGAGAAGCCCCACCATCAATTATCCAAGATTCTGAGTTCAAAAATAGTACCAATAGCTCTCAAAACACCAACAAACACAATAGTGGAAGAAGAGAAAGCAATACCAGGTAATGTAGTAATAACAGCCCCAGAAAAAGAAGCAATATTAGTAGGTTGAGCTTAAGCATTAAAATAAGCTATGACCCATTGATATGATCTTTAGTAAGAACTTTAGTCAAACCATTGATTAAGTTATTTGTAGTAGTGTATGTCAGAGCTAATTGAGCAACAATTGGTTTGATGGGAGTTGTTTGTTTATCAAGAACAGTATTCTTTTCTGGCTGATTCTTCTACTTATGATTGAAACCAACCGGGTGTCCATGAATCTTGTAGCACATGTCCACTGTGTGGCCAATATATCCACAATGTGAGCATGTTACTTTTGGTTTCACATTGTTGTAAGTAGCATTCATAGAAGCTTGGAAGGCAACTGAATTATAGGGAGCTGGAGTAAAGCTTCTCTGACTATGATCTTGATCTAGTAGGTTGTAGATTTCTGCTTAGGAAGGAACATGCTTATTCATAATGATTTGGCTCCTGATAATTGCATATTATTCATTTAGACCAGCCAAGAACTTCACACGAGCATGTTCTGCTTTGGTATCCATAGCTTTCCACAATCACAACGTCTATAGAGAGTTACACATTCAGATCCATCCAACTCATTCCAAAGAGTCCTTAAAGTTGTGTAATAGGTTGAAAGATCCATGTTTCCTTGCTATAGAGACCATATATGTTGAGTCAACTGATAAGTGATTACAAGGTTATTTAACCTGATAACTTAACCGAAGTAAAGTATATGCGGGATCAATCACAAAAAGCAAGGGTACACAAAAGACTTGCGAGACTCGTTATTAGCTAAAGCGGAAAAGATTTGTTGTTTCTTTTTTCAGTTTGTAAATAAAAATGCAAATAAAAGGGAGATTTAAACTTATGAATTAAAGCATTGGGCATAAGGGTAATTTCAGAGAATTAATGAATAACAAATAAAAGCAATAAGGAATTCAAACATGAAGAACTGTTCTTAAACATGAACAGAAGTTTATACTAATTCTCTCTCAAGACATTAATCACTAAATTGAACTATTCAATCACTAAACTCTCATTTGTAATTTCCTAGCCAAATTCGCATTATCAAACAGATTCATTTGGTTCACAAAGCATTCTAACATCAACTCTCGCAGGTTAGAAATACAATACTCAATTTACATTCATTCAGTCATTTTATCGAACATCTCTGAAACAAATAAAAGCCTAAGCTCTAAAATAGGGTGATCAATCCTATTCTAGCATTGAGAACATGTAAACTGAAGAACCTAAAGATTTAAGAAGTCCCTAAGACATCTAATGTATCAAATCATTGAATTCTCCTACTTAGAACCCTAAAATCCAATAAAGAGACTACTCAAACATAGCAAAAGAGAATACAAAAATCATAGATGAAGAAAACATGATGAATTTTCAGAAACAATAAGAAAGGGTTTACAAATCTTCTCCAAATTGTCAAAGAGGATGGATTCTTCTCCCAAAATTGTTTTGAAAGCCAAGAACAATGTTTCGAACTTAGAAAAGTGAAGGATAGCTGCTAAAAAGTCGAGCCTAGGGTATAAAAACCATAGAAGACGAGTTGGGTCTTTTTCGGATCGAAAATGGGCCAAAATATGCGTCAGAGGTAAGGGATCGATCGGCTCCGGGTGTGGACCGATCGGTCTGGTACTCTCAGGTTTCAATTCTACATCAGCTTCAACACCTCGTCAGAATGACCTGTCTTCACAAAATCGGGTGTAACTCGTGAATGCACCATTAGATTTCCTTGATAACTTGCAAATGAAAGCTAACATCTGTCTTCATCTTGTGTCAAAATATGAGAAAGATCTAACGGTGGAAAGTTGTCCATCTGATCCCAAACATCTGACACTTATACATGAATCTACATCTCCAAATGTGTGTTTGCTTCCCAAAGCGGCTCATTTTATTCCAAAGCAACCTAAAACATGTAAAGACGCTATACTGGACTAAAAGACTCTAAAAACACACTTTGACTCAATTAAATTTATAAAAATAAAAGAGAAAATAAAGACTTAAAACCGATAAAAACACAATATATCAACTCCCCCAACTTAGATTCTTGCTTGTCCTAAAGCAAAACAAAAATCTTAACCAAGAGAAGAGGTTTGAAAACATGAAACTCACATATTCTTCTGGGATCATGCTCTTAATCAATTGCTTGAAAACCACTATCACAAAGTTTATATCAAATTGTACAATAATGTACTTCACCATGACATCATGAGATCCCTATATCACAAAGAACTTCAGAATCAAATAACTTAACCTTTTAACATTCATTAACAGTTGCATGCACTCTCACAAAGGGTATATCGAACACGTTATGGTCTAGGTGTAAAGGCAGTTTTAGGTGGCTCAAGTGTTTAAGGTTCAACAATAATATGAACGGATGAAAATCATTATGCAAAATCACAGTGAGACACAGACCAGTTGGGAGGTACATAACTTCCCTCTAACTCTGATCACCCTAACCATATTGATTCCCAAGCAAAATCGGATCACCTTAACAAAATCAAATCCCAAGCAAAATCATAAGTATAGTAGATGCTTTGAAAATAAATCCAAAAAAATGACTTTTCTGGTTCCATTCTTTCTCCTTTCCCATTTTTGTTTCTTTTTCTCTCTTTTTTTTTTGCAGGGAAGTGGAACCGGTTCTCGTCTCACAAACTGCATCAATAAAACTCAATCATGATAGCTCATCACATGCTCATAAATATAACAATATAACCATAAGAACTCAATGTCAATCATCCCGAACAACTACAACTAGAATCCTAATTAAAGGAAAGCTATGTCGGTATGTATACTTCGTAGTTTTTGCACATGAATGCACATGATGACAATGTCATAAGAATGCATGTGTGGTATGAAGCATGGATAGGGCTAAAGGTGTGGTACTAGACTAAAGACGAGTCTAGCCATTTAGAGTTTACAAAGAGTGGCAAAATAACGCGGATTAAACTCTGAATGTACAATCCATGACATGATTACCAACCCCCTAAGTGAGATATAATAAGTCCATATTAAGTTCAAATAAGAAAGGTTAAGCTCAAATCATCCAAATTTCCAAGTGAGGGATTATACAAGTGATCTAGTCATGAATTTTCCTGAAGTTCCAAGTTATCCTTAAACAATGCTAGATGGTCCCAAGGCAATGAAATCAAGCAAGGTGCAATTCCCTAAGAAAAGCTCATAGTTCTCAAACAAAATTTTGACTCAATAAAACAGACGCGATTTTGACTCGATAAAACAAACTGTCTCACTCAAGAAAACATCAAAAATAAAAAAATAAGAAAAAGCAAATTGCATTAGTGGACTAGTGACATCCTCCCCTAGACTTGCTTCACACCGTCTCGGTGTGAGAACAATTCCAAAAGAAAACGTCACAACCAAAAAAGCAAAAATAAATGAAGATGCGAAAAAAGAAGAATAAAAATAAGAAAACTTATCTAGGACATCTAGTGGGTTGCCTCCCACAAAGCGCTGATTTTTGGTCTTTAGCTTTACCACTCAACACAAAACATTAATCATAAGAATCAAAAGGTTGAGCCAATGCACCTTTAGTCCTTCTCCTGTTACCACACACAACAATATGCACAAAGTAACACACAATTATCCATGATAAGGAAGCAAAATAACCATCAACCAAATTTACTACAAATATAGCATTTATCTTGAAATATTCTTTGATGGTTTGATGCTCATGAGGATCAAATGTAGTTGGTGGAAATATAAAAGCAATTTCAGGTCTTAACGAGGTTTTAACAAAATAGTCAACTTCATCCTCATTAATCTCATATAGCATAATATCTCCATTCATATAATCAATCTCACGATCCTCAGTCTCATGCAAGATGGTATCAATATCAACCACAACTCCTAAATCAGATTCTTCAAGAAGAGATCTAGATATTTCAGGCATTGAAAACTTAAACTCGAGATCATGGACATTCAAAGCACAATGATATTCAATATCAAAACATATCTCATGGTAATCTCTAGCAAATTTTTCTGCTCTAAAAGTATCTAGTTGTTGAGACTCACCTATCAAATCATAACATTCACTAATAATCTTGGGAGTATGCAAATAAGAAGTCACATCTTTGATTCAAGGCATAGGAAAATCCTTAAAATCATGAATTTCAAGGGTTGAAATGTATGTGCCTTCTATTTCGCTTGTTGGAACCCAGTATATTACCTTTTCAAGATTATGTGATTCTTTGGTCTTATAGCCTGTGAGTTGCCTTCCTTCATATGCTGCTCGAAACGATAAGATTCATATGCTGCTCGCAACGATAAGAGGTTCAACCGGATCAAATTCGTTAATTCACTCCTTGTCAATGTTGGATTCTCCACGTAAAGTTCATCCAACTTCTCTTTTTGTTCTGGTGTAAGAACACTCTCATCAAATGGTGGCTCTATATATGGCTCATTCTCTTCTTCTTGTGGCCAATCATTGAATTCCATGGCCAACAACTCCTAAATCACCAAAAAGAAATAAAAATTTTAGTTAAAAACTGTAAAGAAAAAGCTCTAGCATAATACTTCAAAACGAGTTAAAATTCCATTATACTATTTTAAAATAATACCAATATAAGACATGTCGAATCAAAATGATTTAATTAAGATTAATAGTTTCTAAACATATTCTAGCATAATAGAAAAATTGGAATTTAAAAAACAAAATTTTTGTCCCGCTGTGTAGCGCGGATTAAAATCTAGTTTACACTGATAATGAGAAATAATCGGTCTTGATACATGTTAAATATGTTTTCTGGTTTCTTCGGTTCATAATAAACTAGATTTGGACCCGCACGTACATGTGGGATTGATTTCAAAAACTAAATTTGCTATCATATTTGCAATATATTATGTATATGTAGAGTTATATTTGTAAAAGACATTTCTTAAGAATGTTATTAACATTCATAGTCGAAACTCGTACCAGTTCAGTATTTGATTTGTTTTCAATTTAGCTTAAACAAAAGTAACGATAAGATTTAGTTTTGTTACCCGTAAAAACAACTATATTAAAAAGTTATATAGTAAGAGAAAAGTGGTTGTCTTTTATAGACCGATAAAAACAGCTAAAAATAAAAAAAATCCTAACATGGATGATAAAAATTCAAGGGGGTTAACACGTCTGCTATTCATACTCCGCAACCGATTAAAATATGTTTAACTCACCAATATATACATTTCGCATTCTCCACATTAGTAAATGATATATTTGTATCTGTTCTGTTTGAATTCATGTATTACGCTAAATTTCCGACCTCTCTTTTATTAGGAATACAGTTTAGATAATGATTTTTATTTTCTGAGTTACCTGTACCTTACCATATATGTTACATATAGTCCATATTAGTAAATAGTATGTTCGTATATGTCCTACTTGAGTTTCCGTTATCCCAAATTCCTTTTACCCTATATTTTCGTCGCGTATTTCACCAATAACAGTTTAGATAATGGTTTTTATTTTCTGAATTATCCGTTTTCTTGGTATGTTATTTCATATCCCAATATATAAGATAAACTTATATAGTTCGCTTCAATGATTAAAAATTAATTTAGATTTTAATAATATATATTAAATTAACATATAGTTATATTTTTCCTTTTAAAAAATTGCAGACAACCCGTAAACCCGAAGTTTGACCAATTATATAATCAGTAAAAGTATGAAATTAAATTTCTTTATCCAAATTTAAATTATCAGTAAAATTTCAAATTAGATTTATTTATCCAAATTAAAAATAGTTTTGTTTTTAAATACTCTTAATGATAAGTAATTTTAACCATGAATAATTTTTTTTTTGATAATTATGTTATTTATATTAGTAATTGTTTAAGATTATAATATTTTATATTATATATATATATATATATATATTGCTTTTTGTTTTATTTGAAAGCCTTTAAATAAGGCACAAAACCGACGTTGACCCGGAAAAATATATAATTATCTGAAATAGCTTTAAAATTGAAATTATTGGTATCCAAATTATATAATCTATTTCGTTATCCAAAGTTCTCGTTATGTATTTTATTTGAAATAGTTTGGATACTGTTTTTATTTTTATTTTGTTAAATGAACTGTTTCCAGCGCTCTTTAACTAATTTCATGTACTTGTATTTAGATAAATAGGACTATAGAAATTTCATCTAATACATTTTTAAAAAATTTATTCTACTTCAAAAACTTTTTGTATTTCACATATAAAAATATAATAATGTGAATCTTCTTTTCATATAAAATAATTTAAAATACAATCAATGATTAAAATATGAAATCTGATATAAGATTGCTATATAATTTTGAATAAGAATTAAAAGTGGTTGGATTCAATTGAGAAGATTGCTCCATAATTTAGAATTTTACATTAGTTATTTTTGGAATTTGAAATAAGATAATAAGTATGTATTAATCTTGAAAATTTTATGAGCTATATTTCGTAATATTTAGTGGGGATTTTCATAGCTATATTTTCGTAATAATAAATATTTTCTTAATTTGAAGATTTTTTCAGCTATTTTAGTATTTTTTAGGATACTTGATTTTAGGGATCACTGTTTTTTTTTAAAAAAATATCATGTTTCCCAAAATTATGGTTTCTATTTAAATTACCTTAACTATCCTTATTCTTGTTTATTGTTATAACTAAATGCATATGCTCTACACCTTTCAATTGCATACTACATATACTTAGTTTATTCAAAATGCTTCCCTTTTAATAGTATAGATACATCTTTTTATTTTTTGGGAAAATGAATCAGCACACATCAATATATAAAATGTTCGTTTTACATTTTAATGGCAAAATAAATGTACATGGATTCCTTAGCCACATGTACGATTTAAATTTAGTGGACACAGCTTGTGGTGTTTAATTTAAGGGATCAGATTCGATCAATTTCACTTGGAAATTTGCCATTGCACATGTTATTAATTAATAAAATTTGATATATAATTTCTTGTTTGGCTATGGAATTCGATAATTACACAACAAAAATCAAATACCAAATAGTGTCGACCAAAATCAGATTCTTTGATTGGGCAAGTGACTTATATTTTGGTGTCCTTCATTATTAATGTTGTTTTTTTTTTTCAATATTTGTGTATACTTGGACCTCAAGAACTTTTGACTATCCATCTAATTGTTCAGCAAGAAGAATATTAAGGATCTATAGTCAAGCCATCAACATGTATTTTTATTAACGTATGCAAAATTAATTCAACCAAAAAAGTATTTTTGTTTAATCTGAAAACTTTCAAGAAAAATAATTATCCCCTCACAATTTTAATCATGGTTGACCTTACTAGTTAATTGCTTTTAGGGAAAAGTCCATAAAAATTCCCCATCTAATTTTAATTTGGAAGTTTAATACCCAATGTTATTTGACTGGAAATAAAATGCATAGTTTATTAAATTTTGGTCTAGTAATACATTAAGTATATAAAAATTAAGTATATAGATTTTGATTGACGGAATCACTAAACAGAAGTTGACGAAATCACTAATCCCTAAACACACGAGTAATTTGGGGTTATCCAAAGACTGCATTGTCTTTTGCTTTTACCACTAGTAAAAAAACGTATAGCTGCGTTATTGCCACAACGCTTCGTGAATATAATCAAACAAGCCACAAATATATGAGTATGGTTTTATCGTGGCTTATATTTAGTCACGATGCAAAAACGCGGTTAATTCATGGCTAAATATATCTACGGATAAAAAAACGTAGCAAAATTGTGGCTAATCATAACGACGAATAATAGACGTGGAGAAAACGTGGCTAATCATAGCGACGAATAATAGACATGGAGAAAACGTGGCTACAATATAGACACGATATAAAAACGTATTTAAGTTATGTAGTTTACATTGTAATATATCATGCAGTAAAAGGGTTTTGTGTTAAGATTGAAATAATTATGTTTACTAATATATATTATGTTTAAGAAATTAAAGGTTGTTATGTTAAGATTGAAATAATTAATTATATTTTCTATTATTATGTTTAAAAATAAAAAGGTTTTATGTTAATTAAATTATTGTATAGTATAGGTAGCCATTAAATCATTTATAAAGAGTATATTTTATTTAATAATTTTAAGCATTTTGGAAGTATTAGAATTCCCACCAAAATGATTTTGAGAATTTTTCAGATTCCCACCAAAAATTTGCAAACTCATCCAGATTTTTTTATTTTCCCACTAACCAAATTAGGCCCACTTATTGAATTGATGATTTCTATGTATTTTAAAGTAATTGAATTTGAAAGTACTTAAAAGGATTTTGATAGATTCATTACAAAACCGATGGATTTTAATTGTTTTCACTACAGATTATAGTTATTAATTTAAAAAAGTAACTGCTCTATATTATAACTGCTCTGTAATCTATAATCTGTGTTATAATGAATCAGATTATAGATTCATTAAAAAAAAAGTAACTATGCATTTTTATGTTTACTAATATAAATTACGTTTGTTTCGTGACGACTCCGAGACGGCAACATCGGTTCTTCGTAGGAAAAGGATCAAAATAACAAAAAACATAAAAGATTTAGTATGTTGCAAATAAAATGTTGAAGGGATATGTGGATTTATCTTCCTAATGAAGCATCTGATTTTCTGTTTTTAAAGTCATGATTGTAGTTCTTCTTCTTCCTCCTTCCCAGCAAAGTTCTCCGCTTGAAGATGCCATGGTGGATCTTGCACTTATTCATCATTTAAATTCCTTACGTTCTTTATAGGTTCTCGGTTATAAATGGAAGAAGAAGAAATAATTTTAAAAATATTTATTTGGTTATAGTTTTCTATGAAGTACATCAAAATCAGAGAGAAAAGGCACGTATTTGCTTTACTCATGTTTTAGACAAAAGAATACATTAAAATCCTTTCCAACCAAAATACAACAAAATCAAACTTATATTGAATAACAGTGGATTGTGTTGTACTTTATCAAATACATAATTGAATAACAGCAGATTTTAAAATACATTGAAATACACTATTCAATAACACCCACTAATAACACCCTAACAACAACACTCTCGCCGATTCCTCTCTTCTTTCTTGTTCAACTCTAGTCTCTACCTCTCTGATTCGTGCAACCATCGTCATGACTATCTGTGGCCAACAGAAAGACCGGCGTCGTCACCGGACAACCGGCTCTGGTTCAGCCGGTATGTCTCTTCGTCTCCAAACATTTCAATGGAGTTTAGGGTTGTTTGCGACTCTTCTTCTCGGGGCTTTGTTTCTCTCCTCTTTTTTTCACTTAGATCCGTTTTATTGTTGATGTCTAGGGTTGTTTATGGTTTGATTAGTTCATTTGTTTGCACGATTTCTATGTTGTGTTGATTAGAATTTCGTTTTCAGTTTCTTCTAAATTCTCTTATTGTTTGTGCTTATGGTTCTCTAAGGTTCGATTACTGTGGAAGTTTGTTTGATTTCATGTTTTGCTCTATTTCACTCTTTCTCTACCTTTGTACATCTGTTTGTTGTCGTGTATAATGTTGTCTAGGATTCAAGTTCTTGTTACGCTTATATTTAAACTTAGCTTTAGGTTTTACATTTGATTATGTCTGATTTATAAACTGTGGAAGTGATTACATATTTGATTTCGAAATTGTTAACTTGTTTGGTTTGGTATTGCAAAATGGGTAGATAAGTTGAGTCTTATGTTCTGTTGTTCCTTGTTGAGTATAATTAATAAGTCGTATCTTGTCTAACACTTGTGCTTAACTGAGTCTATGTTGTGTTGATTCTTGTTGAGTAAAGTTAACAAGTCGTAACTGGTCTGACAATGAGCTGTTGAGCCTATGTTCTGTGGAGCCTTTAAACTGCAGAAGTGTTAGCATTTTTGCAGAGGGGTCTGTTGCTTGTTTACATCTTGTCTCTTCACCTCATGTGTTTTGTCTGTGTGTTCTAATAAGAGTTTAAATAGTATTAGGATTTCAATTACAGATTGTTACTTGTGTTAGAGATGATGTTTTATATTCTGTATTTTGTAACATTCTCTTGATTTTCTGATTTTGTTAGTTGGTGTTGTAGACTGGATTGGTTATATTCATAAGGCGGATCTGATTGGGACAGAGTGATCTATTGATTCTTTATCTCTTGTCTCTTCAGTTCATGTGTTCTAAGTTTTGTGTCATAACTTGTGTTTGAGATGAAATGATTCTAAATTTCTTCTTGTTTCCAACTTGTTTACAAGAGCTGCAACAACAAGATGCGCATCATTGGTCTGGAGAGTGACATTAATGTGTTGAAGGTTGGCATGGACAAGGTAGACGACAAGTTGGTTGCACAACGACAGTTTTTCTCTCACGTTTTAAAGTCTATTGGATTCCTCTACCTCCTACTGCCCCTCCTATTCCTCCTACTGCTGCTCCTTCTCCTACTTCGGCTGGTTCGTCTACCGCTGTTGGTTCTCCTACTATGGATGTCTCTACACCTCCATTTGTCTCTCAACCTCCAGTTGTCCCTCAACTTACTGCTGTTCCCCGTTCCGTCGCTGTTGCCGCTGCTGCTCCTGCTGCTTGTGGTTCTTATGAGGATTGGCGTACTTAACTAGGACTATAAGAAGTAGTTTGTTTTAGGCCTTTTGAAACCTTTTGGTAAAATTGTAAACTACTTAACTTAATTTGCTAATCTAATTTTAGGATTTAATTTGAAAATTGTTTAATTTTAGTTTTCAGATTCAGGTTTTAATTCTAATATTTATTTAGATTTAAAAAAATAAAAAAAATTCTAAATATATAATTAGCCACAAATTTTATTTGTCAAATTCGGAAATAGAAACAACCTATATAGTCACGATTGCTTCAAAACATTTGTGGGTACAGCATGCCACGATAATGCTACAATATAAATTTGTAGCTTACTAAACATGCTACGGTAGTGCCACTATGTTTATTCGTGGCTTCCTATTATCACAAATATAGTGTGGCTAATTCGTGGCAAAACTAGCCACTAATATTACGTAGTTAATACGTGACTAATTGGTGCTACGGAACACGTGTGACAAATTCGTGGCTACACAGCCAGGAAAAGCCACGAATTCAAATAAGCTACGAAGCTATAGCCACGATTGTTTTCGTGAACATTCGTGGCTATATTGGCTAATAGCTACGAATTTTAAAGCTCAGCCAGGAATATCCAAGTGGCTATATGAGTTTTTTTTACTAGTACCCCAATTCGAATTGGGATCGATAAACCCTAAGTTTAGTGTAATTCCATTAACCCCGATTTAGTGATTCTGTCAATCTGATTATCGTTTGTTAAGCGGTTTCTTCGATTCGACAATTTTTATATACTTGATGTATTAATAGACAACAAATTAATAAACCATGCATTTTGTTTCCAACCAAATAACATTGGGTATTAAACTTCCAAATTAAAATTAGATGGGGAATTTTTATGGAATTTTCCCATTGCTTTTAACTAGTAAGAAAAACTTCTTTCAAAAATCCATATTATTTTGGTTAATAAATCGATATTGGTAAAATTTAGGGAAATGTTCATAACTACGACTAACTTATTTTTTTTTAAAATAACTAACTGTTAGTTAATCTATCCAAAATACCAATTAAAGTTTTTTTTTTTCCAATATTACCACAAGACTAAAACTATGTTTTTAACCTTAAACCAAACTCTTAAATCTTAAACATTAAACACTATCCCTAAAAACTATACTCCAAATTTAAAATATTCAACCCGGACCTAAAAAATAATTTTACTCCCTTCAAAATTTACTTTTATGATTGTGTTATTTTTGTAAAAATAAAATTTTAGGGTACTTTTGAAAATATAAGCTTACTATGGTTTTTTGGATATAAAAAAAAACTTAAAATGTTGCATAAAAAAATCAACTGATTTATGCATCATTTAACTATGTCGATTTATGCATAAAATTCAAGATATACATAATTATTATTTTACATATATATATAATTATTATTTTACATATATATATATATAAGTTTCCACAGTGCTAAATAACTTTTTTATCCACTTTGGATTTCCAAGTCATTATTGTTATTTATTATCAATTTGACAAAAGACAATTTACATGGTCGCATTACGTGACATTCGAGATATACAAAATCAATACAAAATATTTCTACCAAAATTTGGTTTACCTGAAAAACTTCGATGTGTTTCTACCGAAGCTGACAGGATCAGCTGATAGAGTTTATAAAAAAAAAAAAAAAAAAAATATATATATATTTATATTTATATATTTCGACCAAAAGCATAATCTTTGATTGGTCTATTTACGTAATCAAATGAATATAAGAAGGAAAACACAAGATTGGACTTGGACTAAAAGTATCTAGCCTCATCTCATCACTACAAAATTTGAGTTTCCATCATTCCTATTTCCTATAGACGTGAAAGGTTGGAACCAACTAGGAAATAAGAGACGACGATTGTGGGAGTTTTCAGGGACTCGCTTTTACTTTTCGGTTTCTTCAAAGACAAGACCTCCAAGTTAGTACTGTCGGTTTCATTTTTTTTGGCCAAAGAAAGCCAAGAAGAGTGACATGTTTGAAGTTCTAAGACTTTTGAAGTGTTGAGTTTTAATTTGAGCCCCTACACATGTCATATGATGTATATATATATATGGGGATGGTGTGAGTAAAAGAAGTCATTGAGTCTTCTTTTTGTCCACGTTTCTTTTTTAGAAAGTGACATCTTACCTTGTTGCCAAGCTTTAATCAGTTTCGTTGTGCTTTTGATTATGTACCTTTGGACAAGTCTTTTATACATAAACCTCAAGAACTATTGATTCTCCATGTAAATTTCGTTGTCCTTTCAGGTACTCTTGTAACGCCCGTGTCTGGAATTTCAGGTGGTGTCAATCGACACCCAACGTTGGGTGTCGATCGACACCAGTAATTTTTAGTTCGATGGTTTAATTTTAAATCGTCGGTTCAATTAAAACTCAGTTTGGGGGAAAACCTAGGTCGACTTTATAATCTTTGAAGCGTTGTTTCTCTCTTTTAACTTCACTTTGTCGCTTTGTGAGTTTGAGAGAGAAGAGAGAGTGAGTTTGATCCTTTTTGGTGCCTTTGAGTGGGTTTTTGGAGAGATCAAAGCTTGTTCTTGGTGGTTCAAGGCTAGAGAAAGGTTGATCTGTGGTATTTGGTGTCTGTGGGAGATTGTTTCCACCATTGCAAGCCCCTGTTTCGTTGCTGTTCTTTCTTGTTTAAGAGGTGAGTGCATGACCAAGGCTTATCTAAGCACGTTTGATCATTGTTTTGGGTGTTTCGATGATTGTTTGATTGATTCCTTTGCTTGTTTGGATGTTTATATGATGATTGATGCCTGTGGAACCCCTTGCAGACTCGCCCATATCAAGGTGGTGATTTGGAGAGGAGATCCAGCGAAAAATGTTAGTTGGAGTGACTGCATAGCGCGGTGTCGATCGAGACCAGTGGTGGGTGTCGCTTGACACCAATGTTTTGTCCCGCGAGGATAGCTACGACTCGCGAATGGAGTGTCGAGCCCGGTGTCGACCGCGAGGGTCGACAGCGAGTGTCGATCGACACCAGTGGTGGGTGTCGATCGACACCGATAGTCAGATGCGACTTATTGTTTGTCTTTTATTGCATGTTTGGTTCTCTTCTTGAATGATGGTTGAATGTGCTTGTGTGTATAGCCAGTGGTGGGATGATTGCCTCACTAAGTATTTATGAAATACTTATGCATCTCTTTCTTTGATGCAGGTAAAAGCAAAGTGTGATCCGTGGAATCATGGCAAGGAGAGGAGGATGATCTAGGCGCTCATTGGTGTTTTAGATTATTGTTGGTTTTGTTATGGTGTTTAGAACGGAATTTAATAGCATGTTAGGGTGCTTATGTTTCTGGAATAATGTTTTGTTGAACTAGTTGGTTTAGTGGAATTATTTTTATGGATTGTGCTTAAGTCTTTTGCTAGTTATGTTATGTGTGGTTTAATTGACTTTGAATTGATTTAGGGCTGGTTTTAGCTGGTTTACAATTAGTTGGGTTAATCCGGTCGACATGTTTTAAAAAAAAGGATGGGTTCTTCCAATTATCAATTGGTAACAGCTTGTCCGGCGACTTTTATGTAACAACTCGTCCCGTGGGAACCCCTGCCACATGGCACACCTCGCCACATGGCAGCTACAAGCGATGCAGCGTATCGACCTAGTGGGCCAAGAGGCTGCGGGCCAGAGGGCTGCGCAGTTTGGGCCCACACGAGAGAGATTAGGATCAATGCGCTGCAGCGCTGTAAGGTTGCCATGTGGCGGGGTGTGCCATGTGGCGGGGTGTGCCATGTGGCGGAATGCCACTGGGCGGGTTGTTACAACTCTGACTCGATATCAATTGTTATTACTAAAGTCAAGGGACTCGGAAACATGGGACCCTGGTTTGCGGAAAGGTTTAAAAATAAATTTATTTGACCACCTATCTCATCACCAAAGTGCACTTATCGTTTCGATCAAGTGTCCTGAGAGAACTCCAGAGTTAAACGCTCTTATGTTGGAGAAATCCAAGAATATATGGTTTACCTTCCATGAGGCCAAAACATAGAGAAAGATCATGTGGTGATTTGTAGGGTCGGTAAAAAAGTCTATAAAGCCTCTAAAACATAGCAAACCGACCGTCGAATATGGATGGGCTCACGGACTGAGAGAACATGGAGTCTTTTAAGAGAGGTGGGCCTATGGGTTGAGTGAACGTGGAGCCCAATGGGAGAGATGACAGTCTGAGGCGTTGCAAGGGGAGAGATGTTGAACAGAGAAATTGGTTTTACATGATGCTTTTTACTGCTTTCACTTTGTAATATTTCAATATTGTTCTTGATTAAATACAGATCATTTTAATTTCTTATTAAAGAATTGTAATTATTGTTATTGATTAATATGTTGCTTATAATGAAAATTTGAGGTATATACTTTTAATAAAAATAAAAACTCGATTATATATATAAATATATATATATATATATATGAATAATAGTTTTTGAAAATCTATATATATAATGGGAGAGTTCTCTCTCCCTCTAAAATTGTCCACATCAGCATTTTTTCTAATTTTTGTGTCAAGCCCAACAAATCATCTAAACCCATATATTTTGTTCATCACTCTATTGTCTTTTGGCCTGTTAATTTGTAATTTAAGCCCCAACACTTTTACATCCAAATTGGGTTTTTGGCCTCTTCCATAACCCATGTTCATGTAGTGCGTAATATGTTATTTATAGTTAATACAAATTAAAGATAAAGAAAAAAGAAATTTACATAATGTTAACATATAATTTCTTTTCATTTTAATAAATAAATAATTAAAAATTAAAATATGTAAAATAAATTAAATTTAAAATAGTAAAACCAATACTATGAGAATTTTATTAGCAATAATAGTATGATTCAAACTCTAAACAACAACAAACTTTAAAATAATCATACTTTGGAATTTTAAATGTGGTAATATGTTTTAAAATTTAAGTAAATTTTAAATGCATGGTAGAATAATATAAATTTTTTGTAATTATACTTTAATAATTTTAAAGAGGAAAAAGAAATTTAAAGTGAAACATAAGTTCTAAAAACAATATTACATATTTTTTAATTAAATTTAAACTAAAAAAAAAGATTACTAAACTCAATTTAAAATACTCTAAATTTGAAAGGTCACACTTTATGCCGTGAAATTCTATTAAGAATAGAAAAATTAGAAAAACATTATTATCCATATTCTAAAATAATAAATAATTAATTATCACATTATTCATGAGTTTTACAATAAAATATAGAGAAAGTGATTTGTAAGCCGTAAAATGATATATAATTTGTGTAGCATATCTCAAAAAAAAAGTTTACTTATTCTCAAGTAGTACTATTCATTTATAACATAATCTAAAAGAAAAATAAGTTTGATATCCCATGATCTGAATCAAATGCTTTTAACCCAAAATGGACTATTATTAAGGAAGAAATTGTTATGATATTTTTTAAAAAGTAACTCACACTTCAATATATAGTATGCGAGAGTTAATAGAAGGTAGAAATAAACTAGATGTCGAGAGGTAACAAGTGCATTATAGAAGATCAAAAAAGAATTAGTAGTTAAAAGCGATTGAATATAAATGACTATAACTTAAAAAGATAATGTATATGACTAAATTTTGAAATATTTGAGATCCCATCTATTGTGTGAAATGAAAAACTCAAGACACACTACTATATTCAAAGTCGGGCTTAACCGTTAGTTATAGAAATGAGATAAGATAGACACATTCATGACTTGGTCGAGAGTTCTCTTTTACCACATTGCACTTTTCAAGATGGATAAAGCAAGTTTGCTAAACCTACTTTAGCGACATGATATTATATATTTATTTTTACACCTAATGATGTATATGAGGCTCGGTAAATTTTGTCATATATATAGGTGTTATATTTATATCAACATCTAATCATAAAGGATATCTACAATTAGGATCATGAGCTGGTTGTCGATGCTATTTACTCTTCTCGCAAATTTTTTCAAGTAATCTTTGTTACCATGTAATAATATTAAACATTTATTTGTCAAGAAAACACTATTGCCAATAATATATATGTTGTATATCTCTTAAGAAAATTATTTTTGTGTTTACTTATATAGTTTTTATCTTTAAAAATTTGAATGATTATAGTTATGCTCAAAGATTAATATGGATAGAAGAGTTTTTAAATTAAAACCCCACGCAATGCACGGGTACACAATCTAGTATAACTAATGACAAAGAAGTATAGTCTATTATATAATATATTTAACTCCAAATAAATAAGTGCTATTGTATACGACAATACGATAACAAAACAGAAAACCACTATCAAAAGTGTTTGATCTATTATGATACAACGCTATAATATTATTAGATAGCGTTATTCAGATGTTTTTTTTTATTGTAGTACATAATATATTAATTGTACGTAGTTCCAAGATTCCAACTCAAGAAAAATCAATCCAGCTCAGATGAATTTTCGTTGTTTTATTTACACTTAGTCTGAAAACAAAAAGTGAAAAATAACTTATCAAAACAAATACAAACAGACGAAAAATCATTGTAATAAACTTTATTATATATCGATGATTTTGTTATAAAGGAAATGAATAATATAAGATTACAAAGGAAATATATATATATATATATGTTCCCTTTCTGAAACGTATGAATGATTCTATTGTCGTTTGGGGTTCAAATGTCCAAACAAAGAAAGGGATATAATAAATTATGGATTTATAGTATGCTTCTACATAAAGCAAACTCCATAGTGATCAATTTATTCTTTACTTGTAAATCTTAATTCAACTGATACTCTCTTGTATTGATTTGTGAACATTATCTATTTATCAGCTCTTGTATTGTTTGGTAAAAAAGATAATAGTAATCATTGTTCGGATGCAAAGCTTTTATGACCTTAAATTTTGTTTTTTTTTTTTAATTAACTTTGAAATTGTAAGGAGTACTCATTATTTAGTACATGACTCATTTGTTAGAACGAATACAATTGATAGAACAGAAACATACATCATCTCTTCCATTGAAAACTTGTTTGTCTTGGCAAATATGTTGACATGTATGACAAATCGGCCGAGTAACACCATTGTTTGGAACAATCTCGACCTCGAAACCACTTACTTTGATCCTATGGCCAGATTTCAAATAAGGGTATTTCCCTAATATGCATTCGACATGAAGAGTGGTGGAGCAATCATGGCAGGTGTAACAAAATTTACTTTTCATTATATTTTCTTCACAAATCTCACACCACCACTCAAGCTGATCTTGATATCTCTTTGAATAATCTTTATCACAATATAGAGTGAGTAAGTGAGTGTCATGCTTGTATTTTACTGATTTTGGTAAGTTCACGCATTTGAATTCCAAGGAGAACCAACATTCATTGTAACATGTTGCTGCATACCTTGAAGATTGGGCACAGCCTACACACTTATAAATAAATTCGTCATAGTATATTGCTAGATAAAGAGGATGTTTGTGCAGGCTATGGTTGAATGGTTCCGCAAAAGAAGCACACTTCACGTCCATTTTAAACCCACACTCTTCTTGGCTACACTTGTACATGAATCCACAAGAGTGTTGGTTACAAACAGAGCAAGTGAAGAACCCATTATCGTAGTTCCACGTCTCGACATATAAGGTTAGCTGATGAATATGTATCCCATGTTCCATCTTCCGAGGAAGTCTCGCACACACTTCATGGAGAGCAAAGTCGCATTGCTTGCAGTCCAAGAAACCACCATATTCAATTGGTAGGATGCATGCTTGGCATACTTGTCCACCTTCTTGTTTGTCATCCATGTCGAGTCTTAGTAGGTCATGTTCATGGCTAATATGGCGTTTTGATTTTCCATCTATTTCCACCAACGGCGCGAGGTCAAGTTCAGAGTCAACCTCTTCTGATTCAGGTTCTTCTACAAGATCTTTCCCATCCCACACATCGAAACGAATTATGCAGCTTAAATGGACAACATAATTACATGTCTTCTCAATACAACAATATCCTCCATATCCAGCATCAACTTGAGAATGACAAACTCCACAAATGTTATCGCCACTAGAGATACGAAAAACGTGAAAGAGACGATGTGAATGACGTGTGAGCTTTATAACCTTTGGTAAGTATATACACTGTCTATGTAGAAAGAAATCACATTGTAAACATCCGTACATATCCATACCATTAGGATCCCACCCGCAAACATCACATGGGAAATAAATCTCCCTACGTATAAAAGTTAGAGTATGCTCATGAATCTCTGCATTAGTTATTGTGAGACAATCCTTGTGAAAATGTGAGCTACATTCACGACAATAATATGCCAAAGATTCTAAAGAAACCTCACTTTTACATAATTTGCAAACTGCATCACTCGATTTGCATGCAGATTCTTCAAATATGTGTCTAGGGTGATCGGATGCAAAATGCATTACGATGTTGTAGTGGACTTTTTTAATGAAGTGGGATTTTTAATTTGATGTGTAAACTATAAACCAATAGCATTGTATAAATAGATAAATTGTTATTCTCCTTCTATATAGGTATGTACAACAAAGAAGAATAGGATATATTTGGCTTTAAGATGGATGCTTGATGAAAATGTTAAGTCCATAAGAATTACTTTTTCTTTTTCAAATGTGCTATGTTACAATCTTAGACAATTCATTCAAATCCTGATTCGGTTGCTATAGAAACTATAAAGTAAAGAATAATAATGTAATCGTATCTGATTACTTTCTTTGTACGTAAAACTTTTTATTGATTTGAGCCTTATGCTAATCTCGCAAGCTCTCTAAACTAAAAACAAATTCTCTATTACTCTTGTTATAATGATGATATTTGTTTATATTTTCTTTAAGTCAAAAAAATATTAAAAGACACGATGATCCTTCATATATTCAATTATTTACCAATCCAACCACACTAACTGGATCACCATATAATACCCAAACCCACTATTCTTATATCAAATCCACTTAAATAAAATAAAATAAAATAAAATATTTTTAGCCATAATAGCATCCTCAATGGTTTGAGTCCTAAAAATGAGTACTGATACATAAATATATAATCTAGTATATTATATTTGCAAGGATTTTGGGAGAATATTTAATTCAAATTATGTCGGAGGAAATTTTCGGACTCCGCGTTATATTTTACAAAAGTAATTCATTTACCACTAAACTACATCAATATGCTAGTACTATCATGTAAACTATGCAAAATACATATAAAAACAATTATTATAAATTATGTTTGTTTTAAAACTAACATTTATACATGGGTTGTATGACGGAACGTGTTACTAAAATATTAAAAAAAATATCATTAGTATAATACTTCAAAACGAGTTAAAACTCCATTATACTATTTTTTTTTTAACAATTTCAATATCAGACATGTCGAATTAAAATGATTTAATTAAGATTAATAGTTTTTAAACAGATTCTAGCATAATAGGAAAATTAGAATATAAGAATAAAAAGTTTTGTCCCGCTGTGTAGCTCGGATTAAATATAGTCTACTGATAATGAGAAATAAATGAGAAATAATCGGTCTTGATAATTTTCTGATTTCTTGGGCTCATAATAAATACAGCTTGGTCGTTTGAACAAAAGGGACTGGCAAAGGCATGGCCACGGCCAAGAAACCTTATAAATGAATACATCTTTTTATTTTTTGGGAAAAATGAATTAGTACACATTAATATACAAAATGTATTTTTAAAAATTAAAATATATATATATACAAAATGTTCGTATTTCCAAAAGAAATGTATATGGATTCCCTAGCCACATGTACGATTTAAATTTAGTTGACACAGCTTGTGGTGTTTAATTAAAGGGATCAGATTCCATCAATTTCACTTGAAAATTTGCCATTGCACACGTTATTAATTAATAGAATTCGATATATAATTTTTTTGTTTGGTTATGGAATTCGATAATTACACAAAACAAAAATCAAATACCAAATAGTGTCGACCAAAATCAGATTCTTTGATTGGTCTAATACAAAATCAAACGAGAACAAAAGGGACATAAATAAAATTAGACTGCATCAATAGTATCCTTTTTTGGTCGTGTCAATGTCTTCCTCAAACTTAAACAAATCTAACTACAGACGAGAAAGAGTGGAGCTTGATGGAAAATAAGAGACGATGATTATAGGAGAAGGACTTCTTAGAGACTCGGATTTGCTTTTATGTCTTTTCAATGACAAGACTTCCAAGTTAGTGTCGGTTGTGTTAACTCGTGAACTTGAGTTTGGAACAAAGCAAGCAAAGAAGAGTGTAAAGAGAGACATCTCTTTTTGGGTTTTAAAAATTTTCAAAGTGTTGAGTTTTTATGTTAAGTATAAGTGTAAGATATATGTAAATATATACTAAGGGATGTTGAAGGAGTTCATTGAATCTTCTTAGGAGATGTCTATTTCTGGAAAGTGACTTATATTTTCGTGTCCTTCATTATTAATGTGTATACTTGGACCTCAAGAACTTTTGACTCCCCATATAATTGTTTAGCAAGAAGACTATTAAGGATCTATAGTCAAAGCCATATTCCAACGAAATCGATATAAACATTTTATCAACGAATGTAACATTTATTCAACAAAATATATATATATATATATATATATATATATATATATATATTTTAATTTGAAAAAAAAATCAAGAAAAATATTTGTTTTTCACTAGTAAGAAAAAATTCTTTCAAAAATCCATTATTTTGGTTAATGATATTGGTAAAATTAGGGAAATTTTCATAAATACGACAAGTAATTTTTTTTAAACAACTAACTGTTAGTTAAATCTATCCAAAATTAAATTTTATTTTTTTCCAATATTACCACAAGACTAAAATTATGTTTTTAACCTTAAAAACCAAACTCTAAATCTTAAACATTAAACACTATCCCTAAAAACTATACTCTAAATTTAAAATATTCAACCCGGACCAAAAAAAAAGAAATTTTACACCCTTCAAAATTTATTTTTATGTTTGTGTTATTTTTGTAAAAATAAAACTTTGTTGGGGTACTTTTGAAAAAATAAGCTTACTACCGTATTTTTGGATATAAAAAAAATAAAAATGTTGCATATAAAATAATCAACTGATTTATGCATAATTTAACTATGTCGATTTAGGTATAAAATTCAAGATATACATAATTATATATAAGTTTCCACAGTACTAAAATAATTTTTTTTATCCACTTTGGATTTCCAAATCATTATTGTTATTTAGTATCATTTGACAAGACAATTTACATGGTCGAATTATGTGACATCGAGATATACAATATCAATACAAAAAATTTCGACCAAAAGCAAAATCGGTCTATTTACGTAATCAAACCAATATAAAAAGGACAAAAACAAGATTGGACTGGACCAAAGTATATATATAGCCTCATCTCATATACTTTCTTGGTCGTGTTGTGTACCACATGTTAAAATCTAATAATAAACCATAAAACATATTCTTTGATTGGTCTATTACGTACGTAATCAAACATCTATAAGAAGAAAAAAACCAAGATTGGACTGGACTAAAAGTAACTAGCCTCATCTCATATCCATTCTTGGTCGTGTCATTGTCTTCTCATCACTACAAAATTTGAGTTTCCGTCGTTCTTATTTCCTTATAGACGGGAAAGGTTGGAGCCTACTGGAAAATAAGAGACGACGATCGTGGGAGTTGTCGGAGACTCGGTTTTGCTTTTTGGTTTCTTTAAAGACAAGACCTCCAAGTTAGTGTCGGTTGTGTTGTTGATCCGTGGTTCATTTTTTTGACCAAAGCAAACCAAGAAGAGTGTGAAGAGTGACATGTTTGAAGTTCTAAGACTTTTGAAGTGTTGAGTTTTAATTTAAGCCACTATTCTATGTATGTCAGATAATGTATATATAAGAGGATGGTGTGAGTGAAAGAAGTCATTGAGTCTTCTTATTGTAGACGTTTCTTTTTTTGGAAAGTGACATCTTACCTTGTTGGCCAAGCAAGTTTTAATCTGTTGTACCTTTTGACAAGTCTTCGTATACGTTAACCTCAAGGACTTTTGACTCTCCATGCATGTAAATTATGTTGTCATTTCATCAAGACTGCGTGACGATTATTTATGAATGGTTTTTTTGTTTTTCTCAATAACCACAAAAATGATTTTCTAGTTTGTGTTGGTTGTGTTGATCCGTGATTCATGTTTTTGACCAAAGCAACTTAAGCAAGCGAAGAAGAGCTGCGTAGAAAGACATGTTTGAGTTTGGTCTAAAACTTTTGAAGTGTTGAGATTTGTTTTGATCAATATTTCATTGCTTTTGCTTTTCCTAAAATATCGATGATATAAATTTTGCTTTTTTATTAATATCAACATAAGTGATTTTCTTATTCTTAATGATGGATGCTCCTACATATATTGAAGGCGTTTAATTACTAAATAATTTATTTACATGTAGGTTATATATTTAATTCAATATCTTATACTAATTGATTATTTATTTAAATGAAATTGAATCAGAAAAGATAACATGATATATGACACGTGTAAAACTATTAATCCTACAATTTTTTTTCTAAATACATAATTTATATTTTAAGTTAACCGGTAAAAATTTTTGAAATGTAGGCAATTTGTAAGAAAAATATAATCATTATTATGTAAAATCAAACATTTTAAATCATATTAATTATATTCTAAACTTTTTTCTGAGTTAAACTATTAATTAAATTTTGTAGAGTTTTAATATTTAAAATATTCTATAAAGCTAAAATTATTTATTATAATATCGGAAATTTCTAACAGTTTTAATATTTACAAAATAATATTAAATATTTTTAAAATTTAAAATGATAATATTTTGAAACTTTTTTAAATTTTTAATTTTCATAAATAAATAAACGGATTCAACCAAATAAAAATTTTAATTTGGATGCCTCAGAAATCAAGTTTTCTGCTCATTTGTAGTAGGAAGCATAATAGTCCTATTTATAATGGTTATGAACTATAATCTACAAAATTTTGCCTTAAGTAGACGTTGCACACACATTTTTTTTAATCTTTTGAGTAATATATAACCGTTTTCAAAAATTTTAATTGCAAGATATGCGGAATATTGTATTTTTATTATACATATGTTTTATGTAATAATATAAATTTTTAAAAAAATAAGATTATATAAATATATTGGAGAGAGGTTCGATTTATTAGAGAGAAATTTTAGAATTTTTTTAATGTAATTAATATTAGTTTCCAATTTTGCGATTTGCTTGTGATTTAATTACAAATTTTACTTTTAAGTTTTTCTTTTTACTCAGATGGTAAGTAATTAATTATGCAAATATTACAAAATAAATGTTATAAACCAAAATAGATTTTAGTACAAAATATACTTTAAAATGTATATATAGATAATTCAAATTTCGTTAAAAAGACAATATGATACGAGTATAAGTATCTATATATATAAAGTTAGCTTTTTCTCTCTTCTCATGATGCCACCTAAGCATCCACCTAAGCCACATTTTTGTTTAAACATTAAAATAAATTTAAAACATTCATTTAGTGCATATTTATGTTACTTATTTAATTAATAGAAAGTTTATATAAATAAAAATAAATTATGTAAAAAAATGAAATAATAAAATAAGAAAAACAATACTTTAATTTTTTTATTAGTGGTAATAATATAATTCAACTTTCATTTTAAATTGATCATAATTTAATATTTTAAATATGTTACTGAGTTTTAGAATGGAAGTAAAATTTAAATTTATGGTAGACTAAAACAAAATTTATGTAATTGTATATATAAAATTATAAAGAGGAAAAATAAAATGAAAGTGAAATATTAGTTTATAACATGATCAAAAAGAAAAAAAATAATATTTCATAAATTGAATCAAATGCTTTTAATCCAAATTTGAGTATTGAAAGATAATAGTTAAAGAGAAAATAATTATAATATTTTTGAAAATCAATTAAAAATAATAATAAAATTTCACAATATGAATACAAAATCAACGAAACAAAATTATAAACCTCCCGCGCGGAGCGCGGGTCAACTCCTAGTTAATTATATAATTAATAGCCATCATACGTAGGAAAAAAAGCTCTACGTAGATAATTGATTTTAATTGATTGAAAAATAGATAGTCCGTCATATTAATTATCGGTTAAGGAAAAGACAATGGTTTGGTGATATGTAATTATTGCAAGGCTTCCGCGCGGGTCAACTCCTAGTTAATTATATAATTAATAGCCATCATACGTAGGAAAAAAAGCTCTACGTAGATAATTGATTTTAATTGATTGAAAAATAGATAGTCCGTCATATTAATTATCGGTTAAGGAAAAGACAATGGTTTGGTGATATGTAATTATTGCAAGGCTTGGATGAACCTTTATTGAGAAAGTAGTAGCCATCGGACCATCCGGAAATTTTTTTATCACTATCTTTGAAAATCCTTCCACTTGAGCAGTTTCAGCCATCTTTTTTCTCAATGGTATGTGAGATACATGATTGCGGAAGCTCTTCTAATTTTTTAGAAACGTTTTTAAGTCGACAAGACAACATAGATCCAACCATATCAACGATGGTTTGACAATGAGCCAAAGAGGGCTTAGTCACGTGAGAGCTAATAACTCGTCCTGATAATTTCGATGAGTGTGGTTCATTCGGTTGGCTAGCAACTAATTTCGAGAATATCAACTAATTATTCGTCGTGATAACATATAGTCATTTCTATTTCTTTTTAATACAATGTATTATTATTTGATCAATGTGCATGTGTTTAATCAGTACAGAAAGTTAAAGGACAAACATTGTAAGAAAGCATCATACCAAAACCATTTCAACAAAAATCAAAAATCCAAGAATAAAGGTTGTATTGAAAACGATGTTTATATCGCCTTTACTTGTGTTATGTCAATGATGTCTTTTGAATCCATATCATGACAAATCTAGTTACTTATATATGAAATCGAATTGAAATGCTCTTTTTAAATGTGGCATATCATCATGGAACCACTGTTCAGAACCGTTATTTAGGTTTGAAATATGAAGAAAAAGTCATGTTAGTTTTTGTTATGTATGTACTTGGAGAAGTCTACTCATGATAAGGCTCCATTACGTACCACTCAGAACATTTATCTCTTCTCTTTGTTTGATTAAATATGATTTTTGATGACTAACTCTAAATTAGTTTGATTTGCCGGATCTAATAGCATCTCCAACCCTACTCTATTTTAGAGTCAAAACATTTATTTTAGAGTAACATTTGCTCCAACCCTACTATATATCTTCTTCTAAAATAGAGTAAATTATAGAGTTACTCTAAAAATAGGAATTAGAGTAATAATACATTGGAGCAAAACAATGCTCTATTTTAGAATTGCTCTATTTTAAAGAAAAATATAGAGATATACATTGAAGATGGTCTAACTAATGATTAGACAAAGCTGGTATAGACTTCTTTAAATTGGTAAAAGTATTGTCCATAATTTATACAAACGGAGTGGTGTACATTCCCAACACATCTAAAAATATTAGCTAGAAACAAGATTTTTGTGTTTTTTTCTTACCTTTCTTTACTAGTAGTTTAAATTATAAAGCTGATAATTTAATTTGGATTTCCAAATCATTATAGTTATTATCACTTAACAGAGAAAAAACAAAAAAAAACAATTTAAATCGGCGCTATATAAAATAAGAGATATACATAATTATACAAAACAAAGTCAATAGATAACAAAAAAATTTCGACCATAATAAACCATAAAGCATATTCTTTGATTAGTCTATTACGTACGTAATCAAACATATACAAGAAGGACAAAAACAAGATTGGACTGGACCAAAAGTATCTAGCCTCATCTCATATCCTTTCTTGGTCATGTCGTCATTGTCTTCTCATCATCACCACAAAATTTGAGTTTCCATAGTTCCTATATCTTTATAGACGGGAAAGGTTGGAGCCTACTGGGAAATAAGAGACGACGATCGTGGGAGTTGTCGGAGACTCGGTTTTGCTTTTTGGTTTCTTTAAAGACAAAACCTCCAAGTTAGTGTCGGTTGTGTTGTTGATCCGTGGTTCATTTTTTTGACCAAAGCAAACCAAGAAGAGTGTGAAGAGTGACATGTTTGAAGTTCTAAGACTTTTGAAGTGTTGAGTTTTGATTTGAGCTACTATGCATGTCAAATAATGTATATATAAGGGGATGGTGTGAGTGAAAGAAGTCATTGAGTCTTCTTATTGTAGACGTTTCTTTTTATAGAAAGTGACATCTTACCTTGTTGGCCAAGCTTTAATCAGTTTAGTTGTGCTTTTTGAGTATGTCTTTTGACAAGTCTTTGTATACGTGAATCACAAGGACTTTTGACTCTCCATATGTAAACTTCGTTGTTATTTCATCGAGACTCATGTGATGATTACTTTGATTTGATTAGTTTCTTTAAATTTAAACTGTTTTTTTTTATTATGCTTTTCCTTAAATATTGATGGAATTATTAATTTTTGTTTTTATTTTATGAGTATCAACAGAAATGATATTCTTAATTTAGATATTCCCAAATTAAAGTTATAGATAACTAAAAAAAATTGTTCATTCTCAATGATGGATGGTCCTGCATATATTTAAAGTCATCATTGAGAATGAAAAATTCTTTATGTGTGTCGTAGCTACGATTATTCTCATACGTGTAGCTATGATTATACGTGTTCTGAATCTTACCACATAAAACCTCTTTATATCATTGAAATCACTCTCTGATGGCCACTCAGCCAAGCTCCACTAAGTACAGCTTCTGATGGCACTTTCAGTTCCTAATACAATAATAGAAATCAACAACAAGTGAACTTGTATACAAAGAATCATCAAAACAATGCATCACAAGTCACACATTTTTTACCTTGATCAGGTATAGAAATACAGGATGTCAAATCAAATTTGCAAAAACATTTTTCACTAGCAGTAGTCTTGAGAATGAGCTCATCAGATGTGGTTGGATCCTTTGAAATGAAAGTTATGTAGTACGAACAAGCAGCTGAACCACACTGTAACTCTTTATGGAACTGAACTGAAATTTTGTCCCCTGGGGGTACAGTAGGAAAAAAACAATTGTGCAATTTCAAACCAAGATCACATGTGATTTTGGTTAAAACTAAACAAGACCTTGATATCCAAATGCTATACAATAAATATAGAAGCTAAGCAACAGATAGAAAAGTGTGAGAAGGAGGTCATGAGATTCTTCGTTTCCTCGATATGGCTGCTCTATTTGATGAGTCAGGAGCAACAGATGAGCCTTGCTTGTGAGCTTCAACCATTGAATACACCTGCACTCCATCAACATATACACACTTTTAAACATGGAGTTCTTGAATCAAACAATCATGAATTACCTTAAGAACAACCTAATCAAAACCTATGATAACATTGTCTATTTCAAAACTTGTTCGTTCTAAGCAATCACATCTAGGGGTAGTCTTTTTATTTTGTTTGAAGAAGAAAAGGTGATACCTTTCTAACAGCCGATGTCAGTCCCATGGTAGAAAGAGCATCACTGCCCACACACTTCCATGTCAGAGTGTCATTTGCCTGATCTTTCAACAAAGCATCAGTTCCACCTTGTATGACACAGAGAAGAGAGTAATTTCTTGTCAATTTTACTGACTAAACTTACGTCCATGTCAATGTTAAAGAGAGACCGAGAAAGAAAGAAATAGATAGCGGTCAAACCTGTAAGTTGTACAACTAATAGTTCCACATACACTTTTCGACGTATGTGTGTGAAAATGTGGACGAATTCTCCAAGTTCTTTTCTTGAAACTATAGTGCATGTTTTCTTGGGTTGTACATGAAATGCTTCTTTAAGGTAGAGGTTGATCGCGTTCCTCCTTGTTGCCAAACCAGCTTCCTTATCCAATATAACAGATGGGAACTCCCAAAGACCAGCAAGCAGACCCTCTTCAGGTCTCTTTACAAGAACAAATCTACCTCCTGATTGGTTCCTCTCCAGATTCAGTATTTCCAAAACACATACGCAACAAAAGTCGCACCTTGGCTTGGCCTTGACCACTTTTGTAGGATAATCTGTCACAGAAATGGTTCTGTTTTCCTGGGAAAGTGAATATGCACGGCATTGGCTGGAAACAGGACAAGAAGAGCAACTTGGCTTTGAAACACTACATAGAGTAGCACCAAGCTCCATCAGAGATTGGTTGAAATCTCCAGGACGTGAAGGATCCACTAGCTGAGCAGCTAGTTTCCTGACAAAGAGAGATTATTTACTTATCCTCTTTTATTGTCTCAATAGTAAGACATCCGAGCAAATGCAAAAGTTTGTTCACCAGAAATTCCTGGCCGTACGCCGGTCTTTTGGATTAGCTGAGATGGCCTTTAGTCTGGCAAGCACTCTTATCACGTTTCCATCAACAACTGGTACCGCCTGGAACAGAATAAGTGCCAAAAGATGTAAAGATGATTACTGAATGGCTTACATATATGACTGAATAAATAAAACTGACTCACCTCATTGAAAGCAATAGAGGCGATTGCTCCGGCTGTGTACTCTCCTATTCCTTTAACTTTCATCAAGCTAGACGCTTGATTAGGAAAACCATCCTTCCCTGCAACAACCATCTTCGCCCCCTACGAGAATCAAGACAAGAAGAACGCATTACTATGATATACAGTGAACATATCAACTAGGTTCAAATGCCAGATTGCAGAAGTGTATTCACCTCTAACAAAAAACGTGCCCGCCGATAGTACCCCAAACCTGCCCACATTTCGTTTACCTCCTGCAGCGGGAATAACTCAATTTCTTAGCAGCAAAATCACATGTTTTACTCACTCCCCCTGAAGAAAAACAAATCCCAATGGTGTGGCATTTGAAGCTAGAGGCTAATATAGAGTAGTCATTTCCTACTAACGATGAGAAAATGCACAGCAAACCGAAGAAGATTAAGCCTTACTTCCCAGTTATTATTACACATCAAACAGGATTTTCTAACACCGTCTTTACCAAAGACACAACCATATAGGAAATCAAATGGGGCATTTATAGGGTATATTCTCAATTTCCCACATAGTAAGATCAAAAACAAAGACACTCTTTATAAAGGAGCCAATTATCTGGAAAAAAAAGACAAGCAAGTACAACATAACACAAGAAAAGAAAGCTCTTAATTTTTTCTCATGCTCCTGAAAACAAAAATTGAAAATGGTGTGGCATTAACTTTTATACAGACCTAATATATATCTCTCTTCCCTACAATGACAGGCAAATGAATAGCAAAATAACATAAAAAGACAAAGCCTTTACATACCAGAAATGCACATAAGTATTCAAATATAGAGTTTCTTCTCAGATTCTCACATAGTAAGACTGAATAAACATACACTCACACATTCTTTACAAAGTAGCTCATTTGCCAAAATAATGACAAACAACATAACCCAATAAAAGAAAGCTCTTTCTTCATCTACTAACGATATATTATGCAAATCACACAACATCCTATTCTAAGGAGCCCAAAAAGATGAAACTTTACTTCCCAACTGGTGCATATAAGGATTCATATAGTTTAAAGTTTAAACCCAATTTCCCACATAATAAGACTGTACAAAACACATAACACCCAATACTAAGGAAAACAGTGACAAGCAACATAAGACAATTAAGCTAATTCTTCATCTACTAATGAAAGAAAAATGCAGAACAATACCAAAAAGATGAAGTCTTTTAGAGTTTTTATAGCCAATTTCACACCTAGTGACAATGAAACACAGAGAAAGGAGAAGTCTTTACAAATTAACCAATTTGCCAAAAACCCAAGAAAAGAGAAGTCTTTCTACATCTAATTGATTCTCCCAAATTGACAGAAGAAGAAGAGAAGAATCACCTCAAGGGAAGCTTGAGCAAGGTCATTAATGGTTGGCCATTTAAGCATCCAACGTTTGTAATACTCCAAAACAGTCTGAACCCTAGTCTGCTGTAGCATAATCTCAGATACCCAAACCTCATAAGCTCTTCTCTCCTTTTCACTTTCACTTCTTCTCTTCCTCCATGGAAGATCTCTCTGATTTGTATCGTACCAATCAAGCAAAGACATTCTGATTTCTTGAGTTTCATTTCCGCTGAAGAGATCTTCTATGTCTCCTCCAAGCGGTTCTTCTTCTTCTTCTGGTTTTTCCGCTCGGCTCTTTTTCTTGAGTTTCTCGCGAGGAGTAGAAGATTGCGACATTGTTTTGGTCCTAAAGTTCGAAGCTTTGTAATGAAAACTTAGAATGGTCTTTGGATTTTGTCTCTTTGAAGCGACCGTTGATCTTTCAAATGTAGGGTTTCGAGCCACGCGGAGAAGACGAGCCATTCACATAGAAGAATGTGGACTAAACTGACACTTCCCTATAGAATTAGCGAAATTAGCGATTTCAATATTTTTGGTGGACGAACTATGCAAACAGACATAACTTTTGGGGGTAAAATGTAGTTTATATTTTGAATGATTGATTAACGTTTGACACAACATTGTAAGTTTGGAACCAAATTAGTCTGGTTTGGTTTGTGTTCAGGTTGGTTCATGTTCGGTATGGTTTCTATTTGATTCAATAAAGGTCAACTAATTTTAAGAACTTTGTTTGATATAAAATATATAAAAAGGTTTACGAAATAATTGTTCACGCTGAAGTCGAAATTCTGGTGTGGGCGATGAGATGCATGATTGACATAATTTCAGAGATTTTATGTTTCTTACTGACTGTTTTGACTTGGTGAAGATGATGTTTTTTTCTACGGCGTGGCCGGCTTTCTCTCTTTATTTGGACGGCATTAACACTAATAGGAAGAATTCTCAACTTTTTCTTTATCTCTTATACACCTAGAAATCTGAATGTAAAAGCGGACCATTTGGCACGACTAGCTCGTTCCACTCTGCAACCTATCAAGTAAATAAACAAATGTCCTTCAACTTGACTAATGACTCATTTGAGCTAATCTTAGTTTTTTTGGATGACCAAAAAAACAAAGTTTAATAAATAATTGAATCTAGCTATCTTTAAATCATAGAAAATAAACACAAAAACAATACAATATTAAAATTTAATGCATATTTATAATTTTATTCTTTTGAACTTCAAGTTAAAGTAATTTATTAGAAAAATAAAAAATAAAATCACACGTTCAAAGTTATAAGGGCATCCACATCGGTAGGACTTCTTTTTGTCCCATTAATTTTTTTTCTTTTTTCTTATTTTTAGTTTTTTTTTTTAGAAAAAAAAAAACAAAAGCTGACCAATCGCGGGCCGCCACGTGTCAATGGGGCCCGCGAATTGTGAAGAAGAAAACAGAGAACATTGTAAGTACGTTCCTTCATGTTATTGGTATTTTTTTATTTAATTTTAATGCAAAATTGTGGGACGATGGATAGATACGCGGATGCATATGACCTAAACAAATGTAATCTGGGTAAAATTACATTTTCTACAACAATATTAATAATACTAATTAATTAATTAATTGAAAACACATTGGGTTATTGGTTCAAACCGAACCAAACTGAACCGTAACATAAGCAAATGGTTTGAGTGTATGATGGGGTTTAGTTTGGATCGGTTTAAATTCCGTTGGTTCAGTTTGATTCTGTTAAAATGCCCACCTCTATGTAGGTGGACTAAATTGACATTTCCATATAAGATTAACTAAATCAGCAATTTCAATAGTTTTGGAGGATGAACTATGCAAAAAAACATAAAGTTTGGGGGTAAAATGTAATTTATATTTTGAAGGACTGATTAACATTTGACACCCAAACATCAAACAGTCTTTGTTTTTTTTTGCCGATACACAAAAACTAGAAAAGGAGATTTTGGCAATCAAACTCAAAACTGAATGTGATCCCTGCTACTATCTAAATTGTATGTACATATTATCTCAAGTCACTTGGATTGTAGAATTTTCCAATGTTATTTGGATAACAGAGAACAAAACACTGCTTCTCTCTATACAACCTTCTTCCTCTATTCTATCGCCGTCCCATGATGTCGAGATGAGAGCTACAACTACGTCGTAGAGGCTCGCCTACCTGGAACAGAGTAATCCACACAAGTAAGAAACTCAAACTAATCCGAAAACATTATCCAAGTTCAAGAGATAAATCAACAAGACAATTGGCAAATATCTATAGCTAAATTGACTTTGTGTGGACTAGACAATAAACTTGGGTTGTAATGGATGGTTTTAGAAAAGTATATCATACTTGTATTTCTGGTTCTGCAAAACAGTTGATTCCTTTCTGGGTGAGCTTTTTCCACAAACGGAGCAATCAAGGTATCCAGTTTAACCAGCCATAGAGCCATCGCAGAAGTTGTTTGAGGCATCGAAGGGAAGCAACTTATCGTTTCTCCCAATAAGGAATGCGCTTGATCACTAGAGTGCCATAGCCAATCTTCATTGATTGCCCCAACAAAGTCCCCAATTACCTTCAGCAATTGCACATAATTAATTTAGAGGACAGTTTCGATTTGATAAAGAATATTGTGCCACACAGAAAAGGAGGTTATATAATAGACTGATACCTGCGTAATTTCAGACACAGTTGAGCTCCGCCGAAGTCTTTTGGCCCATAACCTATGAGCTGACTTTCTCCATGCACCAATCAAGGCATCTTCAGGCATTGCAGACTGCAAGATATTTCAGCACACAAAAATAACGGAGGCTTCTCTTAATACAAAATCAATAAAGTAAAAAGTTGAGCACTTGGAGAAAAAGTCAAGCAAAAGACTATTGGCATACCTCAATGGCATACACGGCAGCCTTTAGTGATTGCAGCTGGGAAGATAGAATTTTATGATCCGGAAATGCATCACACTCTTCTTTCCTCCTACATGTGGCTGCATGAATCGCATATCTCTCTTCAAGATCTATATCGACCTCAAACGTGGTATGGCAAATCTTACAGTGCTTCTCATCTCTCCAATACAGATCATGGCAACTCTTACACCTAGTAAGTGAATCAAGGTAGGATCTTCGGCGGTGTTTAACAGCATTGAGATTAAAATTAAAATCAGCCCATATCCATTCATCAAACTCTTGAAGAAGGCTCCACAATAGGCTTTTCTCCCGTTTACTTCCGATCTCAAATACTATGGCTGCATGTTGCGAGGAGACCTGATCATTTGCAATCTCACTCGGACATAGGTTGTTGTCTATATCAGAAACCGGTGAAGAACTATCCTCTCTGACTATGTCTGTGAAATGGGCTGTCTCCGACTGGGCCATTTGTCTACTCAGCATGGCCTGACAAAGAAAACTTTCCCGTTTTTCCAATGACTCAATAAGACGAGCTTCCCGTCTGCCCCTATCATCCAAAACTGACAACAGCGCCCGCAAAGCCTACACCAAGGAAAAGAGGAAAAAATCAGGCACAGAATAATACAATCTTCAATACAGATTTCCAATTAACCAGCAGAGTGATTATAATTTCAGGAAGAGCACAATGACATTACCTCCTTGTTGTCGAGAACTTCCCAATGACCATCTTCAGAAGATTCAAAGAACACACACCTATGACCAGGGTCATTTAAACTGCATGGGCCTAAGAAAAGCCAATACCTATTGAACCTACGATCAGAACCAAGGTACACAGATTGCATTGGGTGAACATTATTAGCTTTTTCTCCAGCCAGCTTTGCAAAGGCCCCCACAATTGATGACGAATCAACTGGATGAGAATCAGATGATTTAGTTAGCGCTTGAGTTCCATGAAGCTCTCCTCCATGGACCCATGATCCACGTCTGTACTGATTAAAGGAGGATCTCTTAATTTTTCCACCAGAACCATGACTATAGATACTAGGGGCACAGTCAACCATAGCTCTCGGTATATCCTGTTGTTAAAAATATATTAGCACTACGTAGCAGATATACATAGCTGTAACAAAACTGTCAAAAAGAAATATCATTTTTATAGTTTTAAGGGAAGGTTGTCAAGTTTTAAGTTCATATACAGAAACAATCATTAGTCAAGGAGCAGCCAAAATCACAGGGGTCAGAAATCAATCTGCCCAAGCTTTTGTAGAGATGCAATGATGGAGCAATTTAACATCAAGTTTACTAGGAGACTCAGTTGAAAATTTGGTCTAGATAGTATGGGGATTACCTCCATTCTGATAGTGGAACCAGAGCTAAGAAGATCAATCAAAGCCACAAGAACATCTAACTTCTCTTCAATGCTTAGGTCTGAATATTCCCCTTCCATTAGCCCCAACAGCCATGGTTCTCCGGGATGGCTTTCATCGATCTCACTATATACTTCCCGCATTTTACTTTTATGCCTCTGCCTTTTCCTGTACTTAACTTTTCGAAGTGCAGGATTTTCTGAAACACGTTCAACCTCATCACCAGAACTACTCGAGCAATCTTCATCATCAACACTCCCAGACACGTCCGAATCAGACTGGCTCTTGTCAGGGTCCTCAGAGAAACAATTAACACGTACACGATAAGTTGATTCTGATATCTTTTCAAATAATGTAATATCACTTGCCAAAGTTGAACATATTGAATTCTCTCGTTCTTCTTGTGCAGTTGCAAGATTCAACACTGCAACCTACAAAACCACACGGCATCAGCATATTCCATTAGATATCATTTTAGGATATCAGAAAGCAGCCGAACAGTACAAGCAAACGACCTATCAATTTTGTCCAACTGAACCACTTAATTGACAAGTAGAAGCTGATAATAATCACAAAAACTTACCTCTGGAGCATTGGCTAACTCAGATATTTCCAAGCCATTATTGCCTTGCTCATTAAGCATTCTAAATAATTCGCCCTTTAACGTTCCAAGACGGAGGCCATACTTTTTCATGAGTCTCCTTTCCTGGAGAAAGAAGAAAGGTAACATCAACCAACACTGCGTCAGCAAAGAAAATAAGGGACTAAACGAGAAAACCATGTGGATATCAATAACAAAATAAAATTGAGCAAGAGCCTTAAATTCCCAACATGTAACTGATCTATCTTCAGGAACAAAACAAATACATGATAGTTCGGAAAAAATGGACAAGAGAATAACCATGGTCTTCGAATAAAATATAGCCAAGCCAATAAAGCAGACAGACAATGTCAATGGATCATATGTGTCAGCAAGAGCACAAAATCAGCACCTTACTTAGTTCTTCTGATTGAACAGCACACTTCAGTGTACCATAACCAGCGGCCACCAATATCTGGCGCAGTATTTCCGTCCACGTAAGAGAATTTAATAAATCCTTCCACATATCAAGAATAAGAATTTGACTCTCAACCTGAAAAATATCATGGAAAATGTCAACATATATCCCACTGTGCTTCTTTTTTTAGGCGTTTATGAAAATTAACTAGAAAAGGAAGCACACTGAAAAAGGGGCCATGGAGACGGGAAGATTTTACTGTAAATTTTCTAATGTTGATCCTAAAACTCCATTAAACTAGCAAGTTCAAAAATAGCTCAACATTAATGCATACCGACTGAAGCAGGGCTAGAAACTTGCATGATATATTCAAGTTTGAAAAAGATCCCCTTTGCAGCTCGGTTTCAACATCAAGCAAAAGCAGCTTCAGCAGGGAAAGATGAATTTTACCAAGGAGAAAGGAATCCTGAGATTTAAACGCAAGCACAGAAAAAAGTTATACAATATACATTATATTTCAGAAGGATAAAGTGAGACTGACAGAGCATACAATAACAATTTCCTTCCACAATAGAAAACTGTATTAAACTGAGCATTTGTTATCAGAGAAAAGCAATCACCTTATCGTGAAATGCACGTGTGAACTCATCGAGTGTAAAAGGACATATATCAAGAGTTACTGAATAAGTATAAAGGAAATGGACAACCTGCCAAGAGAATACTGAGTCACTAACAAGAAAGCCAGAAATGATAGGTAATTTATGAACACACTACGAAACCGTCAAGCACCAATTTTGACAGTTTACACACCTTAAACAACTTCTTAACAGGCTCTGGAGACGAATTCCATGGATGCAAACCAAAAGGCATCCTCATCTGAACAGAATTTGGGGGAAACTTGGGCAATAAATCTAGAAACAACAAAAAACTGTCAGAGGACCCCGTGGCACTGGCCATGTAACAAATGAACATGAATGAAGACTCTTTCATGTAACACTGGCATACACACCTTTGCAAAGAAAACAACCACGAGGTCCACTACTAGGATGATGGCACGAACAAGTCAACGGATTTCCTCTCTCCTGTCGCTCACGCATCTCTAATTCTTCGTCATCCATTAGTATCGAAATTGTTTGGCAGGTTTCTTTAAATACCTCCCTGTCCGCAGCAAGCTCACAATTTTCTTTAAATGCCTTTTGAGTTTCATCCTTGTTTAATGTTACCTATAGCAAGAGTCAAATCTTTGTTTGCACTTTCCATGTGACTATAATGAATCAAAAGTTCCAAATAAAGATCAAGTTACCTCTCGATTTATAGAACACCTCTTCTTTTCTGTCGACCTCTTCTGCAACAGTTTTTGCTTCTGAAGAAAGAAAATTGCAGTTAGCAAGAAATTTAAGAGAAAAAGGCAGCAGAAAGAGAATGAATCATAATTATGAAAGATAAAGTAGGCTATAAATACCAGTATTGATGCTAATTGTTTTTGCTTTTTCTTTCGATGTGGGGGTTTACGTGCTGAGCTTTGAGGTAATGTAGCTCTTGCATCCAATAAATCAACGCAAGGAGATACATTCCTCCTGTTTGGATTCATTACCCGCCATACTGTCATCAAACCCTTTCCAATACCATGTTTCTTCACAGTCTTCTCTCGAATGCAATCTGGTCTGGTATGATCCATCAGCTCAGAAATCTAAAGAAAATTAAGATCAGGGACTATGTGACTTAGCATACCCAGGTAAAAACACCTTACGAAACAACACATAAGATATATCTACTACCTTTCTCTTTCTTGCCATTCTCTGTTTCTGTTGATCAACAGATGAAGTGCCCAGCCAAGAAGCTATCAGAAGGGAAAGAATTCCACATAAGAATTAAACAAATCTGAATCAAAATTTTGAAGTCATGCAAAAATCAAGTCTGCCATCATTCGGGGTCCAATTGTCTAGTCATAGATGTTTCTCATAAGAAAAATCAAAACTACTAAGCAAGCACTAACTTCATTGCACTGGTATAAAGCGTTGGTTTTAAAAGTCAAATTTTCAGATATCCAAGCCTTCTCTACAGGGTGTGATATGATTTATCTTGCAGTGTAGGCAAAAAGGCAAATATACCTTTGCGTGCTCCAGACGGGAGATGGTCAAATTCAGAACCAAGCGAAGGACCATCCTTTCGAAAGATCTTAGCCAAAATGTGCTGTGAAGTTAATAACCCTTGGCAATTGGCCTTCTTTATCCCAACATTACATCTTTTCTCAACACCCGCTATAAGATCGCATCTGGAAGATGTGGAACTCCTTATACGAGATGGATTGTATGACTGAGGATTCTCTGTGCCCACCCCATTATCCGCCAGTGATTTCACGCCTTTCCCTCTACTTCTTCTCCTCTTGAACCATCCACTTACTTCCTTCACTGTTAACCCCAAAGACTTGCCCAAGTCCTCCATTTCCCTAGAAGTCGGATACATTTTCTCTGCTATCATTTATAAATGAAAACCATCAAAGACAGAAAAAAGTGATATAGACCCAAGGTATATCATACACAAAAAGCTAGCACAAGACGCCAATTCTGAATTTTACATGTTAGACTATACGTGTTGATCATTTCTGTCAGAAATGGCCTCTTGAGCTAGCTTTTCATATACATACTAAAACAAACAAACAAAAACTCGTACCCAAATAAAAAGCCTCAAGAGCTTGAACTTGTTCTGGCGATTTCCTCTTCATTTCTACTTAAAACAGAGATCTCGTACTCTCAAGGTATCAAAACAAAGCTCATAATAGTCAAACCCTTCTCCAACATTTCTGCAACATAAACAAATCAATTATCTCCATCATCAGACCAACAAGAAGATGTGATCACCACCTTGATCTCACACTTAACTCTAAACACAACAAATCCAAAATTCACAACAAAACAAAGGATTCAACCCAAAAAAACGCATCCGATGGAAGCAAATCAAAAACAATCACCATAGTAGCTTTCTTAGAACTGTAAAAATGGCGAACACTAAGAAGTGATACACAACACTAACAGTGAAATTAGAAGCAAAGAGCAAACGAAATCACAAAAACCATTAGAATTGAAGAAACCCAAGTCTCAGTCTCATGGAAATTGATTAAAAAAACACACAACGAAATGACGATGATGATGATTACTGAACTAAACAACACTCACTACACAAACAAAACCAGAAAAAATCAACAAGCCATGGAAACTTACAGAGACAGAAACAAGTTCAGAGAAATGGAAGAAGAAGGTAGAAGAAGAAGAAGAAGAAGAAGAAGACGAAGAGTAAGATTTTACAAAGAGTAGGGTTTTGGGTTTTTTATCATCTTCCCTTTGTTTTCTCAGTGTCTCTGGGGTTTTACGGATATTTTTTTTATTTTTCTCGTAAAATGCTAAAAATATCTCTATTCACAACACGTCGTCGTTTCACAATTCCCTCATTAGGGTTTCTCCGGGATAAAAATCAATAACCGGGTTTAAATTCCGGTTATTTCAAAATCGAACCGGATCTTCATTGTATATAACCTCGCATAAGGTCTCTTGAATCAAATCATCTTCTTCTCCAATGGAGAATTTGACGAAACCAGCTTCGACGATTCCGAAACGAACCTCTGTGAAATCCCAATCTGAGTTCGATTACTCTATAAGGAAACAAAAGGTTCAATTTCAATTTCTGGTTTTGTTTTTCAGATACGTTCTCAATCTTTGTTTGATAAGATTGTTCTGGATTTGGGTTCTTAGATCATTGAGTCTCTGAAGTGTGTATTTACAGTTTAGAGAGAATTGTTTCAGAAGAGTTAGAGAAGATAGGAATCGTTTGCTATGGAAGCTGAGGCTTTCTGATTGTCAATCTTCAGATCAAAAGGTTTGATTTTTTTTCTCATTTTGTAGTCTCTGTAATGGAGAAAAGGACTTGCTTTTTTTAGCTATGTTGTTGAAGTTTAGGTTTTTTTTTTTTTTTGTTGATTCAGGAGATTATCAATTCTGCTTTTCATGATATTGTGACTGATGAGTTGAAAAAGTTTGAGGATAGGAATGAGAATGTAACTAAGGATTGTGATGATATATTATGGGAATATGAGGAAGGTGTTAAAGGTGTTTATGAAGGTGATAGTGAAGAGATATTGTTGGAAATGCAACAGATTTTTTATAAGGATTTGTTATCAGAGACTACTGTAAACGGTATACGATTTGGTTTTTTTTCGTCTGTGGGATTTGCGTTGAGAAGGAACTATGAGTATTGATGTGTCTTGTGGTGCTGCTTCCAGGATCATATGTTAAGATCGAAACATGGGAAGACGAGGAAGATGATTACTTAGCCACTTTGGTTTCTCAGAATATGTGTTTAAACAGTGAGGAGGTAGGTTCTAGTTTCACAGAGCAGCCTTGTTTTTCTCAGAAACCAGTTAAATGGTTTGATATGTTTTTACAGGAGCAAAAACAGATATGGTGTCCGATATGCAAGAAAGGTGAGCTTATGGAGAATCACCGACACATCTATTGCAACATATGTAAAATGCAGCTGAACAAAGGCGAAGAGGTGCAGATTCTTTGGTCCTTTATCTCCTCTTTGTAACTCTCAGTCACTGGACTTGTCCTTGAGTTTTATTCTCGGGTTACATTCTTTGCATCAGGTTAATCTGGACATTCTGCAAGAACGGTTAGCAGAAGCTCACGCTGAACACCTCGAAAGAGGATGCAGATTGAAACCCGAGTTCAGTGTTCAGACTAACTATAATTTGAAGGCGTTGTACATAACATGTGAAGCTTGTAATACCTTTGAGGTTGTTGTATAAGTTCTTAACTTAAAAAGATGGGGTACACATAATTTTTCCTGTATATAACTTAGGTACGGTGGAGCCTTGCAGATGTACCTAATTTGGCTTTAGAAACATTCTTCTTATTAACCATACCAAAATGAAATTTTGATGACATCTACCAATTTGTTACTGTGAACGTTTCGAGAGAATACATAGTTGTAGTCGCTGCAACTCGGACAAATGATCAATAACTCAATATAGACATTAGTACCATTTTGGATATAACGATTTCTAAACTGGATGGGATCTCTGTTTTACTAGTTCAAATTGTGAGACACTGATACTGATATCACTAATTCACAATAAACATATCAAATTGTCTAATTTCTCTGTTAAGAACTGAAGATGTATGACTGACGGAATACATAAACACTCCATCTAGCCTGATTATACTAAACTCAGACCATGATGGATCGAAAAAGCTACGCTAGGTTCGCCAACGGAGTCGCATTGTGCCAAAAAGAATGTTATATGCATATATATAAATAGTTTGGAAACAACAATACACAGCTCTCAATCTCAAGTATTGTGTTTTGATACAGAAATCAACATCAATACATCTGACATCATACTCTTAAAGAAGGGTAATGAGAAGGAAAATTTTGCAACAAAAAATAAGAATACCCACTTGCTGCGTGGTATATGATGATGCAGTGCTGGGTCATCAATCTTGGGAATACACTCTATCGACAACTCTCTGCTTCAAACTTGGGCACCATTTTCGGCTTTTATAATGAATGCCACATGCTTCATCTTTTGGGCGACTGACGAATAACATATTCTCAGAAACATAGTCCCAGATTTTTTCAAAAGAGTTCTTCGGAGTTGAACTTGTTCCATGCTTCCTGTTTATTGTCATGAGTAAAGAGATGAAGCCAGCAGATATGCATTTGTGCGGTTCTAGTTACCCATGAAGAAATGCAATCTCATTTGTTTCGTTCGGGTCAACTAGAGTAGCTGTGATGGATTTAGTTTTAGAAAATTGATCGATGACTTACTTTGAGCATGTCGAAAACTTTCTCAGCAATGTATTTCTGCTGGAGATTAGCGCCTTTCTGCTGAACTTTGTCAGGATGTATACAGAGAGTAGCCTTCCTGTAAACTTTCTTGACAGATGCACCGGTAATTAAATCGGTCAATGAAACTGGCTGCCAGCCACATTCTGGCCAAAGAACCTGCTCATTTGCACAGCAACATCAGAAGAAACTTTGGATCACATCGAATGTAAAAATGAACATCAGAGGTAAAATTAATAAAGAAAGCGGACATTAAGACATACATATTGTAGTGTTGAAAGCAGAGCACGCAAGTTTCCCTCCTTCCCCGCACCCCAACGTCTTATCTCAATATCCAGGGTCCCGCCAATCCTCTGTAACACAAGATAATTAGGTGATTAAAAAAAAAAAAGACAGAGTCAGGTTTAAGGATGATGAGACCATGTATTTTACACTACTGGCTGCAAGAGGCGGCAGACTTATATGTCTCAACAAAGCAACATGATTTGAGATGGGCACAACAGAGGGAGAAGGACGAAAGTACATGTTAAAAATTTCAAGCTAAATCACGTAGTAAGGAAACTTACATCTTTCTCAGCTTGTTCTCTTTGTACTTGAAGATCACGTTCATTTTTCTCAGCAAGTGCTTTCGCCTGATTGAGCAAAAAAATCATGTTAGAAAACATACTGGTGATCTTCTGTCAATACCCATAAAAGAAAAGCTCTAATGATACATACAGCCCGCTCCTGTGTCCTCTGGTGGCGTTCCAGCCTGGCACGTCGTCTCTCTTCAGTTTCGCCATCCACATCTTGAAACCCACCAGGTTGGGAAGCAGGAGCTATACAACACAAGTGGTTTCAGTAGGTGATTAAATTAAAAGACAAGAACATACTATCCTACTATAATGGATTAACCTCAAAAACTGCAGTACCTCCAAATATTGAACTGAGATCATCAACAATGTTTGTTGCTGAAGAGGTCTTTCTCAAGTTCTCTGTTGCTCCAGAAGGAACTCGCGAAGACGCCTTGCTAGATTCAAAAGATCCTCCTTTGTTCCATGAATCCTGGAAAGGATCCTGAAACACAACCAGAGTTATAGAATAAGGTAAATCATCCGAAAAAGGACTTAAAGCAGAACAGAAGTAGATAAACCCAGCTCACCGGAGGGTTAGTTCTCTGACGTGGAGCACTGCTTGGTCTAGAAACCGAGTTAAAGAAGGAGTCAAGATCATTGTTATTTTCTTGCTGCTGCTTAGCTTTAGCTTGGGTAGCTGCCCTTCCACGTGCCTCAGCAGCTGCCCTTTCCACAGCAGCTCGTTCTGCCCTAACCCTTGCTTCCTTCTCCCGCGCTTCATTATTCGCCCTTTCTCTAGCTTCTGCTGCAGCTTTCTCAGCTTTTTCCCGTGCCCCTGCAGCTGCCCTTTCACGTGCTTCAGCATGGGCTCTTTGAACCGCTGCTCGTTCAGCACGCTCTCGGGCATCGGAAGCCTTCCCAACAGCAGCTCTTTGAACTTTCGCATGAGCTTCAGTGGCTGCTCTTTCGCGTGCTTCCCTTGTAGCCCTCTCTACCGCTTGCCTTGCCAGCAGTCTTTCCCTTTCTCTCTCATTTCTTTTCTGTTCTCTCTCTCTCTCCTCTCTCTCCTTCTCCTGGGCTTTTTCCATCTCTGCTCTTTCACGCTCCAATCTCACTTGCTTTTCTCTAAGTTCCCTTTCTCGAGAATCATGATTCTCCGTGTGATCTCCTTCTCTACTTCTACTTGCCTTTAAATTTTCTTTCTCTCTCCTTTCCTTAGCATGCCTAAACTTTGCTTCTGCTTTATCCATGGCATCCTTCATGGCAGCAGCTGATGCAGCAGCAGTAGAGAAAACATCAGAATCTTCACCAGAGGGAGGTTGTCCATTAGCAGCGGTCTGATTTCTTCCCATAGAAAAGTCATCGAGTTCATCCATTTGAGATGCTGTCGGGCTATTTACAGAAGCTCTAGCTGGGCTAGGAAAGTGAGAGTGGTGGTTAGTGGAGCTTGATAAAGAAGGCTCGTTAACCTTCTTTTTTACAGGACGTGTAGGTCTCGGTGGTGGAGGTCTCGCAGGTGGTGGAGCACTCGTAGGTTGTGTAAAGAGGGGGATCTCAGATACAGTAAGCCACACATCATCAGATGACTCAAAACTTCCTTCTGTATTGGTAGGTGGCGGAGTACTTGTATTTTGCGGCTCTGAAACATCATCAAATGAAACTTTCTTGGAATGGTTACTCCTCGAACTTTTTACTGGTGACTGGGAGCCACTGATGTTTCCTGGCGGTCTTAAATGACTCTCATATCTACTATTCATATCTGGCCCTGGTTTCCCAAGACTATCGAGGGGGTCAATATCAACAAATACTCCTCCATGGACAGTTGGATGATCAGTTTTTCTGCTGCTGGAGCTATTATATTTTCCAAGATCCTCCAATGGATCATTGAACCCTCTAGGGGTTGACGCAGACTCCTCCAAGACTACAAATGGGTCTTCTTCCACAAGATTGGAAGATGTCTTAGTAGGCTGGTAAGGTTTCTGGGATTGACTGGTCTCTGAAGTAGACCTGTGCAAGAAAAGTAGAGCATCTTTCAAATGATAGAAAACTATGCCTAAACCAAAAAAACGTTCAAGCATCTTTCAAATAATAGAAAACTATGCCTATACCAAAAAAAAAGCCAAAATGAAACTTTGCATTTGAATAACAAACAAAACGTTCAAGCATTAGGAGATTTTTTCAGTAAGTTTTACAGAGAACACATAAGAGAGGCAATCAAACAGCTCTCCGAAAGCGCTTAGCTAAATTTCATTATGTAATTGTGATGGCTCTAACCTCTAGGAAAAACAAATTTGAAGCAATGACCCCCAGCCACACAGATGAAGATAATTATTTGCATATGGATGACACACAAAAGGTTCAAGCTTTTGGAGATTTTCTCAGCAAGTTTCAGAGAGTACACATAAGAGAAATTTTTATGCAAGCTAACAGCTCCCCAATAGGTACTAATATCGTTCATGCTACATTTCTGTAAGTCTGATGGCTCCTTTATGGAGATTTTGGAGTGTTTCCGAGAGTTTCAGAGAAGCGCTATTATAGTTTATGCTCCATTGCACTACCATTATAAAAGAATGATGACTCTAAGTCATATCACGCAACCAAGAAGAGTAGCTATGACTGTTTAGTAGGGGGACCAAACCCGGCAATCAAACAGCTCTCTTTGAAGTTTCAGAGTACACTTATAAGAGAACAGGTCTCCATTAAGAACCAATATAGTTCATGCTACATTTCATGCTCCAAGATCTAAACCATAGAGTCATTTCACGCAAGAAAGTTCCAAATTTGAAGACCAGTGACCCTAACTAATAACCACAGATGAAGAAGAAGATGGAGAAGAGTGAATATTATTACCGTTTAGGTGGAGGAGAGCTAGTGCGACCAAAGCCAGGAATCAAATCATCAAAAACAGAGCTACCCTTGCTCTCTCTGTCACTCCCAGTCTCTCTTTTCCCCGTATTGTTGCCCATGAGATCATCAAAGGGAGAACTGTCCTGTTTCCTGTGCTTTGCAGGTGAGCTCATGGAAGAGAAAACATTCTCAAACCTAGCTGATTGAGAAGAAGTGGAAGGGATTTTGAGCTCAGGAATAGACTCAAACACATCCTCATCATCATACACCGGCTTGTCAAAGACAGGCATGGAGGCTGATTTGGATTTGGGTTCTTTAAACATAGCATCATAGTCAAAGGCCGGAGCAGATGGAGAACGAGAATCACCAGAAGAGGATCCGTACTTTGGTGGAGGAGCACTAAACACATCTTTGAAGAGAAGATCATCACCATCGCGCCCAAGATCGTCAAACACCGGCGAAGAATCGGACTTTTTACCGGTGGCGAAGTTATAAGAAGAAGCGAAACTGTTGAAATCAGAGGCAGAAGAGTTCGATTGAGAAGCCATGGGAGCTGATTTGCCCTGAGGTTTCAATCCAAAGTCTCTCGCTAACAATCCTGTGAAATCATCCATTTGGGTTCCTTCAATTTCTTCTACCTCCGAAATCGAAAAGCTTTGAGATTTGCCCACCAGATATGAAGACGAGATTATCTTCAGATCTGAGTCGCCATTAACGAATCTGATCAAAGCATTTGATTTTCAAAAAGGCTCTCTTTTTTTCTGTTTTTCAATGGCTTCTTCTCCAACTCGTACATGTTCCCCAGTCTCCGTAATTTCTTCATTGTTGATAGTTCGGTCCTACATTTTCAGAGACTACAAATTTGGTCCCCATAATCCTGAAATTGCAAGGCACTACCCAAAAGTTTTGGATTTTGCTTTTGATCTCCTTTTCCCGAGCCTCAAAACCATGAACCAGAACCTAATTCTACTTTGGATGCATCTTTTGTAGAAATATAAAGTTTCTTGCTAATAGTTTGGATAGTTTGGTTACTCAAAAGCATAGCGGTATACAATGTGTCTTTACCCAAAAGGTGATAAAAGTTGGGACTGAGTTTAAGATTACCGATGAGGATGAGCATCCGATTTTTATAGTGTTATAGACCTTATTTAGTACCATTTAAAAACTAGAAGCATTTAATGCCTAAGTCTTAGCCTACAACTCCGTTTTCAAGATTCTAATGAAGAGGCATGTAATGAAAAATAGCTCTTGGCTTATGAACATTAGGGTAAGTGACTCTACCAATTAATGTGTGCTTATTTTCCTTAATGAGAGCGAAGGTATCACATTGAGGAATGCGAACTTGTGAACCAATCTATTTACCCGGCCCTTTTCAGATTTGTTATATTAGTAAGAAATTACGTCATTCAGTGAGTTGAATGCGCCTAAACATTACGCCTATGTATAAAAGTACAACGAGAATTAGAGAGACAAAACGATGCTTGGGAAAAGCATGAAAAACTGAGAAAAACTCGAAAGTAGATGAATTACACCTAGACGTCTTAATAAAGGTGAACGACAGCAACTAAGACTATAAACCATCGAAGAAGAGGATGATAACATGATAGAGTTCATGAGCAAAGATGATTTGTGAAATGATTTCTTATTTCTCAATCGTAACAAACTTTACAATGTATGTTTATATACAACAAATTACTATAAACCGGATCTAATCTAAACCGGAATCAAATGTCAATTAACTTAACCAAAAGAATTAATCAAGCTACTCTAATACACCCCTCAAGATGGAGACGAGTATATGTTGAAAACTCCCATCTTGCTTAGTTTTTCTCTAAATGGAGCTGGATGCAAAGCTTTGGTAAGAATATCTGCAAGTTGGTTGTCGGTGCTAACAAACATAGTCTTGATAACACCAACTTCTATGGCTTCTCTAACTTTGTGACTCAATATGTTTTGTTCTCTCATGATAAACCGAATTACTGGAAATGTAAATAGCATAAGTATTATCACAATACAAGTAAGTCAGGAGAGAGAATGGTACCCGAAGAGCTATGAGAATGTAAGTGTACCAAATCAACTCCTTAGTAGCCATACTCATAGCTCTGTATTCAGACTCTGCATAACTCATGGAAACTACCTATTGTTTCTTTGATTTCCAAGAGACCAAAGATTGACCAATAAAGATTACAAAACTTGTTACTGGTCTTCTATCATCAATATAGGCACTCCAGTCTGCATCATAGAATCCTCTGACAGAGAAATCATCATCTTTTCCATAGAATAAGCCTTTCCCAATAGTACTTTTTAGATAACGTAAAACTTTGTGCCCAGCTTGAAGATGAATTTGTGTTGGAGCAAAGGAGTACTGAGCTAGTTTACCCACATAAAAAGCTATGTCTAGCCTTATAACAACCAAATATTGTAGCTTACCAATCAATTTGATGTACTGCTTGAAATCTACAAGTGGCTCACCATCAGTAAGAGACAATTTCTGATCAGGCTTCATTGGTATAGGAGAAGGCTTACAATATGAAAAACCAATAGCCTCAAACAAGGCAAGAACATATTTTCTTTATGTGAGGGAGATCCCTTCTTCATTCCTTGCGATTTCAATACCTAAGAAGAATTTTGGAGGACCTAAATCCCTTAACCAAAAACAAGAACTCAAATATTCTTTGAGATTGTAGGATGATGCATCATCAGTACTCGCAATTAGTATGTCATCAACATAAACCAGAACCACCAAATAATAATCACCAGATGCTTTAAGAAAAAAAAGTGTGATCACCATGACATGTTTCAAACCCAAAACTCAACAGAGTGGTCTTGAACTTGGGAAACCATTGTCTTGAGGCCTGTTTCAAACCATAGATTGACTTATGCAATCTACAAACTGCATTTGAAGAAACTTCTACTCCCATGATCTCTGCATAGCCTGGTGGTAACTTCAGAAAAAATTCCTCATCAAGGTCACCATTCAAAAATGCATTAGAAATGTCCAATTGATGTAAGGACCATTGCCTCTTAGGTGCGAGGGAAAGAATCATCTTCATTGTTGCCATTTTTGCTATAGGAGAAAATGTATCAGTGAAATCAGTTCCCTCTCGTTGAGTATACCCTTTAGCCACCAGCCTTTCTTTAAAACGTTCAATGCTCCCATCAGCATGATATTTAATTGTGAAAACCCATTTTTAACCTACATCAACCTTATCTTGGGGTAAATCACAAACACTCCAAGTTTCAGTCCTTATACAAGCATAATCTCCTTTCCCACAACATCAACCCAAGCCTTTGTCAAACCTACGTTTTGAATATTTTGTTGGTATAGTAGTTTTTGTAATGATATTAATGAAGTCACAAAAGGGCTGAGATATATTTGAACAAGAGATATAATTTGCTAAAGGATAAGGAAAAGTTCTTTTTTGCTTACTTATAATAGGAGAATTATTAGTATAAGAATGACAATCCTGCAAATGGAAGGATTGTGCTTTAAGTTCAGAAGGAACAGAAACAATAGAAGATGACTCATCATGATTGTGAGGAGCATCAGAAGATGATTGCATTAAAGGCATATGTTCATCATTGATTTGTGCAGGAAGAGAAATATGAGGAAAGAATGTCTTTGCATCATCCGAGATATTCGATGATGCAAAAGGAAAGATATCTTCACAGAAAATGACATGTCTGGAAATAGAAACTAAGTAAAAGATATCTTCACAGAAAACGACATGTCTGGAAATAGAAACTAAGTATGTATCTATATCTAATAGCTTGTAACTTTTAAAACCTAAAGGATAACCTAGAAAAATACAAGCCTTAGCTCTAGGATCAAACTTAGTTTTAGACTTAGGAGTAGTAGAACAGTAACATACGCAACCAAAAGCTTTTAAACTATGATAATCTGGGACTGTAGATGTTAATCTTTCATATAGAGTTTTGTTATCTATGAAATGGGAAGGTAATCTATTGATAAGAAAAGCAGCTGCTAAGAAACAATCACCCCAATACTCTAAAGGAACCTCATATTGAAACATAAGAGCCCTAGCCACATTCAACATGTGTAAATCCTTTCTCTCTACAACAAATTTTTTTTTTCAGGAGTTTCAGGACAGGAATGAAAAGACTTGATTCCATTTTGCATATAAAAATCAGTAAATTTCAATTCATGTGCATTATCAGATGTCACAGAACAAACTTTGGAATTATATTGAGTTTCAATCATTTTAACAAAACCAGGAAACACTTGTAAAACATTAGATTTTTGTTTAAGCGTGTATAATCATGTTGATCTACTAAAATCATCAACAATTGTCAAGAAATATCTATAACCATCAACAGTTGGAACAAAAAAAGGCCCCATGTATCTATATGAACCAATTCAAAAGGTTTGGTACGCTTATGATTTGATGATTTAAAAGGTAAATGCTTCTGTTTAGATAAATGATAAATGTGACAATGACTATGATTTTTATTGATTTTAGATTTTGATAACAACAATACATCTGAAAGAGATTATATTTTAGCAAGAGATGGATGCCTTAATCTTTTATGCCATAAATCTGAGTTTTTTGTGAGATAAAACAAATAGACTTACCAGATATAGATGAATGAGACACATGCACAAGAGACTTATCCAAATTCAGAACATATAGATTTGCAACTTGACTTTTGTTTCTAATCTTTAGGTCATGAGTAAGTGCATGTATCATGCATTCATCACATGTAAAACTAACTTGAGAGTTCAAAGATCTAGTAATAACACTAACACTCAACAAGTTAATTTTAAACTCAGGAATATGTAACACATTATGTAGAGATAAAGCATCTGTAAGTTGAATGTAACCAGTCCCCTCTATCTTAACTGTATGACCATTAGGTAACCTAACAAAAGTATTAACTAAGACTTTATAATCCTTGTAAAGACCCCTTTCATGAGTAACATGATGATTAGCCCCTGAATCTATGACCTAAAGCTCTAAAAGACAACTCAGTTTCATGAGGTAAAGAGGAAGTTAACAAGTCATAGAAAGTAAAGTCATATAAAGAAAGGAATGTACAAGATATCTGTGAGATAGAAGGTACAAATGTTTAAGTCAAAGCTATAGCTTTCTCAGGACAAGAAGTGATAATGGGAGACCGAAGTTTGGTGCTTAGATAAGAGATCATTTAATGAAGTTGTTCTTTAATCATATCATCATTCACTGTAGCCACACACTGATTCTGTTGCTCTTCAAGATGACCAGTACTTGCTAAGTGTATGTTGCAAACATAATTGTTCTTCTTTGCCTTCGGATGACCAGGTGGATAACCATGAATCTGATAACACTTATCTACTATGTGACCAATGCGAGAACAATGAGAGCATTTTGGTTTCTGAAACTTTCCTTGAGCCATCAAGATTGAATTCTGATACGGGAGCATAGCTTGAGATTAAAAAGCTGAGGTAGTTGAGATATGTCTTGAAGATACTCCCACTAGCCACTGGCCTAGGCTTCATGTTCAGTACGTTGCTCCTGATATTGTTGAAGTCATCACTTAAACCCATAAGGAATTGTATGATACGACTTGTATCTGCCTCTTCAAGCAACTCTTTAACATGATCATAGTCACACCTCTTCACACTACGAGTCTTTGTGTTAGACAACTGCTCCCACAATGTCTTATTCTTCATGTAGTAAGTGGATAAATCAAGTTGTAATTGTTTAAGAGTCATCACAACTTGTTCAAGTTGATACCTCCTCGACATATTGTTTACTTTGAATCTAGTAAACAAATAATTCCACACATCATCTTCATAATAAAATATACTATCGTAGATATCCTTACTCACAACTTTAAGAATCCATGATTTCACCATGCTATTACACCTACTCCAGATCTTGAAAACATAATCACTTTTTGATGGTTGAGGAAGTGATCCGTCAATGAAACTAATCTTGTTCTTAGCATCTTGACTAACCCTCATCGCTATAGACAATCTATTGCAATTAGTTCCATCCAAGATATGAGCAACAATCTATAAACCTAGATGATCAGAAGATTGGAGATTGAACGGATTGTTGTCGAACTCCTCAGATTGTCGCGACATTGATCCGTGACCACTATAACCAACTGATCTCTGAAACGTTGTTGTTTCACCATATATACCTCTGGATCTTCAAGAATTGCAGAGTCGCGACCTTAGCTGCGGATGCTTCAATTTCTGGTGTTTCACTTCTACCTCTCAGTTTTCCTCCATTCTTCACCATTTTCGCCGAGATCGATGTTGAAGAAGAACAATCGAAGCTTCTAGAGATGATTAATCGGTGTGAATTTGAAGAATCTGAAGAATCTGAAGAAATGAAGATGGAATCACAGAGAAATGCGGAAGAAAAGCTCTGATACCATGACAGAGTTCATGAGCAAAGATGATTTGTGAACTGATTTCTTATTTCTCAATCGTAACGAACTTTACAATGTATGTTTATATACATCAAATTAATGTAAACCGGATCTAATATAAACTGGAATCAAATGTCAATTAACTTAACCAAAAGAATTAATCCAGCTACTCTAATAGAACACCGTCACCAAAGTGCAGCAAGGTGGCCATGAAGAATAGAAAGTTTTTGAAGTCATTTCCGGTTAGGAAGTTTGAAAAGTTTCCATTTTTTGAAAGAAACTGTAGATAAAGTATGAAATTTTGAACAAAACTAACTTGGATATTGTATCGAAAGTCTGAAACGCATGCTTGAGATAACCCTCTCTATATACTTTAACACCAAAAAGTAGTTAAGCACCATCACAAATTATCATTATAGTATATTTAAAATCAAATAATTTTTATGTTAGTTTACTATATAATCTACTTTAATAATAAAACCAAGAATGTGGAGTGATTCTAAACTTCTTAAGAATTTTACTTTTTATTTTTAACAATTTTATTTGTAAATTTATGTTTTTGGTCGTGCTGATAACACATAAAACATATCCAACTGATAAATCCAGATTCTTTTGTTTACAATTTTCCTTTTTTTTTTTGGCGCCTTTTTTCATTAAAACAAACCCAAAGGACAGTTTACAAGTACATATATGGTTTAAGCCTACTAGTTGCATACAAGTACTGTAAAAATTAAAAATGTGTAAGAAAAAGTGGTAGCTCCTCAATAAGCCTCTGATTTCACCACATCATCATCGCCTACGCTCATGAATTTCCGACGAATCCTCATCAAAAATATTATTCGTCGGTCGGAATCTCTTATTCAGATTTTTTCATGAGACCTCCCTAGTGATTACTCTTAATTTCACTGATTTGCCTTTTGTAGATTTCGCCTGATGAATTTAACTAGATAGCCTTGGCCCTTTTACTATCATTTTCAGTGTAATTAGGTTAGAAGAATCTTCACAGAGCTATCAAAACACGGCAAGAACTCCAGATTTTCTTACTCCTTTCCAATTCATTGTATCAACTTGATAAATCCTCCAAAAGAGAAACCTAACCCTCAATAAATTTATTTTAGAAAGTCCGAGGATATAACTCTCCGAAGGAAGAAAATCAAGCATTCAATAGAATAAGAATCTAATCTAAACTTCTCGAATTAATCATTCATAAATATGGAATAGCTAAAAGTTTTAACATGCAAAAGACGGAAAATGAAACAAAACAATACCGAAACAAAGTTCGGAAGGTGAAGCCAATACTAGATCGAAGATAAACCGACACAACACCGAAACTATAAACATAACAAAATATTTGATTATAAACTTTAAAAGTTTCGACCAAAAGAAAAAAAAAAGTTAGAACTTCTAGGCTGCATGGAAACTCTTTTCGAAGTGCATTTCCTGTTTCCGAAACGTTTCGGAAACAGAAACTCTTGAAAACTATAACGGAAACACGATTCGCTTAGAAGAGAGAGAAGAGAGAGGAAGCTTTGCTACTTACAATTTTCCAGTTAACTGTTTAATTCCTTGATTTTTTTTTTCAAAAGTTATTACCCAAAAATTCAAATCCTTCCACATGGATGTGAAAATCTTAAATCCAAAAGTTTTGGGAGTACCATTGCATTTATATAAGATTTTAAGGACCAAAACTTTATAAAGTCTGGAAATATCGGACCAATGATTAAAACAAAATAAGAAATTACGGAGACTGGGAAAAACATGTACGAGTCGGAGAAGAAGAAGAAACCATAGACAAACAAGTTGGGAATACGCAGAAGAAAAAAGAAAAAAAAGCTTTCTTTTTGTTTTTTGAAATCAAATGCTTTGATCAGATTCGTTAATGGCGACTCAGATCTGAAGATAATCTCGTCTTCATATCTGGTGGGCAAATCTCAAAGCTTTTCGATTTCGGAGGTAGAAGAAATTGAAGGAACCCAAATGGATGATTTCACAGGATTGTTAGCGAGAGACTTTGGATTGAAACCTCAGGGCAAATCAGCTCCCATGGCTTCTCAATCGAACTCTTCTGCCTCTGATTTCAACAGTTTCGCTTCTTCTTATAACTTCGCCACCGGTAAAAAGTCCGATTCTTCGCCGGTGTTTGACGATCTTGGGCGCGATGGTGATGATCTTCTCTTCAAAGATGTGTTTAGTGCTCCTCCACCAAAGTACGGATCCTCTTCTGGTGATTCTCGTTCTCCATCTGCTCCGGCCTTTGACTATGATGCTATGTTTAAAGAACCCAAATCCAAATCAGCCTCCATGCCTGTCTTTGACAAGCCGGTGTATGATGATGAGGATGTGTTTGAGTCTATTCCTGAGCTCAAAATCCCTTCCACTTCTTCTCAATCAGCTAGGTTTGAGAATGTTTTCTCTTCCATGAGCTCACCTGCAAAGCACAGGAAACAGGACAGTTCTCCCTTTGATGATCTCATGGGCAACAATACGGGGAAAAGAGAGACTGGGAGTGACAGAGAGAGCAAGGGTAGCTCTGTTTTTGATGATTTGATTCCTGGCTTTGGTCGCACTAGCTCCCCTCCACCTAAACGGTAATATTCACTCGACGCTCTTCTTCTTCATCTGTGGTTACTAGTTAGGGTCACTGGTCTTCAAATTTGGGAACTTGCTTGTGTAAAATGACTCGATGGTATAGACTTTGGAGCATGAGATGTAGCATGAACTATATTGGTTCTTAATGGAGACCTGTTCTCTTATACGTGTACTCTCTGAAACTTAAAAGAAATCTCTTGTATGTAGAGCTGTTTGATTCCCGGGGTTGGTCCCCTATGAAGCAGTCATAGTTACTCTTCTTGGTTGCCTGAAATGACGTAGAGCCATCATACTTTCACAATGGTAGTGCAATGTAGTATAAACTGTATTAGTTATTGCTTGCATACAAGGTTCTTCTCTTATGCCTACTCTCTGAAACTCTCAAAAACTCTCCAAAAGCTTCAGTTATTGCTTGCATAAAAAGGTTCTTATATGTGTACTTTCTGAACTTGGAGAGAAATCTCAGAAAGCTTCAACCTTGTACTTTTCATTCATATGCATACTTTCATTTTGATCTGTGCCTAGGGTCACTGCTCTTCAAATTTGTTTCTCCTAGAGCTGACTTGAGAGCTTGTTTCAGGACACATAGCTTAGAGCCATCAGACTTACATAAATGTAGCATGAACTACCTATATATTAGTACCTATTGGGGTAGCTGTTAGCTTGCATAAAAGGTTCTCTTATGAGTACTCTCTAAAACTTGCTGAGAAATCTCCAAAAACTTGAACCTTTGGCTTGTCATCCATATGCAAATAATTATCTTGATCTGTGTGTCTTTTGGAGAGCTGTTTTATTGCCTCTCTTATGTGTACTCTGTAAAACTTACTGCAAAAATCTGCTAATGCTTGAACGTTTTGTTTGTTATTCAAATGCAAAGTTTCATTTTGGCTTTCTTTTTTGGTATAGGCATAGCTTTCTATCATTTGAAAGATGCTTTACATTTTTTTGCACAGGTCTACTTCAGAGACCAGTCAATCCCAGAAACCGTACCAGCCTGCCAAGACATCTTCCAGTCTTGTGGAAGACGACCCATTTGTAGTTTTGGAGGAGTCTGCGTCAAGCCCTAGAGAACCTCCCATGGGAGGGTTCAATGATCCATTGGAGGATCTTGGAAAATATAATAGCTCCAGCAGCAGAAAAACTGATCATCCATCTGTCCATGGAGGAGTATTTGTTGATATTGACCCCCTCGATGGTCTTGGAAAATCAGGGCCAGATATGAATAGTAGAAATGAGAGTCATTTAAGACCGCCAGGAAACATCAGTGGCTCCCAGTCACCAGTTGAAAGTTCTAGGAGTTACCATTCCAAGAAAGTTTCATTTGATGATGTTCCAGAGCCGCAAAATACAAGTATTCCGCCACCTACCAATACAGAAGGAAGTTTTGAGTCATCGGATGATGTGTGGCTTACTGTATCTGAGATCCCCCTCTTTACACAACCTACGAGTGCTCCGCCACCTGCGAGACCTCCACCACCAAGACCTACACGTGCTGTAAGAAAGAAGGTTAACGAGCCTTCTTTATCGAGCCCCGCTAGAGCTTCTGTAAATAGCCCACCAGCATCTCAAATGGATGAACTCGATGATTTTTCTATTGGAAGAAATCAGACATCTGCTAATGGACACCCTGAACCTCCCTCTGGTGAAGATTCTGATGTTTTCTCTACTGCTGCTGCATCAGCTGCTGCCATGAAGGCTGCCATGGATAAAGCAGAAGCAAAGTTTAGGCATGCTAAGGAAAGGAGAGAGAAAGAAAATTTAAAGGCAAGCAGAAGTAGAGAAGGAGATCACACAGAGAATCATGATTCTCGAGAAAGGGAACTTAGAGAAAAGCAAGTGAGATTGGAGCGTGAAAGGGCAGAGATGGAAAAAGCCCAGGAGAAAGAGAGAGAGGAGAGAGAGAGAGAACAGAAAAGAATTGAGAGAGAAAGGGAAAGACTGCTGGCTAGACAGGCGGTAGAGAGGGCTACAAGGGAAGCACGCGAAAGAGCAGCCACTGAAGCTCATGCGAAAGTTCAAAGAGCTGCTGTTGGGAAGGCTACCGATGCTCGAGAGCGCGCCGAACGAGCAGCGGTTCAAAGAGCCCATGCTGAAGCACGTGAAAGGGCAGCTGCAGGGGCAAGAGAAAGGGCTGAGAAAGCTGCAGCAGAAGCTAAAGAAAGGGCGAATGCTGAAACGCGGGAAAAAGAAGCAAAGGCTAGGGCAGAACGAGCTGCTGTGGAAAGGGCAGCTGCTGAGGCACGTGGAAGGGCAGCTGCCCAAGCTAAAGCTAAGCAGCAGCAAGAGAACAATGATCTTGACTCCTTCTTTAATTCGGTTTCTAGACCAAGCAGTGTTCCACGACAGAGAACCAACCCTCTGGTGAGATGGGTTACCACTTCTGTTCTGCTTTAAGTCCTTTACAGCTGATTTTTCACCTTCTATAACTCTGGTTGTGTTACAGGATCCGTTCCAGGATTCGTGGAACAAAAGTGGATCATTTGAATCTAGCAGGGAATCTTCACGAGTGCCTTCTGGAGCAACTGAAAACTTAAGAAAGACCTCTTCCGCAACAAACATTGTTGATGACCTCAGTTCAATATTTGGAGGTAGAGAAATTTCTGAGCCTTATCCATAATATTCTTCCGCTACGCACTCTAGTTTCATGCCTTATTATTGGTCACCTACTGAAATCTCCTGTGTTGTATAGCTCCAGCTTCCCAGTCTGGTGGGTTTCAAGATGTTGATGGAGAAACTGAAGAGAGACGACGTGCCAGGCTGGAACGTCACCAGAGGACACAGGAGCGGGCTGTATGTATCATTACGGCTGTTAAATCGTGTTCTTAGATTGGCTTTGTATCTGACAGTGATTCAAGATTCACCAGTATGCTTTATAACATAATTTTTTTTCTCAATCAGGCAAAAGCACTTGCTGAGAAAAATGAACGTGATCTTCAACTACAAAGAGAACAAGCTGAGAAAGATGTAAGTTTCCTTTCCACAGTATTCAGTTCGAAATCTTTACATGTGATTCTTCCTTTTTCCTCTTCTGTTGTGCCCATCAATCATGTTGCTTAGTGGAGGTATTTAATATTTGAGACTCTTGTAGCCATTAGCGTAAAATAAATTTTGCCATCTTAGGAAATGTCTCAACTTTACCATCCGTCTTGTTTTTCTTGTCTTTTATTTAAATACCCTACTTAATCCTGGATTGTATTCAATTTTGTTTGTTAATCATTATGCTTATCCTGAATTTTAGAGGATTGGGGTGACCCTGGATGTTGAGATAAAACGTTGGGGTGCGGGGAAGGAAGGAAACTTGCGTGCTCTGCTTTCGACATTACAATATGTAAGTTTTCTTTATTATTTGCAACTCTGATAGTCATATGTACCTTTAATGTTGTGAGTCCACAAACTCTCTGACACAAACTCTCTGAAATTGTTATGTAAATGCTCAGGTTCTATGGCCAGAATGTGGTTGGCAGCCTGTTTCATTGACCGATTTAATTACGGCTGCATCTGTCAAGAAAGTTTACAGGAAAGCCACTCTCTGTATACACCCTGACAAAGTTCAACAAAAAGGTGCCAATCTCCAGCAAAAATACATTGCCGAGAAAGTTTTCGACATGCTCAAGGTAAGTGAATTCACCATCTCTCTGGAACTAAATCCAATTATCCATCGCTGCTACTTCAGATACCACCAACAAAACACCTTTCAGTTAACGAATTAGCATCTCATCATGTATAACTGTAACCCCACGATTTTACAAATCCACATTTCCTTGCATCATATTTTTTCTCATGGCAATATACAGGAAGCATGGAACAAGTTCAACTCAGAAGAACTCTTTTGAAAAAAAAAACATGGGGTTATGTTTCGAGATTGTTGTTCATGTCTTGCCCATAAGATGAAGCATGTGGCATTCACTATATAGCGAAAAATGGTGCCCAAGTTGAGGGCATATAGTTGTTGATAGAGTATGTATTCCAGGATTGATTGATTACCCATGACTGCATCATTATAGACATTGCAGCAATTGGTAATTCATTTTTTGTTGTTAATTTTTCCTTGTCATTATCCTTCTTGAGTCTCATCGAGTACGATATCAAATGTATTGATTTTTGTATCAAAACACAATAGAGAGCTGTGATATATGCATATATGGAATATTCTTTTTAGTGACATGGAGATGGTGATGTCTTGTAAGGGTTAGGAGTTAATGTTACATTTGGTCTTGTTGAGACAAGCATTACCGTCTTGTACAACGCACAAGCACGAAGATAGACAAATCGGCTAAGTTTGTTTCTCGGTCTCTCTATGCTTGGCCTCAAGATAATGTATTAGGCTGTGACCTTAGTCCAGTTTTGGCATCCCTTGTATAGGTTAAAACTTAAAAGCATAGCCTCCAAGTGGATTTAAAATGCAACTGAATCTATAGTTTTGTTTGCGAAATTCTGACCATTTTGAATATCTTTCAGTTAAAGCTTTTAATGGTCAGCAATAAAGTAGGTCTCTTCTCACAAAGATCTCTCTGACAAGAAGAAATGAGACCAAGATTGTTTACAATTTTAAGCCAAAAGTAGTAAACACTGAATACAATTTATGCAACAGGACCATCGCCACCAAAGTCATCGTCATCATCTTTGATCTTCACATCAGCGTCTTCTCCAAACTGAATACAAACGTCGATTTGGGACAGAACATATTGAATGCTGCCCAGAGAAAGCAATGTTGATGTTAATTTCATATTTTAATAAACCGATAAAGTTAGAAGAATGAATTGAGAGGAGATAGTTTACCTCTTTTCTTTCCTCAAGTTAAGGGGTATGAAGTTCACCATCCCATACTCTCCCACCTAATAACCACAACCCAAAAATCCAATCATGAAATCGAATTACTTGATTTTATAGTCAACATTAACAGCAAGAACCCAGTACAATCATATATGCTACCATCTCAATCAAGGCTTTGTTCAGTTTTGCATATTGAGGACCCATCCTTTTGTTCAACTCTGCCAGCAATGTTCGAGGCTCCGGATTCAAGTAGCTGAAGTCATGAAAAACCCAAAGCAAATTACTATTATCGAAACTGCAACAAAGAACAGTAAAGGAAAGAATAGGAACCCATACTCATCAATGTTGCTTTTATCCTGCAAGAGGTCCATCTTTGAGAGGATGTTTACATGTGGCAACTCAAGCTGGATCATTGCCGCGAGAGATGACATGCAACCGCTGATAAACTTGGTTACATCTGTTATGAACTGATTCAACAAAATTCATCTTTAGTCAGGCAAAAAGGTTCACTACAATAAGAGCAAATAGTGGAGGGGAAATAGAACTTATACAAAACCTGTGAATCAAGCAGATAAACAACACAGACGTTGAAGTTCTTCTGTTTCAGATGCTCCACAAAGTTTTTGAGCACAGGAACATGTGTAAACAGCTCTATCTGGCCTATTAACAGAATAGAGTTCACAAAATTCAGAGATGGAAATACAGTTCGGATGCTTAGTATTCAACTTCTATCCAGTATTGGTATGCCAATCCTAATCAGCTTTATAGAAACCGCACACTATACCAAACACATGTTTTAACATATATCAGAGACAAATCATTGATTCATGTATGCACCTGGACAATCAAATATAAGGTAATCGTCGTCCCTGTAGTTCTCCAGTTCTTCATCCACCCAATCATGTAAGCTATCCTCAAGGTATCTATTGAATAAAAGTTAAGGTTCTTCCATTGAGAGAATAAAATACCAAACTGATTCTTTGTTTTCAGATTTTAAACACTCTTGTGCAAAGCTAATGAAAATATCAAGTTGCCAATGTAAGAAAAAGGATACTCCATGCAATACATCAGACCACCATTAGGACCAAGCTTTAGGTCATCCATAACATCTTCCAAGAATAAGTTCTCTGATATCTGCACTCAACAAAATCAAGAAAGTGAGAAGCCACTCAAAAACTCTCCAAAGCAAGGAAATTGAACAAGGGGAAACTTCACTCACCCATAGCCACAGGATAGTTGAAGATTTCCGCAGCAGGATCAAGGTTAACAACATTCATCGTTCGACCAATAGTTTCACAATGTTCATACAAAGACGAGCAATAAGTTGACTGAAAGATCCATAAAAACAATACAATTAGTCAAATCTAAGCCATGAAACTAGTTTACAGAAGTAACTTGACATCATAGACCATAATAGAACCTTTCCACTGCCTGCTGGACCAATAACAAGCTGAGCGTAACCCATTGTAGCAAGCAAGCAAACCTCTCCACAAAAGCTCTTAAATTGAACACACAGAGTGAAAAATTCTAAAAGAGGCAAAGATTGCAACAGCTATATAAGCAATACACCAGACACCTAAACCAAACAACACTCTCAAAACGTCGCAGGAACCCATAAACCAGAAGCAAGAAGCAATAGACACATTTCAGTACCTGAAACCAAAAAGATCGAAACTTTAACATCATTTACACGATTTTAGTCAGGGTTTTGAAAAACCCACAAAACCCAAGATAAATTTGATGAAACTAACAATGAAATAGATAAAAAGACTAAATTTTGAAGAGAGATTGAAGAGAACTAAAAGCAGCCGATGAATGATTTGCAAGGTTGAAACGAAACCCAGAAAGGTTCAAAGATTTGATTGACTTCACCTTTTGACGCTTCTGAGTTCTCTCAAAACCTAAACCACAAGCAAAAGAAGAAGAAGAAGAGAAGTTTCAAGACCTTCACTTTTTTATTTTTTGTTTGTTGCGTTTTAAAGACCTTTCTTTTAGGGTTCTTAATGATTTTTTCTCACTGTTTAAAGAAATATATTAATTTGACTTAAAAATAAAATTATGGTGTTCAACTATTAATATATTATCAAATAGGACTTATTTATTTATTTTCTTCAATTCTTTGAAATAGTAAAATTGATTTGAGTATATTTGACCACACAAAAAGAAAGCAAAGTCTCCACAACGTGTCTCACGTGGATACAAAATTAAATAAATATCTACTTTACTTATTCTTTTTTTCCACTAAATGCATACTACAATTATATAATTTTGATTAAGGAAATATATTTTTCTCTGTATTTGTGATATTTTAGAAAAATGAACTCGATAACGTTTGAAACAAATAGCCAAGGATAACTAAATATGCGTCTGTGAAGCTTTTAAATCAAAAATCACATTATAAGTAACTTGAGCAAAAAAAGAAAAGGAAATAAAGATCCAAATGTAGTCAAATGAAAATTGAATGTTCTTCAAGGACTTGAACAAATGCTATGCTATTGCGCTTCTTAAGCCACAAGTGTGCTTGCGGTAGTAGACTCGCTGCAAAAAGCAAGAACAAGAAGAGGTAAAGGATCAATATTCAAAGAGTCGATATGATCATCGAATCATCGAGATCTTTGAAGTATACTTACTACTTCCATACGGGAGGGAGCTTCTTGGTCTTCTTGTAATAACGAGCAAGACGGTGGATTCTGCTCTCTACAAGAATCAGTCTAAACTTTGAATCCTTGTCTTTCCTGTTCCTTTCAAGATGCTTGCGGATAGCAACGGCTTTCTTGATGAGGTGGTATAGATCCTCGGGAATCTCAGGAGCAAGACCTTAAATCGTAAGTTACAAGAATCATAAGTTTGTTTGGATGTTTTAGTCTATAGTAAAGAAGAATCTAAACAGAATGATAATGCGAAAAAGTTACCATGAGCTTTCAGGATTCTAAGAATCTTGCTTCCGGTAACACTTTTCACTTGTGGGATTCCATGAGAGTCACGAAGAATGACACCGATCTGAGATGGTGTCAATCCTTTCTTTGCAAACTTACAAATGGAGTCATCAACCTATATGGTTCCATCAACACAAAACATCAAATCAGACTAAAACACATTACTCTCAAAGCCGCATCAAGTAACCTCCAATCAAGAGAGACCAGCACAAACATAAACAGATGAAATCGATTCATCAACACAAACATCAAACAATCAAACCAAACACATTACTCTCAAAGCCATATCAAGCCTACATGGTTCCATCAACACAAACAAATACATTACTCTTAAAGCCGCATCAAGCAACCTTCAATCAAGAGAGACCAGCACACACATTAACAGATTAATCGATCAATCAAACTAGATACGTTACTCTCAAAGCCATATCAAGCCTACATGGTTCAATCAACACAGACAAACACATTACTCTTAAAGCCGGATCAAGTAACCTCAGATAGAGAAAGACCAACACACACATTAACAGATCAAATCAATCAATAAACACAAACATCATTATCAATCAGACTAAACATGTTACTCTCAAAGCCATATCAAGTAACATCACAGGGGAAGAGACAAGCAAACACATAACAATCACTGACAAAGAGACTATCACAACAAATTAATCAAATCAAGATTTACACAATACTTGTTCTACATCGATTAAAACCTCACAATACTAAGAGCTACTCCAAAATTACAATACTAAATGAAAATGATTCTCCTAAACCTATGCTCGATGCTGAATCACATTGCCAAACAAATCAAAATCATTTCTTTACTTACATCTTGAGATGTTATCTTGACCCAAGCCGGTGGTGTACGCTTATACGGCAAAGCAGACGCTGAGATTCCCTTACTACACAGCACAAAAAAACAGATACGAAGAGTTAAAAGAAGAGAACTTAATCGTAATACAAAATCAGATACGAAGAAGAAGAAGAAGAAGAAGAAGAAGAAGAAGCGAACCCTCCACTGTGCATACGACCCATGGCGGCGACGGTGAACGGAGCTTTACTTCTCTGAGATCCTTCTTCCTCCGGCTAAGACTGCGATTGACAAAATTCAAAACCCTACTTTGCTTTTTCTATGTATCGTACGTTTTAGTTACAAAAACCCTTATGGGCCTTTTTTATAGGCCCATTATAAAAGCCTGTAATAAACGGAGGTATCAAATGACGTCGTTTTAGGGAATTGTCAATGTTGTTCTTGCTCCAAGATCTAATTGTTTTTACTAGGTGACATATTTTTACATTTAACAACAGTAGCTTTTACAGTCCAATCCAGATTTTACTAATTATATGTTTGATTTAAATTTATATTATTTTCAATATTTTTCTCTATACCAATAATTGTTTATATCCATTTTACCATAGAATTCGATCTATAAACCTTCTCACGGACATTAGAAAAAAAAAGAAAATCGTTTAGTAGTCCGGATTCATGTTCTATATCACAGAACAAAAGGAAAACAAATTAAAAATTATATTCGGTTTGGTGTGATGTTCAAACTAGTTCTTAGACCACCTCAGCTAGGATTTGCTAATGGGGATACTAACTGTTTTTATGGGCTAAAAATTAAACCAAAAATTTCAAAAACTGGACCATTAAGTAGAGAATTGTTTCTTCGATAGATAACACAAGCAACGATTAAGATACGTGACGTGTCATATAATTAAAATTATATAATTATTTTAATTATAAGCAATTTTAAGAGTTTCTCTAGTGTAGTTGGTCTTATAAGTGATGGAATCTCTAATCACCTTTACCAAACAAGTTCTTTAAATTATTTAATTAAAATATGGTGATTTAAAAAATCATGTTATTATGTATAATCCAATAACTCGTAATTAAATACTTTGGTAATGACATATATTTTTCACAAATAATTACAGAAATAATAAATTTAAAAGAAAATATTGGGGCCAAAGTGGATAAGATAACATCCAATGAGAATCAGATACATCAACCACATAGATCCTTAAGAGCCACAACAATCTCAAGAACCAGATACTCTGTCCTGCCACATCAGCAAATGCAATCTCAAGTTTCTTTAGATTTGCTTATTTCTTCATCACACACATCTCAAACTCTGGTTTTTTTTATTTTTAATCTCATAAGAGACACAAACAACAACAACAACTAAGACACCAAACCAATGGCTGCGAGTGCATCTCCAATGGCAAGCCAGCTAAGGAGCAGCTTCTCCTCCACTTCTCTATCTAAACGCCTCGCCGTTCCAAAGGGTATCTCCGGTGCTCCTTTTGGTGTTTCTCCGACCAAAAGAGTCTCTCCCTTCACCGTCCGTGCTGTTAAATCCGACAAGGTATCTTTGTTCTGTCTTTACACGTGACATAACAATATACATAGATTGGCCATGTTCTAGTTTATGTTTTGGTATTAGACTATAGAACCTCTTCCATGGAACTTAGGAGTTACAAGTGTGACAAATATTGGTTATAAACATATGCAATTGTGATTATATGTATAGTGGTCTAACAATAAATATGGAAATTGGCAGCCAACATTTCAAGTGATTCAACCAATCAATGGTGATCCATTCATTGGAAGCTTGGAAACTCCTGTGACATCTAGTCCTTTGATCGCGTGGTACCTTTCCAACCTCCCTGGCTACCGTACTGCTGTCAACCCGCTCCTTCGCGGTGTCGAAGTAGGTCTAGCTCATGGTTTCTTCTTAGTCGGCCCATTCGTCAAGGCTGGTCCATTAAGGAACACAGTTTACGCTGGCCAGGCCGGTTCTTTAGCCGCGGCTGGCCTTGTCATCATCCTTAGCATGTGCTTAACCATCTACGGAATCTCTTCTTTCAAGGAAGGTGAGCCATCGATTGCGCCGAGTTTGACTTTGACCGGGCGGAAGAAGCAGCCTGATCAGCTTCAAACGGCTGAGGGATGGGGTAAGTTCACAGGAGGGTTCTTCTTTGGAGGGATCTCTGGTGTGACTTGGGCTTACTTCCTTCTCTACGTTCTTGACCTTCCTTACTTCGTCAAGTAAATGTAGATCCATATGAGTGTACTCTTCAACTCTCTTGCATCATTGTTTTTTTACTCTTGTCTTGATCAAGAACCTTGAAACTCAGGATTGTTAATGTATATTACTCTTTCTTGATCATCTTATTGACATTAATTTATATTTTCCTTAGCCTTGAAAATGCTCTAAGATAAATCGGATGAGAACTGAAATTAAAAAACCAAGTTTTCATTAATAGATAATGAAGTAGTACACTTATTATTTCTACTAGCAACACTCTTGTTCCACAATATGAAAGAAACTAATCAACCCTTACAAAAATAAAAGACTTGATAAGTCTTAAAGCAACCATTTTAAACCAAAAGTGGGCAAAAACCAACGAGCATCCTTGAAAAGTATTGTCGAGAAAGCAGTAAGATGTTCAAACACTTGGAAGACGAAACCGGTTCGAACATGGTAGATGCGAATACGGTTATAGTTATAATCATCGCATAGACTAATCCCATTGTTTCTATCAAACTGATCGTTACCAAAATATATGCAATTTTTCATAACTTTGGCCGCAACCGTTAGTCCTAGATCGAAAAGCAATGTTTCTCCCTCTAGAGACTTGATTCTTCTCCATTCTGACGATTTCGGATCTATCTTGTAGACTGCCGTCCTAAGATATTGTCTCTGATCTAGCTCTACAATAATAATCAAAACTTCTCCGGACAAAGTCACAGCGAGCTTGTAATGACCCTTTCCAATTAGGTAGGGATAATCATCATACCGATTAAATGGAAAAGTTGCACATTCCACCGGAGAATCATTACCGGAGAAATCAAGAACAGTAACATCTCGAGTTACACTACTAAGCAAGTAAAGCTTGCTCTCTTTAAACACCATATCAATTATACAGCCTTGATTCTTTAAAGGTTCAAACCTTTTCCAGCTATTGTCTCCTTTCTTATGATATGCAAAATTGCTAGCAATATTCCAAACAACCAAGTAATCTTTCCTTTCTTCATCTACCCACAAAACCGCATTTTCGACATCGCTGCCATCGGTTAATTCTAGAGCCGGAAGAGTGATCCTCACACGAGTAAACATATTCAAAAGATGAAACTTAGTACTAGACTCTAGCATAAGGAACCAGCTACCAGAACTAGCCAAACAACGACTCCTAGATAGATCAAACCCGAGACAACCTCTTACTATGTAAGTCTTGTTTTCATGAGGATCATACAACTTACATGAAATGTTGTAGTTGTTTTCAACATGTTGGCTTGGAAAGAAGATGAGCCATGGAGTTGTTGGATTGGTTACTCTAATGAATGATGACTCCGAAGTTGTGTACCATACTGAAGAAATGCATCTTGCTCGATGAAAATCAACAAAACTCAAACGCTCCAAGATCGATCTAACTAGGTCAGGGATAAGTATCGGCTGGTTTGAATCATCCTTCTGATTCTGATGTGTGAATTGTGATAGCCAAGTTACATAAGACCATCTCCATCGGGAGGAGTCTCTAGGTCTAGGTGACAGAGTCTCCATTAAAACCCTAGTTAACATAAATGACGCTTTCTTTTAGACTATATTGTATTCATAATCATCAACATGATTTGTTATCTAATGAATTTTCTAGTTACATTTTGACGGGCCGGGTAATAAAATTATTTTGATTTATTGATATTTGCTTATTTATTTTATATTTTTCTTGTAAATTCTCTAAATTGAGTTTAAGATGTAATTAAATAATAAAAAATTAGAATCTGATCCGCGCTACAGCACAGAAGAATATTCTACCGAAATATTATATAATTTTTAACAAAAATAAAAATATACATAAATATCATAAATGATTACATTTATAAAATCTGCATATTTATAGTGTATGTTTTGACGGATCAATGTACAAAAAAGTCCATTCATAAAAAACAATATACATTCGCACTCACGTGAATATTTTGAAGGACCAACCCGTGAAAGATTACATTCGTAGAAAAATATACATTTGTAAAAAAGATACTTTGAAGGGATTAACCTGTGAAAGATTTCTTTCATAATAAAACCAAGATGCATTTGTAATACAAAAATATTAATTCACAGTGTATATTTTGAAGGACCAACCCGTAAAAGATTGCATTAGTAAAAATATCAATCCTAACCCGCTATACCATATGATTATATGATTGTGAGTTTCGCAAAACAACCAGTGTATTATTAAATCTTATAAATTTATGTATGTTAGTCCTAAGTATAATAATCTGTTGAAAACTTCAAATTGCAACATATGCAAAAAAGGTTAAATTTATATTATATAGTATAATATAAGAAATTAAAAATAAATTCAAATAAAGGTGAAAGAGGAATAATAATTGTTTTAATATATTAGTTTGAGAAAATTTAGGAAATCCGAAATTAGATATGAAAATAATATAATCTGTAAGTAAAGTATCCGATTTAAATATCCAAACCCAATTAAATATCCGATTTGGAAGTATCTAATTATTTAATTTCAAGTTAATTTTTAATTTTGACCTCACCCGTATTATCTTTTGTACTTCTCTTTTTTTGAATAATCAAAGAGGTTCTGGGCCAAAGCTCATACATCCCCTCAAGCCCAAAATGAGAGCATGTTATATGGTTTCGTCCCAAGCGCTACTCGAATATGCGCAGAGCCGGCCTTAAGCACAGGCTGGTGAAGCACGTGATTGTGGCCCCAAAAATATATGTATTTTATCGGCCCTTTTATTTCGTAAAAGACTTATTAGTGTAGTGGTAAAATTATTCATAAATGCATTAGAATTCTAGTGTTCGGCTCTTTTCTCCATCATTTTATCTTTCCTTTTTTAATCCACTACAAAATCAGTCTCAACATGGTTTTGGGCTTGTGACCCTGATATATTGTGCGACGGCTCTGAACATGCGACCTCTAAGCTTTAACCAGAGATCTTTACCAATTGAGCTATAAGCACTTGATACTTCTCTTTTACTAATTTAGAGGTTCTCTGATTATAATTGGGAGATAGCTAGAAAGAGACTTTTTTTTGTTATTTATGTATTGGCATTAGTTATCTTGAAATTGGATTGTGTCATGCATTTGGTTGATAATTATCGGTGAATGAAAATTTATAGTCTTATCATTTAAAGACACTAAAATACTCATAACTAAGGGATAACCCGTGCTACCCAAATTAAACTGAATGAAAAGTTTAATTTGCTCAAACAAATACCCAAATTAAACTGAATAAAACTTTAAATTTCGGACGCTTAAAAATTCAGTTTCCTACTCATTCGTATAGTTAGAAACATATTAGTATAATTTATAGTGTATAGATAAGAGGAAAATACACTATAAACTTAACCAAATAATATAATGTAATGTATAAACAAAATTGTCATACGATTGTAATAAAATAGAGTATTTGAAAACTTTGGAAAGCACAATACAAAATATATTTTTATTAATTAGAAAACGAGGTACAAAAACAAGATGATGTAGAACAGAACATGTAAAATTTCATAAAAGACAACATAAATTTTTGAACAGGCATCAATGATTAATTTTTTCTTGGAAAATAAACTCTACTAGGTGAAGTGATCTTCTAATCGAGTGACAAATGATAAGTCCACTGAAAGCATGCTTTATCACACTAGAAATCGAGTCTCTCGCTTCATATGAATATAGGGAGTTGGCTAATGGACCGGTATTTTATGGTTTGATGTTGACCAAAAAAAAGAAACTCTACTAGTTTTGGGTTTGTTTTCACAATCTAAATTCTTAGATTATCTAAATTCATAATCCGGTTAACATAAACCAATAACTAGCTTTGGCATATATATTCTTCTTTTTGTTTATTTACTTTAAAAATTATTTTATTATTTACAATCAATGCTTGAATTAGATTTTTCAAAACTTTCAAAACGCTTCCAGTATTCAATTTCTATATAAATAGAATCGTATATAATTATATATAAAATATAATATTTACAATTAATATAAATGGCATTTTCTTAAACTCTTTTTTGAGAAATTTACACATTTTTATTAACAATTATGTTACACAGATATGAAATACACAAAAGTTAAAGAAGAAGACAAAAGACACTATCTGTTACAAAAAAAAAAACAATTAAAAAAATAAACATAGTTGTCTATTGCAAAACACTACTCTCTATTTATAGCTTCACTATCCTTTGAACATTTCATAATCAAAATCTCAAACACTATCAATATAAGTCAAGACATGAAGTTCATTACATTAGTCTTCATCGCCTTTGCTCTGTCGTCTCTTGCTCTAACCAAAACAATGGTTTCAGCAGAAATAGTGAAAGCAACATGTGCTGTGGAAGATCTTCAAGTATGCAAATCAGCAGTGACTACTGAAAGCCCACCATCGATGGAATGTTGTGCAAAGCTGAAAGAAGAACAGTCATGTATATGTGATTACTTGAAAGATCCATCAGTTAGTCAGTATATTACAGCTGCTAAAAGAGTTTTAGCAGCTTGTGATATACCTTTGCCTAGTTGTTGAACTTTAAAATATTGATCACATAATCTATGATTATATATGATATTGGAAGTTTATTATGTCAAGGTTATTGACTTGATTAAATAAAATGTTAGTTTTCTTATATATATATCATTATTGTCGATTCTCAAAATTCAATAACTACTTGTCTTTTACTCTTTAGTAAAGTATGATTTAAGTATGTAATTTCTTTGGATCGGGGTTTCTTAACCTTAGTCCACTAGAAAGATAAAGTCTCATCATTTAAAGTCGCTGACTTGACTGGTTCAAAAGCAATGGTTGCGATTGTAGTTGGAGATTATGTAGAAGCAGGCGACTACGTTTTTAGCGTTATTAAGCATTTTGAATGACTAGTTTAACGTTTGAAAGACATAAAACTGATAATTTCAACTTTTGAAATTGAAAATTATCAACTTTATACCTTAATTATTTGTATTCTTCTCTTTCATTCCTCGCACAACCACAACCTTGTTTATTTTGTCGACCAAAACCTTCGCTTCCTCTCCCAACCACGACCCTCACTATCCCGGCCATAACCCTTTCTTCTCACTATCATGATCCATCAACAATATTGTCTCAATCAATTTCAACAACTCTTTCCCCTCTGAAAATTTTTGTAAGTAAAAAATAAATTTCTCAATTATGTAAACATGGACATCAGTCCAAAATCCATTAAAAGCTTGGAAAATTTACATTTTTTTCGTAATTGATTCATATCATTTTTTTGTGACTAGGTAGATACCACTTTACTAGATTTTGAGTTTTTATATTAGGCATCATAACCAATGATTAAAACTATGCCCAATATAGGCAAATAATGTTGTTCATCACTGGTGTAACTGTGATTTGTAAGGCTACTAATAACTCTAACAAAAAAAAAAAAAACAACTTTTTAGTATTTGACTCTAATTAAGTGATAAGCAGTTAAAAAACGCAGCGTTTTGGTGACATATCTTTGATTCCTCCGTCACGGCAACCACATACATAAACAAGCCTTATCTCCTCTGCCGCCGAAGCAAACCGTTTAAACCACCAGTTTTGTATTCTCTCTCTGTGTCTCTCTCTCTCTCTCTCTCTCTCTCTCTCTCTCTCTCTCTTATTCTCATATCCGTAAGATAAAAAAAAAAAAAAAAACAATGGCTGTTCATATTCAAAACCCTAACTTTTTCTACACTCATCATCTCCGATCACGTCTAACCTCATCCTCTGCATCACCTTCCTCTTATCTCTTTTCAAGACACTCTGCTTCAAAATACCATCACAACAGCTTCATTTGCAAATCCAATGACAAAGATGTAACCTTTATTAACTCCCTCTTACACAATAAAGAGCTATAGAACTGAAATGGTTCTTTTTCTTACAGGACTATCTCATTGATGCTCCTGTTTCTGTTGGAGATGGTTTCTCTTTCAGTGGAGGGAAGTATTCAGATCAACCAAGTCCATCAGATGAATGGCTTAAGCAAGGGAAATGGGTATGAAACAGATTCATATCTACTTTGGTTTTATAATAATACATAAAGTTTTGATTCTGCAAATTTTCAGGTTAAAGCTCATAGAGTTGGTGGATCTGGTGTAGAAGCAAAAGATCCGATTTTTGGATTAACAATGGGAGCTAGCTCTCAAGCTTCAAAAGATCTTTTCAGGTAAAAACACACTTTTGAGTTTAATCTTTGTAGTAATGTGTTTTTGATGATTCTGTTTCTATAGATGGTTTTGTGTAGAATCAGGAAGTGTTGATAGTCCTCCTGTTATACTAATCCATGGATTCCCATCTCAGGTAATATATATATATGTTCCCTTCAAATACATCTTTGTTACCGCGAATCACTTAGCAGGTTTTGGAGGATGTTTATTTTGTGTCACTAGGCTTATTCGTACCGGAAAACTCTTCCCGTGCTTTCGAAGAATTACCGCGCCATTGCTTTCGATTGGCTAGGTATGTAACTTCTTACCCTTGTGTTTTACTTTTTTCTTTGTTAGAGAACCTGAATTTTCTTGCATCATAGGATTTGGATTTTCTGATAAGCCTCAGTCTGGATATGGATTTAACTATACAATGGACGGTAAGATGATCTTTAACCGCGCTTATCGATCAACAGACTAAAACCCGAGAGAGTTATAAGAATAATCTGTGGCTTTGTAGAGTTTGTTTCGTCGCTTGAGTCATTCATTGATGAGGTAACTACAAGTAAGGTGTCACTTGTGGTGCAGGTAGGTATAGTAGCATCAATTTATTTGTCTCTGAAGAAGCAATACTTTAGATTTGGTAGTGTTAATTCTCTGTTTTGATGTTTTTTTTTTTTGTCAGGGATACTTCTCAACTGCTGTTGTAAAATATGCTAGAAACAGACCAGACAAGATCAAGAATCTCATACTCTTGAATCCTCCTGTAAGTAAAGAAGCTAAAACAAAACTAACTATTTTCTTCTCTTTGTTAAAACTAACTTAAAAACTTGTATAATCCGGTTTCAGCTCACACCTGAACATGCTAAACTTCCATCAACCTTGTCTGTATTCAGCAACTTTTTGCTCGGGGAGATCTTCTCTCAGGTTTGTTTCATCAAAAATTTGCTTCTACAAAGGTTCTGTGCAACAAATTTCTGATTTAGTAAACCAATAGGATCCTCTAAGAGCAAGTGACAAGCCTTTGACGAGTTGTGGTCCTTACAAAATGAAAGAAGACGATGCAATGGTTTACCGAAGACCTTATCTTACCTCAGGTTCTTCTGGTTTCGCTCTTAACGCCATCAGTAGGTCCATGAAGAAGGAACTTAAGGTTCATAAAGCATTCTCTTTTCTTCATTCATGTCAAAATCAAGAAAGCTTGGAATTTTTCATTGAAGCTTTTACCTGACAGAAATATGCAGAAGAGATGAGGACATCACTGATGGACAAAAGCTGGAAAATCCCGATCACCGTGTGCTGGGGAAAACGAGACAGGTGGCTAAGCTATGAGGGAGTTGAAGAGTTCTGCAAGAGTTCAGGACACAACCTCGTCGAACTGCCAAATGTACCACCTATTTCCTTATATCTTGTGAGACATTGCTAAACTTTGAACTGATTCTGCCCTTATCAGGCTGGCCATCACGTACAAGAAGATTGTGGAGAGGAACTTGGAGGAATAATCTCAAGAATCATAAGTAAATCTGCTCTATTCTAACTAGAGAGTACTCAGCACGAAGACTGAGAAAATGAAAAGAGTCATGAACAAACCCTTTGTAAAGACTCATCTTTATTCAAAACCTTCTGTAGTTCCATTGGTACATATAAGTCACCAGTAAGATTTTTGTGCTAAACTTTGAGGCTCTATAAAGTTGGATATAGAAGAATCGTCAAGAATCTCCGGTTCTCTAGTACAAATTTGTAACATCCTATAAAGAATCTACATGTATACCTTCAGTAATTGGTTAAATTCAGTACATCATTGACATGAAGATCCTCAGAACTGTTATCTCACCAGTCTTGTAATCATCTCTCCTTCTCTTTTGCTTCCTTCGGGTCTTCAGGGTATATATGTGATTTTTGTATGTATATAAATGTGTCTACAGCAAGCTATATATCAAAGTTGGAACCGGTCTATCCAGCACTCATCGTTCTTCACAGCATTTCTCCATCTGTGTTTAAAAGTCTCTAATTCAGCGTAAGTCTGCTTCCGAACCTAGGTAATGATCATTATGTACATAGAGAGTTTAGTCATACAAAGTACTCTAAAGACATTAAGATTAGAAAGCTGATACTATCTTTTCAAATACCAAACTGTTTATACGCTTACCTCAGATCTACCAGAGGATGTTGGTGATGGTTTCTGCATAATAACAGTAGTATAAGACAATGATGGACTATCTTAAAAGAGTAGAAAGAAGAGAGCAAAATATAGTGAGAATAGCATACTGATATGTCTGAATCATGCTGAGTCTTGGTCTTTTCGAGTTGGTCTGAACCCGTCTGCTTATATGCAGTAAGTATGATTACTTCCTAAATAAAAGTCATGGAGACTGGGATGAAGAAATGATAAGAGAACAAGATTTCAAACCTTGTTTTCAGCTGAACCTCCTAATGTAGGAAGACCCATATGAAGTATATACTCGGAATCAACAATGCCGATATTTCTGGTTCGATCACCCTATTCGAAGCAACAAGACAATACTGAGAAAAAACAAAACCAACTAATAAAAGGGTGAGTTGGTTTGGCTCAGTAGCAATTTACCTGTGCACAATATCCAAGCTGAAAATCTATACCCCATCCATGGTTTAAGTCATTCTGTAAAAGAATCAAAACATTCATAAAACAAAGTCAAGTATCTAGCTGTTGATGGTCTTCATTTAGTCTGTGACATAAATAATAAACTTGTGCAATACCTGAATCATATGCCATGTACACCTCCAGGCTGCTCTGGAAAACACAGGAGCCATCATTTCGACGAATCTGTAGTTAGAGAGTTTCCTAAGTGAGTTTTCAGAATAATCACCATAATATACACTAGCTAGTATACACTAAAATGGTTTAGTTCTTTTACCCTGTACAAGGAGGTCCAGTGCTATTCTCGTTGCACCTAGTCCGACCAATGACTTTGTATGTTCTCCTGGTTACCACCAAATCATTGCAATAAGATTCATTATGTCATTCTCTCTTAAACGTTTTCTATTAAAAGCATGAGAGAAAGTACCTATGTACTCGCGATTTCTTGTCCCGGGAGGTAAGTTGATGATGCACTTCAGAGAAATTGGGATCAAGAGCAGGCTGTGATATTTCAAGACCTTCTTCTTTAATAATTGAAACATACCTGACAATTTGCATTTGCATTAGATATCACAAATATAAGATATTCTTTGTAATAGCATTTTTTTTTACCTTCTAGCATCAAAATGGTCAACACCAAGATCTTCATCCCATAGAAATATGTAAGAATATGTTGAGACAATATCAGGGTGTAGAAAACGCTTTGCAAACCACCTAAAAGAGTTAATAAAACATATTTTAAACAGTACAAGCCCAAATGGTATTAAACATGAATAGAACAGTTATATAACCATTTGGTTTGGTTGACTACAGAAACATGAATAGCAGTTTCACTCCACTCAAACTCCTTCCACTCATCCACCGCGCCATCATAATGAAACAGCATCACAACAAACTCACTTGACAGAAACTGCCACATGGGAAGAGATATCAAAGATCAAAACTGTTTCATTACCGAGAGGCGGAAAAGGCGTTTTTTCCGAGGTTTTACCTTCTTGACAATCTTGTTAACACTTTCCTTCTGTTTTATTCCGGCTGCCATAGCTAATAAGTTCAGCTTCGGCTTCTAAGCAAATAAGAAAACAGAGAATGTATTGATAAGTAATGACTACAGAGAAACTCGGGAACCCCGGGTTTGGCGACTGGTAAATACCGTATTGCGCTTTCCTCCCCATAACGGTCGCATTTCCAAATCTGAGGTACTTGCTACAATTCCTCTTGGTAATGTCTCACTACCAAAAGGCCTGAGTTGTGTCTAATTAACCAAAGCAACATGAAAAAATGTCATTATTCAGATAAGAACTTGGTTTTAAAAGCATAGAAGAAACTCTAATCAAGCTTATGGAACAGACCTTACACATCTGCAGTTTTGCAAGATTTAGTCTAATTATTGAACTCCACCCAGCAATACCCTGTGAAATCATTAAACTTTTCAAACTGTTCTATCATAATTCAGATTCAAAGACAAATGATTAGAAGTAGTACCTCTTTATAGTCTACTGTAATAAATGCATTCCCTAATAAGAAGACCATTGCAAGAAAAAACACTAAAGAGAACAAGCGACGAAGAGACAAGCCCTTTCGTTTGTGGTTCATACTTAATGATCCCTGCCACAATAAGAAGATTCAAAAAAAAAAACAATGCCACAAGAAAGATTCAAGATTGTGTTTCAACCCATAAAAAAAGTATAAAACTTGTAACTGTCTGAATACAGACATTGCAGAACTGCAGATGTGAGAATCAGACAATCCAAGAATGAAACACATAAAGGGGAAACAAAAGATTTGAAATTTCACAACTTTCTCGAAAACCCTTGAAACCCAGAAGCAAAGCAAAGTAAGGTAATGGAACAAGACAAGAAGAAATGAACAAAGAGCAAAGAGAAAGAAAGCTTACGGAGCTCAAAATCTTGGGTTTCTTGTTCATCTTTCAAGAACAGTGGTCTATAAATTAAAGGTAACGCCTTTTTTTTTTTTTTTTAATAGATCAAATAAATAAGTGAAGTGTTGAGTCATATACTATATAGTGTTATAATACCATATTTTTTTGTCAGAAAAATTAATTTGCTTTCCGTCAAGTTTGGTTATTTTGCAATCAAAAGTACCACTTTTTTATTCCTTAAAGTTAGCTTCGAATAGAAAAAGAAAAAATAAACTGGGTATGAAAGCAAATTAATTGAGATTTTTTTTAGAGAAGTGCCTTTTTTGGTGTAACATTTTTTAAAAATATTTCTTTTATTTATCAATTTTTTTTAGAAAAAAATTTTAAATTTGAAAAGTTTTAAAGTTTTATGTGGTTTATAAGATATTTTTAGAAAATCACTATACTATTTGGAGACTCGGATCGATATACTTATAAGGTTTAAAAATGTATTAAACAGGGTTTACAAGGTTTTTAAAAGGTTTATAAGATTTTTACAAGTTTTTTAAAAGCTATTTATACGGTATTTGTAAAATAGATATATTATTTACACACATATAAATGTAACTTGTGTACATTTATATAAGTTTACACATATTTTTGGATAAAATTTCAATTTTTAGTGGTTTTTTTGATGTAATTTTGAAAAGGTTGTTTTTGAAAAGTGGTATTTTGAAATCCCTAAAGCAAATTATCAATTATCAATAAGTCTAATTAAAACAAAAATTATAGTGGAAGCCTTTAGGCTCAATGGTTGACTAAAAGTTAACTAATAATTAATATTTATATATCTCGAGGTTTGGAGTTCGGATATTTACAAGAGATTAGTGATACACGATTAGAAGTGTTCACCATGATTATAAAATATCGAAGAAAAACAAAGTATCCAATATTCTAGCACAAAGAAGAAAGATAAAGATTTATCAATCGAAAATCTAATAAAATCGTCTTTGTAGTAAACCAGTTTTCATACTTTATAATAATTAAAATTAATATATAAAAACAACGAAACAAAAGTTTTTGTAATTCTTAAAAAAAGAAAATAAGAATTGTTAACAAAAATCTAGAAATAGGAATTTGGAAAAAACGTGTAGCCATCTTCGCAAAATCAGGTCTTTAAATCAGTGAACAATGACATTAAAAGGTCAGTAGCACGTGTATTGTTTTGTTATGTATTCCTTCGTTACATGTAAGTTTGTAACGTACATTGGGATGCAATGTCCATGTGAAGACGACTTGCTTTGGCCTTTGCTTCATTTTTCTTACACTTAAATTTTGGAAGTTGTAAAACAAATAATTTTTCTTTCATAAATAGTATTTTTTTCGGAAGTATTTTATTATTATAAATAATTATTTCTTGTTATTTATTTCTGAAATGTGTTTGATTATTTTTGTAGAGATCGATCTATTTTAGAATTTTGTATATTTAAAATAAAGAAACTAACGTAGCACGAAATCGTCGTTAACGACTTTGATTTAGTTTTAAAATCGGAAGCGAAAACAAAAGTGCAGAATTGCAAAGGAAGAAAAATATTAAGAAACACATATAGAAGCATTTATTACAAATTTTGTTTGTTCTAAAAATAATATTTATACACTGGTTGAATTAAATGACGGAACATGTTTGAATCGATATTACTAAAAAAATAAAATATTATTAATCTTATACTTCAAAACGGGTTAAAACTTCATTACACTATTTTTAACAACACTAAGACATGCAATCTTAATTTTTTTTTGCAATCTTAATTTTGATATTATGCGATCTTAATTTTTTTTTAAAAACAATTCCACCATCGTAGAAAAATTTGAATTAAAAAAAATGATAGGTTAAAATCTAGTTAACGATTAGATAAACGTTAGATACAAAGGGGTGCAAAGAAGAAACACAAACATTGAAAAAGAAAAATATATGAATCTCAATGGTATGATCAAATTCTTTAAATTGAACCATTACTCTTTATATTGGTGATATCAGTAGACACAAAAAATGGTTTGCTATTATATATAGATAGACAATATAATAAATTAAACATAAAAACTTAGATACCTTAAAATGAAAAACAACACTTGATAATTTAAATGATCACCAATACGATGTTACGTTGCATGTGTGTATCTAGAAAACTAACATGGTAATTCTATTATTTTGGCCTTTGATGGTTTACCTATACAAAAACTTTATTGTAAATAAATAAAAAGGAATGTTTTAATTAGAGCTAAGAGCAGCAAAACCACCACCTCTCATCATTTGCTTGAACTCCTTAAAATTAACCATACCATCTCCATCAACATCAACCTTACTAATCATCTTCTTGCAATCTTCAAGTGTTCTTCCTTGCTTCAAGCCCATTGAAGCAAGAACAGACCTCAACTCTTCATCTGTAATGAACCCATCACCATTCTGATCAAATACTCTAAATGCTTCTCTCATGTCCTCTTCTTCCTCTTTCTCTTCCACCATTTCTTGATACAAGGATCCAAACTCATCGATATCCATGAAACCATCTCCATTCACATCCATCTTCTCTATCATATCCTTGATTTCATTTTCAGGGACCATGATTCCAACGCTTTTAAAGAAGTCTTTAAGTTCGTTTTTCGCAATCTTCCCATCTCCATTCTTATCGAACATTTGGAACACTCTACTTAGTTCTCCACGATCCATCTTTATTGCAAAACCTAGCTATATGATCATTAAGCCAAAAAAACTAATGGAGAAGAAAGAAGAATCAAGATCTAGAAATGTATTCTTTAAGAAACCCTAAGCAAGTGACAAATTTGTAACAAAAACAAAATAAAGTTAATCAAAAAGAACATAAAATTTACATACAAAACAAAAAAAAAGACAGATGAGAGAGAGCTTTACGGGTTCTGTTTGATGGATTCAACAGTTTTGGATCCTTCATTTTCTTGTAGACTAAAAATAGTTACATATGCCCTTAAATAGACTACACGAATATCTAATCTTGACACAATTAAGGAGAACCTCATTATAATAATTAACCAAAATCACTCGGTGAGCAATGGAGGCATAAATTATTGATTTTTTCCCAATCAACCTTCCACGTAATCTATGTTGCATGGAAACGGAAACGGATACGCGGAAACGAAACATTTCGGAAACGAGAAACATGTTTTTTATGAAATTAAGATATGGAAACGTTTTGGAAACGCTAATAATATATACATATATATATATATATATATATATATATATATATATTACA